>NC_091123.1:65304753-65634753 GCF_040183065.1 Periplaneta americana | reverse complement strand
TTGCACATTTCTGCGAGTGCTGACGACCACTGCTATAGAGGATGAACACAAAGTCTTTCCCTGATTATAAACATTTATTACTGAAAAACTATGCTTTTTGGGAAAGTGATATCTCAATCTTAAAACGATGAAAGAGTAATGGAACGGAGAAAAATTCTCTCCGGCACCGGTATTTGAACACGGTTTTTCAGCTCTACGTGCTGATGCTTTATCCACTAAGCCACAGCGGATACCCATCCCGGTGTCGGACAGAATCGTCTCAGTTTAAGTTTCAACTCTTGGGTTCCCTCTAGTGGCCACCCTCTGCACTACGTCATAGATGTCTATGAACGTAGGACTGAAGTCCACACATGTGCTGAGGTGCACTCGTGTTCCGTTTATTGCCCGGAAAACGTCAGATCAAAACCCGATTTCATGCCATGTTTTTGTCAATATCTCTATTTTTCGACACTCAAATCCGAATATTGTGTTCGTTGACTTTTTCGGAGGTGTGAAAGGTTTCCTCATAAACTTGTTTAAGATAACCTTTGCGTCGTTCTTTTCAATTCAATGGCATCTATGCAGAAAAATCGCAGTGCTTTTTGCGGTATCACGAAACAAGGTAGCCCATTAAAATTCAGCGACACTTCCGGAAGGAGTAAGGAGGAATCCCACCATACATGTGTGAAGATCATCAAAGGATCGTATGTACATTTTAAAAAGACTAGTAGCGTTGGAGACCAGAGAAGTGTAGACCTGGAGTGACAGATGGCACTGTTAGTGCTGTGCGCACAGCTTTAGAACGCTATCCTAAAAGATCGACTCTTCCTGCTTTATAAGTAATAACTATATGTACCTCATAGTACTGTAGTTAAAATGTTTCACAAATGACTAGTTTGACGCGTACAAAGTGCAAATAATAAATAAGTGGGAATAATGAAATAGATGAAAAAGAACGCTAGCTTAGGTTGGCAATACATAGTTTAGACTACTGCACTATGAACATGTACTGGAAGACTGACCATGTTTCAGCTGTGCACACCGACATTAATGACTGTCGGTCAGCGATTAATATTTCCGTATATTGGGGAAGACTAATATGTCTAATATTTCATTATC
This sequence comes from Periplaneta americana, assembly GCF_040183065.1. NCBI lineage: Eukaryota > Metazoa > Arthropoda > Insecta > Blattodea > Blattidae > Periplaneta > Periplaneta americana. The sequence goes on along the minus strand of NC_091123.1, from coordinate 65,633,655 downwards.
CAGACTGACTGAATCCTCTCAGCACCATTACCGAAGGCAATTGAACAGGGACCATTAAATATTATGAGGGAGAATAAATGGTGAATAGTTGTAAGAGACGGAGATGCAGTTTCTTCAATCCCATTAATGAATAAATGGATTCAAGATATTAAAAAAATTGGCTCTAGGTTAGGTTAGATTAGGTTAGGTCACGGTGACTACGGGCGGGTTAGGACGACACTTTGCACGTCGGCCATACTGAGCCTATTGTGCACGCCGAATTATATGGAATGAATGAGGATGAGAGTGTACCAGCCCACCGGCCGCATGTGACCACTCACTCGCTCACCCAATGGGGGCCTCCTACACTCACCTGCTGTAAGTAGTTCATACCTCCAAGGTGACCAAGCAGCACGGGATCCTTTCCAACGTCCCTTTCAAGGTGTCGAAGCGCCCTTGGAAGTGCTTCTAAGGAATGAATTCTGGACGAAATATTGAGGAAGGCTGGGAACCCAGGTACGTTGCGGAGAGGACGCCCTCTCCCGTAAGCGGATGAAGACATGCGTCTTGACCTGAATATGTATATTTAATGATATGAGAAAGATGAATGAGATGATATGAAATCTAAATTATTTATCTACACGGGGGGGGGGAGGGAAAATGAACCGTGGCAAAAAAAATTCCAACCCGGCATTTGCCTAAGTAACTGTGGAAAACCACGGAAAAACCACAGTCAGGTTGGTCGGTCCAGGAATAGAACCACGGACCTCCCGGATGCGAGTCCCATACGATACGCATGAGCCAACTCGCTTGGCAAATTGGCTCTATCTCCCCATATTCTATTCTATCCCAGTCTGTTTTCTCATATTCTATTCTATTTTTTCTATCCTATTCTATTTTTTTCATATTATAATTATCATATTCTATTTTCTCCAATTTTGTTGCATGATTTTCAGTTTTCTCCTATTACGTTAAATCTTATTTTCCAGTATTCTATTCCATTCTATTCTGATTTAGCTATTCTTTTCAGCTCTATTTTATATTTTTATATTCTAATCTGCTATACTTTTGTATAATAATTATCATAATCCTTTCGATTTTATGTTTCTGTTATTTCTAATTTCATTTCTTACTACAGTAGAGGAGGCAAGACCTGTCCTGTATTCTTATTATGTGCCATGGCTATATCACCAATTGGTATGGAGGGGGAAGATAGGTTTTAGTCTGAGATGATCTTCCGTGTCGGTAGATTCGCATGATATTAACCATCATGAAACAAACTCTCTTTCTGATAGCTCATTCTTTCCCCTCTCGCACAGCTCACATGCCAGGTCTCGCCTCCATCTATACTGTAGTCTATTCTAGTTTGCTGAAATTTCTTTTCAATTTCATTTTATCCTATTGTATCCTGTTTGATTATACAGAGTGATTCACGAGAATTTACCGTTCTTTACGGTGCTTATTTCCGAAGACATTCTGAGCAAAAAATGTCGTATAAACATTGGTCCTATTCTCAATATTTACAGAGTTACGTTTCGTTATTGATACGCATTGCTGTGAACGCGTGATCTTGGTCAGCGTGCAGTCAGCAGCCAGCGCGAGCGTACGGAAATCAAAGATAGCCGTATGCAGTTACGTAGAGCGACGAGTGCCGTTCACAAGCGTGCGGCCAAGTGTACTCAAGCGGACGGCGACATTTTTAAAAATGTGTTGTAAACTCTACAAGACTATAATTTAGGATGCAAAATTGAACTGAAAATAATTAAGTAGGTGGAAGTGGTGTGATTTGTAATAATTGTTGTGATAAGTGCGTAAGAATAATGTAATTTTCTAGTTAAAAATAGAAAAAGATGTCTATACGAAGCAACTAAGAAGTTCACAGCACATTTTTTTTAGCTTCATAATACTTGCCAATTAAAGAAATTACACTTCTGAATAGTTCATTCTATATTTGTATTATTTTTTTACCTTCAAATTAAAGAAAAAACATGTTTTACAAACAACTATAAATTGGTGTAACTCTGAAAATATTGAGAATAGGAACTATGTTTATATGACATTTTTTGCTCAAAATGTCTTCACAAATAAGCTCCGTAACGGACGGTAAATCCTCGTGAATGACCCTGTATAGGCCTAGTATAATACATTGTTACAGTCTGATACATTATAATAATCTTCCCTATCTCGTCTGTGTTCTACTCTGTCATTTCAGGGCATCTCCTACAATATTCTATACCATCCTGTTCTATTTTACAACATTCTATGCCCTTTACCTGCCCTTGTTTAATAGTTTACAGTTGTAGATTATTTTTGCAAAACTCGAGCCCTTTTGTTGCTTCGTAGTTACACCGCTTTATAAATAGAAACGTGAGGCAAAGTCCTGGCGGCGACTCTACCTGCTTGTTAATGCATAATATGGATATTGGAAAAATGTTCCTATGTAGGTCACAACTATCCACACTCTAGCTATGAATAATGCATCAATTACTACGCGAAAGTAATAAAAACAAGACGGTGGCTGAGTTTGCAAGCTACGGTGCCTCTCTCAAATTAACAAAGTCATGAAATGAATAATATCTACTTTATATCGATTTGCAAATACGGCTTTACGTTATCTACAGGCGTATGTGTGACATTCCAATATTCTTTTATGTCGTCTACTTGATATGAATTACAGATATAGATTTAGATGATAAAGAGTAAATACATACTTTATAAATCATTGGCAGTTCTCATAGTAATATAGGTAGAAATCTACATACAAATTTATTTTAAACAAGAATTATATTTTTAAAATTGCATCGGGTTAAAGCAGGTATATTAAGTATATATTTTAATGTACCGAAGTACATATGATATTTCCATGCAGATATTCTGCGTCATCATACGATGAAAGAGTGATGGAACGGAGAAAAATTCTCTCCGGGACCGGGATTTGAACCCGGGTTTTCAGCTCTACGTGCTGATGCTTTATCCACTAAGCCACACGGATACCCATCCCGGTGTCGGACAGAATCGTCTCAGTTTAAGTTCCAACTCTTGGGTTCCCTCTAGTGGCCGCCCTCTGCACTACGTCATAGATGTCTATGAACGTAGGATTGAAGTCCACACATGTGCCCGGCCAACTAGTCACTCATAACGAGTGCACCTCAGCACATGTGTGGACTTCAGTCCTACGTTCATAGACATCTATGACGTAGTGCAGAGGGCGGCCACTAGAGGGAACCCAAGAGTTGGAACTTAAACTGAGACGATTCTGTCCGACACCGGGATGGGTATCCGGTGTGGCTTAGTGGATAAAGCATCAGCACGTAGAACTGAAAACCTGGGTTCAAATCCCGGTGCCGGAGAGAATTTTTCTCCGTTCCATCACTCTTTCATTGTAGTTATATTAAGGTTTAATAATTCGTAATAAATTATCATGATGACGATTATTATTATTATTATTATTATTATTATTATTATTATTATTATTATCATTATTACCAATTTTAATAGTAATATCTTTTTTTAAATATGTGCATCTAATGCTTACTCACCTTCACTTGCATGATTCGTGTCTTTTTGAAATGTTGATTATGTCTGCTACTTATATTGTTCAACAAGCGACGATTTCTCTAATGTACTGTGACAGTAATCCTGGCGAAATATATTCAATGTGCCGTGAATTTGGTCGTTTTACTGTCTTGATAGTTATAAGATGCCTTAAAAATAAAATATTAAAATAACCCCAAAGTCAGAAAGTTGCAGAATTCATATAAGTTATTTATATTTTTAACAGTTGATTTACAGGAATATAAATGTGACAAGGTATAAAATTTCATTTAAAGGTTTATTACATTAAATACATCCTCTGATTACGGTTCTGGCTGATATGTATCTCTATTATCAGGCAGTACATCTCACTTGAAGATATGTGTCAGAGGGAAAACAATTGTTTGTATGCATCTGAAGTCTGGTTAGTGTAATATATAGCTAATTGGCGATGTATGCAAAGGAGGGGGAAAGAACTGGCCATCCTACCCAATTATCTCCTGACTTAGTTGCTTAATAAGTGGTACTTTTTGGTATCATTTGTGAGGGTCAGACCTATCTTCGGACAGTATTGGGAATAAATTTGAATAAGGTACAAAAAAAGTTTCCTTCCCAGACAGGATTCGAACCACGAAAGTCTTAGTTACCAGTCTATCTTGCTCTGGAGTGAACAAGGCTCTCAAATCAGCTACAAGGTTCGGTCTTGTTTTTTTTTTTTGCCACCACTGTACACAGACAGACGACAAATTCAGAAACTATTTTACAATATTGAAGATTTTGAAATTGTGTATGTCCGTGACAATACCAAAAAATTATTTTTGTAGCAAGACAATAGTCTTTATGGTGACGTCATCGTATTTTTATACAATACCAATCATTAATTGGCTATTGGATAATAAAACTACAATTATCAAAACAAAAACCAAGAGGATCTTCTCTACAAAAGTAATGTTGCGAAGCATGTTAGGCCTACATGAACATTACAACACATGCTCACATTTAGAGCTGTGCAGCTTCCTGGAGAGAGAGGCGTGGAGTGATCACATTTTCATGCTAAAAATTTCTCTTGCTGCTGGCCTTTTCGGTGCTTGTGTCCGCCCACATGCGGAATCATTCAGAGCTTTAATCATGCTGGACTTGTTCTGTCTTTATGTTCTGCATAAGAACACTTTTGATCTGTTGATGAATCTGAATAAAAGCAGTTTTGAGTGAGAAATATTATATTGCAAAAGGAATGCATTTCTTTTTGAGGCGTGACATACTAATCAGTAACTGGCGAAGAACAGAGATAGAAATACATTTTCCTGTATACACCATTTTATACATATTAAAATAATATTGATAATATATGACGAAGAAGGAACGGAACTCCAGTCGATATATGTCTTATGGTTGAGCTTTCTCAATTAATAAGAATTCATAAATTTTCGAAGATTGTGTCATTCAAGGATACTAATTAATTTTAACAACTTCAGCGAAACGAACTAATTGTAACAATTTCAGCGATCAGATTACCCTTCTCGCCTCATTTTGTATTTGAAAAGTGAGCTGTAAACGATCTTCGAAACATTTTGAATTCAAAATTCATTACTGCAAATGGAAAAGTCCAATGTGTACTTCTTTTAAATAGTGAATCATTCCTTTTGTCTCCCATTTAGTATATTTAATTAACCAGTAGACTTATTTTCGTCTCTATTTATTTCCAGAACTGATCTACCTATCAATGCAGAGGTCTTTCAGTGCTTTAGATCATGGGTGTCCAAACGCCTACAGAACCAGGAGATACTGCACGTCAAGCATGCTCTGTTAAGGTCAATAACTTTCCATATAAAGTAAGAAAAACTACCTTAAAGAATATGCGCTGCGGGTTGCTTACGCTAGGGGTTACCTCGTACGATTTACAATTGGACATCTATGCTTTAGATATTTTCGGAATGCTTTACAATTTTGTATAAATTTATAAAAAAGATTCACTTTCGCTTTCGAAATGGTAGGGTCTGCTTCGCCGTTCATTTAACATAGATGCAAGTCAATGAAAAGTTGATGTGTTACAAATATAAATGTGCTAGAAAGATAAAGTTGTTGCGATTCCAAACAATACAATTACAACTGTGATGAATGCTATAAATCCGTAATCATCGGTGATGAATTGTAATAGACCTATATAAGGCATGTTCAGCGCGGGCACCTCTAGCCTTCAAACGAGGTATAACCAAAGTCACCGTTTCTGGCGCATGAAATAAGTAATGAGAACGTTGAGAGCGAGTATCTTATCTTTGTTACAGTCTGTGAACAAGAAAGCTGACAACTGTGATTGGCAGGTTGCTGATGTCACATCTGTTTAGGAAGTGGTACCACGCTCATCCAAAACGGCAACAGATGCCACTGACTGGACAGTGTACTAAAGGACACACCCAGAAACGCAAAGTGCGACTGTCTTGCCTTTGACGCAGACAGTGAAAAATAAAGACTGACAACTGTGATTGGCAGATTGCTGACGTGACGTGTTGAGTGGTACCGTTCTCAGCTGCATAAGCAATAAATGCTCATTGACTGACTTTTATTCAAGGACACGCGCCAAAAACGCTGGCACTGGCTGTACAACAGTGAGTTAGAATATCTTTTAAGCGTGTGTCTGCGATTGTGAGAGTCTAACATCACTGATGCACATTGTTTAAAGACTAGAAATGTCTGACCTATTTGAATCAGTAATAGGCATAATCTACACAATATAGCTTATCTCTGATGTGATAGGCTACAATACCTGAATCTTTAATCTGAATACAAAAGCTCATTTCCGATGAGTTCAAATTCGTGAATCGTGTTTTACATACTAGAGCTTATTTATGAGGTTTAATGCGTGAATCTGTAATAATCTATACACTACAGCTTAAGCTTATCTCTTGTGAGTTGGAGTACGTGAATCATTAGTAATCTACATTACGCTGTAGTTTATCTCTGATGAATTAGAATAAGTGAATCGATAATAATCTATACACTACAGTTATTTCTGATGAGTTGGAATGTGATTCAGTAATAATCTACAGCTTATCTCTGATGAGTTAATACGTGGATCAGTAGTATTATACACACTAATATACACCTCAGTTCTGATGAATTATAATAATATGAATCTACATTAAGGGAAGATTAACTGCGTTATCTCGTATTGGGCCATTTTCAATTTGCTTATTTAATGACCAATATCTCATAAACTACTAAAGAGATACTGAAATTTTTACAGGATGTAAATACAAGATATCTAAGCAAACTGACAAAGATTTCGTCAATAAATATAAGCTCTGGAAAGATTGGAATTTCAAGTAATATTGATATTTTGTTATTTTTATGCAAATGAGCCATTTTCTCAGGAACTATAAAGTATAGAAGAATGATTTTAAACACATATTGACAACAGTAAATTAATGTAATGAACATACATTAAGTGATATATGTCTGTTAGTTTATCAGAAGATTTATTTTAAATAAAAAGTAAAAAATTAAATTCTACATTATTTCAAAAGATCAAATCTTTTTACTGCTGCTAATAAAATATGTGGAACTTCAAAAATTGATGTTTTAATTTCATGTTACTTTTTCCTGAGAACCCCATTTCATTCTTTTTTAATACTGAGATTTTAAAGTTGTAATCTATCGCAAAAGTAACGCGGGAGGGGGGGGGGTAAGTTTGTAAACTGAAGTTCGGAATTCAGAAGTAATTGTTTTTCTTTTTATTTCTACAGGTTACAGAGACTGAGCGAAAAGAAGACAGAAATGAAAGAGGTGAACAGTTCGTCTTTCTGCAGCTGTCAGTGATAGATGGATATTTGTTTTACAATAAAGACGCATACTAGTATTTCATAAACAATTGAGAGTGACAATACAGTCGAGCGAGTAGCTAAAGTGTGGTTTGTTGCTTCAAACTTTTGTTTATATATAATTTAATGTGGAGCTGGATGGGTTTGTGTTTGTAAAAGCGCAGCTGTAACTAGAGCGCATTCAGTGAGGATGTAGAGAAGAAGCGAGCTGTGGAAGAGTTGTGTTTTATCATGTGAACATAAAATAATAATAAAATACAGTACTTGTTACTGCAAATAGACGAAATGATGTAGATGTAGTTTATAGAGTTGAACGTTTAAAAAAGAAATGAAACAGTCCCCACACACTAACTAACCTTTGGGAATATGACAGTAGTTTTTCACTTCTACCTAGGGACATAGAAAAAACAGGACTGGAAGACTAAAAGGAAAGAATAAAGTGCGTGTGTATAAAGGAAGTAATATAAAAGTGATCGTTCGCAATTAAGGATTGTGAATTCATTGCAAAAAAAAAAAAAAAAAAAAAAGAATACGTACTTAAGATTAACTGAATACTTATACTATGCTGAAGATTTGTGTCATTTAAATATTTATTACAATTATTTTCGGATTTTTCAAAATACAAATTGCAACTCAAATACTAGTGGAATAAACAAGACTGTGTAAAAAGTTACGACGTTTATTTTTAATTAAAACGTGAAAGATGGCACCTATACGAAGCTAAAGAATTGTGTTATTCAAAGTAAATATTTATTGTACTTACGTGTTAGTCTTTCGAAATTTAACATCCTCACTCGAACGTTAATGTGGTGTGGAAATTTAGTTTATTTATACGAAAAAAAAAAAAAAACTGAAGCTCGAACAGTGATTCTAATTCGGTCACAAATCTGTTGCATGGATTGTTACAATTCGTAAAAAATGAATCATAGTGAAGAGTTCGTGCCGTTGTTTTTGGAAGACTGCAGAACAGATGGCTTTGAAGACAACAGCACCCACTTCCATCTAAGTAACACCACTGCAGTTGAATTCAACGTTAGCAACGTCCCTGGGTTCGATGCTCTGAGCGCACCTTTTCGTCTGCTACTGCAGAACTGCAATTCCCTGACATCGGACATGGAGTTGGAAGGTCCGAGTTCTTCCCCCATACCTGCACTCTCGAGACCTCTGCTGGTCCTCGAGGCGGTCGCTCTGGGTCTCATGATCCTGCTGACGATCGGCGGTAACCTTCTAGTGATCGTCGCCGTGGTCCCTAGCCCCACCCTTCGATCGCCGACTCATTCGCTGATCGTGAACCTCGCAGTGGCGGATCTTCTCCTGGGAGTCACCGTCCTGCCGCTCTCGGCTACGAGGGAGCTCTCGGGAGTGTGGACGCTTGGCCCCAGTCTGTGCTCGGTTTGGACAGCCCTTGACGTGTTGTGCTGCACCGCATCCATACTCTCCCTCTGCGGGATATCGGTGGACCGCTACATAGGGGTGTCACGACCGTTGGCGTACTCCCGCATCCTGACCAAGAGGAGAGCCAGGGGGCTGATCGCGGGCATCTGGGCGCTGGCCCTCGCCATCAGCATCGCACCCCCGCTGGGCTGGCGCGACGAGGGCGTGGACACGTCCAGCGAGACCGAGTGCCACGTCAACAAGCAACTAGGTTATGTGATCTTCTCGGCCTGCGGGTCATTCTACCTACCTGCTCTCGTGATCCTCGCGCTCTACGCTCTCGTGTACCGTGCAGCGGCCAGGCACTCCCGTTTCCTACAGTCTGGGTCGCGTGTCACCAGATCTGACGTCACATTGAGGGTTCACCTTGGCAGCACCAAATCAGGCAACAACAGCCTCAAGGCCAGCATATACGAGGGACACTCCATCGAGAAGGTAGGACCAGCTTGTTTATTCATTAATCTCTAATAGATACTCTGATAGGGGCCATTTATGTACGTAATATATGAGCGAATGTATTTTGCTACCTTATTTGGTAACGGCCAGAAACTCTGTTCTCCATGTCCCCATGCATTCACTAATTTCGCTCGAGCGTGAGAAAGCGATCATGTAGTTGTCTGTTAAACTGCTAGATGCTGCGAATGCACTGAACTTTGTCGCTCACCAATAAACATAGAGCGAGAGATGCTCGAGACGAGCGAAACACCCTCTTGACAATGCCACAGTAAACATGAGTAGAGAAAATAGACAGATTGTGGAGGCTAAATTTTAATCCACGAATCCTAATTAGACAAGTCTTTAGACCTCAAAAGTGATATATGGGAAAAATTTATTACAGAACAAACATGTGTCATTATATTTTAATTTCGTCGCTCTCTGTTGATAGTCGTGTATTATTTTTATTTTCGAACCAAAACACAATTTAGTATAGTATTTATTTTAGTATTATTTCTATTTCTTACTAAAAACATAATTTAATACATATATTATTTAAGTCCCGTGGAGTGTGCAAGATGAAAAATGTAAAACTAATGTTCATTGATACAGCATTTGAAATGCGAGAAGAAAGTAAAATTGAATACGAAATGTAGTAAATAGAATGACAAGTTAGAATGAACATAAATGAAGAATACCAAAGCATAAAGTTGTAAGCGTCACCAAAGTAAATTTTACAAGAGAAATAAAAAACTGAATTTGTAAACATACAACATCATGGTAAGCTCATTAAAAACCTTTCATATATTACTTTAAAAATCATGTTGATTTTCATATAAGCCAACATATATTTATATCAATTTTTAAAATGTCAATCTTTATGTCTCACCATACAATAAGTATAAAAAAGTTATATTTTATAACATTTATTCTAAATGTATTTCTAGATGCAAACATTTTCGCCCTCCTGTGGCATCATTAGGCAATACATAACAATATCAAATAGGCCTATAAAATATTAACATTATTATGCATATGAAAATGTGTATTATACAATAAATTTGCGAATTCGAAGATAAACTTAAGAGTGGGTTGTTACTATCATATCCTCAATTATACAGGGTGATTCATGAGGATTTACCGTCCTTTACGGAGCTTATTTCCGAAGACATTCTGAGCAAAAAATGTCATATAAACATGGGTCCTATTCTCAATATTTACAGAGTTACGTTTCGTTATTGGAACGCATTGCTGTGAACGCGTGATCTTGGTCAGCGTGCAGTCAGCAGCCAGCGCGAGCGCTACGGAAATCAAAGATAGCCGTATGCAGTTACGTAGAGCGACGAGTGCCGTTCACAAGCGTGCGGCCAAGTGTACTCAAGCGGGCGGCGACATTTTTAAAAATGTGTCGTAAACTCCCCAAGGGTGTAAATTAGGACGCAAAATTGAACTGCAAATAATTAAGTCGGTGGAAATGGTGTGATTTGTAATAATTGTTGTGATAAGTGCGTAAGAGTAATGTAATTTTCTAGTTAAAAATAGAAAAACATATCTGTACGAAGCAACTAAGGAGTTCACAGCACATTTTTAGCTTCATAATACTTGCCAATTAAAGAAATAATACTTCTGAAAGGTTCATTCTCTATTTGTATTATTCTTTTACCTTCTAACTAAAGAAAAACGTATCCTATTTTACAAACAAATTTAAATTAGTGTAACTCTGAAAGTATTGAGAATAAGAACTATGTTTATATGACATTATTTGCTCAAAATGTCTTCAGAAATAAGTTCCGTAAAGGACGGTAAATCCTCGTAAATCACCCTGTATTTTAAGAATGACTTGCCTATGTGTGATAACATTGTATTGAATTGTCAATGAACATTTATTAATTAAAATTTGTTAACAGTCATTAAATGCCACTATAATGGGATCGAGATTATTTAAAACTGCCATAAATTGTGACTATTGACGTCATATTTGTAAAGACATTAAGGATCTGTCGTATTACTAAAAGTCAAGTCCAACTGTATTTCAACTCGATATTGTTCTATTATTTTATCCTTCATTACTCTGTAGGTTATACTTAACTCATTAGGTCACAGTAAAGAATACTGTAGGCTGTGTACACTTCTGAGTAAAGATTTGAACGATTCCCGGTTGCTTCTTGCGTATCTCCTTCATGCGAGCATAATTCGTTCGTCAACATGGTTTAGAGCGCTCTTCGTTCGAAGGAAACGCCTTCGAGTGCGGGACTTTCGAATGAATACGAGAGAGCGAAAAATTGGCATCGCACTGCACGGGACTCCGTATGCACACCGTTAGCGCTTGTACGCAATTCGCGGGTATTCCATAATTAGAACATTTTCTGACATAAGGGTAAGCAATGGCGTTTTCAAGACTCTTCATTAAGATTTAGAATTTTTAGGTACCCTATTTAGTTATAAATGTGTCACACTATGTCAATGAAAGCATAAAAATACGATTCTTTATTCGATAGGCGGATGAATACTTTTTCTATGGAGAACTATGACAATTTTAACTGGAAAATAAAGTTTCACCACTTCGCATTTTAAAATTAAGTCCACTTGTAACATTAGTTATTTATCTAGTGGAGGTCGGCGATATTAAATTTACAGATGGAATATTCCCGGACCGCTGTAAACATAGTATACCGTTATTTCCTTCTCTTTAAGCATTGGTGAAGATTGCAATATCATAATGGGTAGATACTGAACCCGGAAATTTTAATAAGAATTTTTGCGGTATGGATTTTGTTTTTCTTAAGCTTAGATATAATAATGTAGCTAGGATTTCAATAACCGAATAAGATTTTGCCGTGAACTCTATGTTATTTCTCTATCTCCTTCAATAAGATATTATCACCAAGTTTAAATTTAAATTATAAGACAAACCATCCTCTGGTAGATGCAGGAAGAAAGTAAATGAAATATTCATGCTCAGTTCTCCCTTTTTGTTAATGTCTTTTTTTACGCTACTTCATGGCTGTACTATCTGTGACAGCAACTTTTAAGCTTCATAAGCTACGTGTTTAGAAATCGAGCGAGTACAAATCGCGTGGCATATCTTGAGCGATAGCGACCGTGGTAGTGGATGGTACAATCTATTCCATTAATGCCGTCACGTTTTGAAGTTTGTTTACAGTCAGTACTTCATCCCCCCTCCCACTGCTATGCCAGTAAGTTGTGTACAACAGACAGCAGAAAGCCATTACTATGAGCAGTGGTGTGCCGCTGCACCTCTGAATTGTAGGCATACATCGCAAACCAGTTCTAATTGTATAAATATTACTCTAGCATAAACACTACTGAAAACCGGAACACAAAATACAGGCGAGTCAACCCTTACGTGCGCAGAAGGGATGGGAGTAGAAGAGACAGTTTTCGTTGTCGGTACGACTAAGAAACGAGACAGCATTAATGGAATGCAGTATACGTACTACGCATGCTTACACTGATTTCTACAATGTAGCTGCAATACATTAGTTGTATCAAAATGAGAGGTATGTGGTCAATGTTTTTAGTTTGCTGTATATGAGCGCCAGTTCTTACTTTAATTTATTGCAACGTTCACTGATGTCACTCAGTGCTCAAGATACATTGCGAGAGTCGACCTCGGTAGCGTAGTCGGTACAGCGCTGGCCTTCTGTGCTCGAGGTTGCGGGTTCGATCCCTGTCCAGGTCGATGGCATTTAAGTGTGTTTAAATGCGACAGGCTCATGTCAGTAGATTTACTGGCATGTAAAGAACTAATGCGGGACAAAATTCCGTCACACCGGTGGCGCTGATATAACCTCTGCAGTTGCGAGAGTCGTTAAATAAACCGTATTTAAAAATTTTAGACCACGAGATGTGTAGACTTTATATCATTGTATAATATGTGCTCATAAAATATTACATTAATTATATGGCTATAAATAATTGATTAAATGGCGATCTTACTTGTGTTAATTATGTAAGCATGTGTGGCTTACAGCTGTTTCGGTGCTACTTGACATCATCCTCAGAGCCTACTAGATCTCGGCGCTATCTCAACTTCGCTGCCTGTTGTGTGGGTGCGTTCTTGTGATGAAGAGTTGTGTCAAATAGTGTGTGTGTTCTGAAATTGATCTATGTGTTGAGAATTTGATTAGGGTGTGTTTTAGTGTGTCTGTATATTTCATATTGTTCTAGTGTGTTGAGTTTTTGGTTTTTGGGTTGTATGGTAGGATTTCCATGTCTGTATCTTATGTTATTGTATGTGTGGTTAGCATTAGTTATGTGTTCGGCATATGTAGATGTATTGTGTCCTCTGGTTATTGCTTTAATGTGTTCTTTGTATCGAGTTTGGAATGATATGCCTGTCTGTCCAATGTAGAAACTTTCGCAACTCTTGCATGTGAGTTTGTATACGCCTGTGTGGTTGTATTTATTTATTTATTTGTTTGTGTTATTTGTGTGTTGAGATGTCTTTGTAGTGTGTTTTCTGTTCTGTATGCTATGTTGTATTTCTGTTTTCTGAATGAGGTTGCGATTTTGTGTGTGTTTTTGTTTTCGTATGTTAGTGTGATGCATTTCTTGTGTTCTCGTGTTTGTGTTGTGTTTTGTGTGTTTTTGTGTTTGTTGAGTTTTTGTTCTGTCTTCCTTATGATGTTGTCTATTATGTTTGGGTTGTAACCATTTTCTTGTGCTATGTATTTGATTGTGTTCACTTCTTCATTGTAGTGTTGTTGGCTCATGGATATGTTGAGTAATCTGTGTACCATAAATGGATATGTTTAATTTCTTGCGAGGCGATCCCTTTATACTCAGGCAATTATTTATAGCTATAATTCATGATCGTTGAACATTTCCGTACACTTTATGATGGTTAAATGAAAAGTCATCTTTTTGTATTAGTTACAATGACTATATTCATACTGTTAACTGCATCCCCGGCGTGATCATCGAGGTAAATAATATTACTACAGGTAAGGCTATAGTGACTTCCGCTACAGAAACTGCAGCCGGTGTCAGTTGCGGTGGCTGTAGAAGTAATATTGCTAGATATGTAGACTGTAACGTTCATCTGAATGATTTCATTCAAGTGTTGAATGGAGTTTTCGAAGCTCGAAACACACTTGACCAAATCTGCGCACTAATACCTCAATCGAGTGACTGCAGACAACCCCTAAACTCCTTACTCCTCCTTCCCGGCTGAGACAGTAATATTTTGGTCCGATACGAACAGACAGGAAGGTAAACATTGTTCAGTTATGAATTGTATAAGGCAGATATAATTTTTACGAACTTTCGGCTCTCGCTGGTCGCCTAAAATCCACCACTGATGCACAGTGCTTTGCTCTACGTTTGTTTCTAAGGCGGAGTAAGTGAAAAGGACATGGGCGGGGGTTTCTCCGTTCCCATTCTCCTCTCCTCTATGCCCGGGGCTGCACTTGACATTAGCAGAACACCCACAAGAATGAAATCTTCCTCGTTTGACGACTTAGAATTCGAAGTTCACGAAGAAGACGAAGATGAAGATCATAATTACAAATTGAACACAAGAGCTCTAAAATGTCATACAAAGAAAATTCTAAAATGTTGAAACTACTGTGCAACTGAGGCTGGTATTATATATATGGTTAATCTAAAAATTAAGTTAAACCGAAATTGAACCTGCCCAAGAGTATAAAATCGCTCTTGTTTTATTATATTATTTCTGTTAAAATTGCCGATGCTCGTGGAGAATCTTCATTAAGAAATATCTTTGTTCTTCGGTAACATAGAGAATATTGTAACTTTTTATTTTTGCTTTAAATCACCACACCTGTCAACAATGTGACTTTTATTCTTAATAACTCGCTCTACAACAATGAGTATTCCACTCAACATAGCAACATAGTAGTCGTTATTGCACTCCACACAGCGACAATAACAATACACGTGTATTATTGAGAACAACAACAATGCAATCCTAATTCCATCTAATTTTCACAAGCACTATGTGCAGAACAAAACTGTCAGTTCTTAGTTCAAACTTCGTTCAACTGGGCTAGTTCTTCTAGCTCACTGTACGTCGAAACCAATCCTTCTAGATACAGTTCACTGCACTTCGAACCCAAGCCTTCCAGATGTGGTTCCCTGCACTTCGAACCTAAGCCTTCCAGATGCAGTTCCTTGCACGTCGAACCCAGGCCTTCCAGATGCAGTTCGCTCGACGTCGAACCCAGCCCTCCAGATGCGGTTCCTTGCACGTCGAACCCAGATCCACCTGGCTCGTTGCTGTCCAAGACTTGATGGCTGATTAAAGACTAACTGACTGACTCTCTCGCAACTGACTGACTGACTTTTGTCGGCAACTCACGGTGTTATTTATTTACCACGATCATCTAGAATGTTCTCCGTCGCGAAGCCTGTGGGCCTCCACAACAATCCGCTTCCAGGTGCTTCCTTACTTTCGCTCTCTCTGCTCCGCGCAGGGACCGCAGTTCTTTCCCCTCGCTCCGTGCCGCGCTACAGCGCCTACCGAAGCTCGAGTTCCGCTTCCCCGCGCCTTCCTTCTCGCTGGATTTGCGCGCACACTCCCGAGGCTACCAGACGCGACCAGAACATTCCATACGAGTGCCACAATATCATAAAAACCTCTAGAGAACCAATACCACCTACTTCAGTATGCTTGTCAGACTTAACTTGTAGTTTCTTAATGCTGGCTACGGGCCAGGTCGATGGCATTTAAGTGTGCTTAAATGCGACAGGCTCATGCCAGTAGATTTACTGGCATGTAAAAGAACTGCTGCAGGACGAAATTCCGGCACATCCGGCGACGCTGATATAACCTCTGCAGTTGGGAGCGTCGTTAAATAAAACATAACATTTAACCAATATTAAATTCCCATACACATTGTAATCAGACTAAACTATGTATGACCATTGGTGACTGAAATCCATTCACAATCAGCTGACTAATGAACTATCTATCGTATAATATTAGTGTGCGCATTTTATAAGTTGTGTAGAATGTTTATGAAATAGAAGTCAGTCAAATAATAAAATTATTTTTATGAGTTTAGTAATATTAGGTAATATAATTAATGAGTTTATAAAACAGGCCGCAATATTTTATATTAAATCTTACCAGGAGAATTCTGACAAGCACAGTACAATACGCAATAGGCTTACAGTATATTTATGGACACCTTCGAAATCTTCCATAGTTTTCAGCATACCTACTACCAGAGAAAAAAAAAAAGCTCAGCGTAACAAGTGCCAACTGATGCAGAAGTTCAACAGCATGTTTTCAGAAATAAAAAGAAAATAACTTACCTTTTGAAATAATCTTTAAATTCAAATCCTTAAACATATATTTTTATAGTTTCTCATTTTTTGTTGCATGTTCTATTCGAGTTTCAATTTTTCGAAACAAGGTCAGGAAATATAAAGCCTAATTCCGAAGGTTAGAACTGTCTACTTCGAAAGCCTAAATCTATTTTAAAACACATGTTATTTTTTTATTTCAAGGTTGTGCACTCTACTTTCAAAAGTTCTTGATCGCCGTGGTCGTTCAGTAATATTGATCACTTCCTTATCGTCACTCACAAGTTCTCAGAAAACATCTGTCATGTCCATGTATATAGCGGAAGCCGCCATCTTGCAATATTGAGTCTTGAACAGCAGTTTAAACGGCAGAATATTTCCGGTCAAGTTAAACTCATGTTAACTCAAAATTAACTGGGAGTTAAAATTTATAATACGAAGCAGAACGAAAAAGTTGAGTATATAATCACATGGCCTTGAGCAACTAGAAATAAATAATAATATAAGTATAACTATACATGATTGTAACCTACCTACTTGCTCATGTAACGCTTTGAGTATATCCTCACAAGTTAAATATTTAGGCATTATTATTGACCAACATTTAAAATGGGACAAGCATATCTCCTTTCTGTGTAACAGATTGCGTAAAACAATCCACAAATTTTCCATTCTACGCTCTTATTTACCTGTTTATGTTCTGCGTACTGTGTACTTAGCTCTGTTTCAATCAATAATTCAGTATGGTATTTTAGGTTGGGGAGGAATGGCAAAATCGACTCTCCGTCCTTTAAATCTGCTCCAAAAAAGAATTATCAAAATTTATCTATACAAACCTTTTGATTACCCAACAAAATTAATTTTTCAGGAATTTGACGTATCAAATCTAGAACAAATTTATAAACAAACATTGCTCATTTACTTCCATAAAAATCACAATAAATTTAAATTTGATTCTCATGAATACCAGACGAGAGACAAGCATATCTCCTTTCTGTGTAACAGATTGCGTAAAACAATCCACAAATTTTCCATTCTACGCTCTTATTTACCTGTTTATGTTCTGCGTACTGTGTACTTAGCTCTGTTTCAATCAATAATTCAGTATGGTATTTTAGGTTGGGGAGGAATGGCAAAATCGACTCTCCGTCCTTTAAATCTGCCCCAAAAAAGAATTATCAAAATTTATCTATATAAACCTTTTGATTACCCAACAAAATTAATTTTTCAGGAATTTGACGTATCAAATCTAGAACAAATTTATAAACAAACATTGCTCATTTACTTCCATAAAAATCACAATAAATTTAAATTTGATTCTCATGAATACCAGACGAGACAAAACTACAGTTTCTTTCTAAATACTCCCAAATGCCACACAACTGCTGGATTAATACACAGCAGAAATTTTGGACCCAAAATATATAGAGCTTACCCTGAGCTAAGTACACTTAACACACATAGATTTAAGAAACAAATCAGATTAATTATTTAATTGTTTAAGCTAATTGAGTTAAAAATTGATACTCTAATATTCATGTACTTTTGTATTTTCTGTTTGTATATAGACCCTGTTATTACATGCTATATGTATTTTACCATTTATTAATGTGATTGTGCTCAATGAACTCTCGTAATTTTGTGATATATTTTGTATAACTGATCTGAACTGCGCCCGAGCACGAGCTTCTGCTCTTTCGGGCTGCAATGCCTAATGTAGCTCAAGTGTATAGTATTAAATAAATATTATTATTATTATTACTGAACGTATGTTTTAAAAGATGTTTATAATATCGGTCCTGAGTCAGTGAACTGTACGCTGCAGTATTAGGCCTATATATTATCAGTTATTATATAGTTAACAAAATAAATGCATTGGCGCTGCATATTTTCAGTCTTTGTTCGAATTAGTACTGTACTAACAGCCAGTAACTACAGATCCAGGCACAATTACCAGTTGAAGCACTGGTAAATGTAAATATGACTATGACTGTTATTTGAGAAATTCATTTTATAGATATCAGCATGTTAAATTACAGATAACTGTATAAGTATAGATAACTGTTGTTACAGGAATCTGTTATTACTTTTCCAGTAGGTGGTTCATATTGCTCCAGCAGAACTAATACCGGTACTTTAATTGAAAATGTTTCGTCTCCTTTTGCTTTGAAAAGAATTTACATTTCAAAGTGAATAGTTAAAAGCTGCGAAGTTTATTGGTGGGTTACATCCTTAGTCTATCTCTTACGTCGTCTGGTAGCTCCGTTTCATGTATCATTATCAGTCATGTTTCTTTATTCACGACTGAGACACTTTAATCTTCACCTCCGCATTTTCCTACAAAAGCGTTCTTTCCATTGATGCTGCTTATTATTTAGTAATTTTGTAGCGTAGGGTAAACTGTATAGTGATTGACCACTTAAGCTAATGAATAATAAAATAATGAAATAGCGGAAAACAGTGGTAACTTAGTGAGAGAAATTTAAACGCACTGGGTCAAGTGAAGATTCAGAAACAAGTCAAAATCAATAAACAAAAGAAAAAAGAAAATTTTAATGCAAAGGTAAATTAAATAATCACAACAAGTCCACTTTTACAGTTATTGACCTTCTACTGCACAGTTATTGACCACACACTTATTAGTGATTGACCGTCTACTGCACAGTTATTGACCACACACTTATTAGTGATTGACCGTTTACTGCACGGTTATTGACCACACACTGATTAGTGATTGAGCGTCTACTGCACGGTTATTGAATACTCACTTATTAGTGATTGAACAACACATTTTCACAGCTTCCACTTTTTTCTTGTCTGTTTCGTTTCTCTTGTTCTGATCCTTCTCATTAAGAACTCTTCTCCACCGCGACCGGCGTAGCTCTGTCGGCTAAGGCGTTTGCCTGCCGATCCGGAGTTTCGTTCGGGCGCGGGTTCAATTCCCGCTTGGGCTGATTACCTGGTTGGGTTTTTTCCGAGGTTTTGCCCAACCGTAAAGCAAATGTCAGGTAATCTATGACGAATCCTCGGCCTCATCTCGCGATCATAAATCCCATCGACGCTAAATAACCTAGTAGTTGATACAGTGTCGTTAAATAAGCAAGTTAAAAAAAATAAAAAAAGAACTCTTCTCGCTGCCTTTTCTTTCATCTCTTATTCGCTTCCTTTCTTCTCTTGCCTCTTCTTCCATTTTTCTCTTTTGTGCCTTATCAGAAGCAAGTGTGTGTCATTTCTCTGATGTTATTATAAATGGCTTCACCCAGCACTGGGCGAGGGTCAAAGGACACATTTCGTTCAACAGGATATTTGTTTCCGAACGCTAAGGTTGCTTTTAGGACACCAAACTTCTTGGCAGCTTCATTTAAACCAATTCCACTGCGGACAGGTTCTATAGCGTTTCGTAAAGTTTCCTCTGTATAATGCACTTTACCTGGTTTAGGCATTATAATATAGTATCGGTCCTGTAAAAATCCCTATCATTTAACCGATAACATATATAGAATTGGAGCAAATTGGTCGTTATTGTAACAAATAATTTATAAACGACCAATCACTGTAGTTTGCGGACATTCACTTTATAGTGATTGACCACGGGACATTTTTATGTCATATAAAAATGTTTACAAAATAATGTTCTGTGCACGGAAACCTTATACCTTTTCTGACACTATGAGTGTGAAAACGAGCACCAGAATTTATGCATTCTTTGCAGAATAAATAAATTATTGTGTGCATTATTCTTAGCAATTACTCTAGTTACTTACACTTGTCTACGTTCAGTTGCATTTCCAATCGATTTCAGTCCTCTCAGAAAACAGACACTAACTCAGTGGGATGAACAATGACATCTAGCCAAAATAAGGGTTGTTACTACAGGTATATGTAGCAAAAAGTGAAATCACGATCGTAGTTTATTCACAATATAGCCTACTTGAAAAAAGGAAGCGGTCAAAGGAAGCGGTATACTAGGGCATACTGGTCAACAACTACTATCGTACTGGATAATTGAGTATTACTGCTAAAATAATCCGTTACCACTGCTACTAACTTTCATCATGTTTTTGTTTCGTCTTTCAATGTTCATATCCATAGCACAGGAGGACACTTTTCAGTCAAAGATTTTCTAGTAAGTTGTAATACATTCCTCTCATATGAGTAATTCGAAATCACGCTTACTACATAGATAGGGAGCCCCATTAAATGTAAACGTGACTATGTACTGTTTCGTTCACGATGTGATCAAAGAGAAGGAATAATCATCTACAATATTTCCACTTCAGAGTTATAGACAGACCGCTGTATATCGAAGAAATAATGTGTGTGTGCGTGTGTCTAATGCCCATCCACTTCACTTGCGTGATTCGGTTTCCGCATGTTGCGAATAGATGGCAGAATTGTGATTCATTTTCGATTTATACACCACTTCAGCGGGCAACGCTGTACGTGATATGTACAGACCGATTATTTAGTCCTGACAGCTGGGCGACGCGAAAGAGGGGAAGTAGTAGGAGTAGCGGGGAGAGCTCCGGAGTAGAGAAAAGGGCGAGCGGTCGGTAAAGGAATGCAATACAGCTTCATTGTACTAGAAACATACAACTCTACCGCACGCATGACATCCGATCGCCTCGAAGGCAAGCGAGTGACTAACCCAGTCACCCCTTGGCGTAACTAAATGGACTCGCCTGACCCAGGCGCATATCTTCGGCGACTGTGAGGACTAAATAATCGTACTGTATTTGTGAAGAGAAATGTCATGTACAAGGGTGAGTGTATGTGTAAGTGTTAGTGTAAGAGAATTGGTGAGGATGATCATGAAGGTGAGGAAGAGAGAAAGGGAAACCCGGTGCCGGCACATAGCCTACTCCTAATATGACCAACGAGGCCGCCAGGCTTAACGTCCCTATCCGACGTACGAATCACTATCAACCTTCTCTTCATATGCACTACGGAGAGATTTGGAATTTAACTCAGGCCAATTGGTGCACAATTTAGTGATTAGAAGTTGTGCACCGTCATGTCTCCTAGTTCCGAGGTAGAAATTTTACATTAAAATCTCTGAATCGAACCCGGGACGGCTAGTTTGGAGGCAGACGCGCTACCACAGAGCTAACTCGGCGGATTTCGAAGAAATTATTTCATTATCAATTTATCACATTTCGATTTTATATTGCTTAATATTGTGGTTTCCAATCTAGGGTATTTAGGGTCACGCAAAAAATTCCATTGCTGGCCCACTTATTTACAATTACGTATAACAAAAATCTTGATAAACAGCAACTATAAAAATATTTTTTCTAATATGAAGGGTACTATGCTGTACCGTCCCTCACCGTAGCGTCGTAGTCTAGGCTGTAGTCACACTACATCCTTACAATGTTGCCACTGGCCGAAAATAAAATTTACCATAATTTTCTGACAATTGTACCAGATTGTACATATTTTTTTCTGTAATGTACCAAAATTGTACCAGCCCAATTTTCTCTTGAAGACACCTATACAAATTACAAGTACAAAAAAAAAAAAAAAAGAACTTGAACATATTTACATAGATCTATGTAGCATAGACAAAGAAGGCTACGAAAATCAGGCATACATATATCTGCCAACATGTTTTATTTTAACAGAGGAAAAAAAAAAAACAAGAATAAAAAAAAAAAACTCTCAAACGTAATTTTAATCTTTTAATATTGATGACAACCATTGCTGAACAATTCACAATTGGAATAGATTGGTAATCATACCAACATTGCCAAAGTTGATAAAATATTTGGGACAGTGGAATAACAAAGTCATAGTGTTCAGGCCTATACTTAGCGACAAATGCTATATTGCGAATTATAGCAAAAAAAAAAAAAACAAAAACAAATATTAATTAGGTATAGTGAAAAATGTAATACAATACACAGAATTACAGACAAATGGCATATAATAACCACTTAACCAGTCCAGTCCTGCTTTTGCAACAGGGCAGTTATCTGTAGTAATGTCACGAGAGGTCTGAGATTTATCAGGGAAATCTCAGACCTCGAGTGACATTTATTAGGACTATTTCGTGAATAAAATAAACATGTAAATAACATATCCCTAAAATTCGATCACAAAATGTTAATAATTGTATATTAACGAATACTTAAATTATTCAGACATTGTGAAGTTGTAATACTCGTAGATGAATATCGATTACTGCAATAAAGTAATTCGATGTTATTATTCAGTAATGCCAATTGCGAATAGCGAAATACAGGTTTAACAATGTCAATTACATGTACTGCACTTTTCTCTTATTATTATAACATAAATACATTTTCATTATCTGCTGAAATCATAATTTAATTTAACAATAACAGTGGAGACAGCTATATACCAATGCTTATGTATTCACAGCGAGACATGTTGCTACACAGTGAAGTGTATAGATAGGCCTAATTAAAACACGAATTTTATTACGCCATACGGAAGGCAGTTTGACCAAAGACCTTGTATATATTACTATACAATTAATATAGTGGTTTCCAATCTACAAGGTCTTTGGGTTTGATGTGCGATGATGTTACATAAATTTGAATATCTGACTTTCTATTAATTGTTTAATTTCATTCACAAAATACAAATTTTATAGGCTACAATTCTGCAGTGCTTGGGAAAAGTGACATAAGTCAGTTTCCACAAACCTTTTTTGGTAATTTATTGACAACTTACGGAACATCTGCTCGCTTGGAAAAAAATACATAAGTATTTCTCCCATTATAATAATTCATACAGAAAAAAATCAAATTGACATAAACCAGTGTAAGTTGTCAATAAATTATCAAAAAAGGTTTGTGGAAATTGACTTATGTCACTTTTCCCGAGCACTGCAGAATTATAGGGTAAGTTACTCGTACTTGTGGGAGCGGGACCAATGTCAGCTGTGCCTTATTTCGACCGTTACAATCAGTGCTACACGAAAGCATTTTTTATAGCTCGACAAACGCATTCTCGCTGTAGTGTGTAACGGAACTAAAGCTGCATCTACGCAGTTCAATATTCCAATCGCGTATGCGTGCAATCTGGGAAGAATAGTGAAAGAATCAAGTTTAAAAGGTACGTTCAATTAAGATGCATGAAGTTTTGTGTCTACATGGTGCGCCGTTTTGAACGTCGTATTCACTGCGTAAATAGATTAATTAATATTAAATATCAATCTTGCATTGATTGCTTTAAAGCTGAAAGAAAAGTTTAACCGTGTAGTTGCATCTTAATGTATTCATGATCATCAGTTTACGGGGAAACAGTTGGCGACAACGACTAAACAAAAGAACGACCATGCTATAAATTGATAGCGATAAATCTAGCTGCAAAAATTATCGCAAAGTGTGACTGATTGGTTGGAATTCAAAATTTAATTACACTTCATTGGTCGAAAATGAAATGACATCATATAAACGAAATGTCGTAGTAATCTATGTCAACAATGGCCATTGGGTCAAGAGGTGAATGAAAGGAAATAAAACTTCAATACCAGTTTCTAATTTTTACATTTTCTGTTAATGTGTTGACCTTAAAGTGAGCAATAAATCTGATTGTCGGCTGCTGATAATAATCACAGGGTTGGTACTACCAACTTGGTAGCAATCAATTTATTGTTTCAACTTTATTAAAGCCACTTATAATAATGTCTATTCTCATACTAATAAAATAGAAGAAAGTACACATTGAACCAAATAATTTAAAATTGTACCAAAAAAGTAGTTGTACTTAGTCGCTTTAACTACAGTGATCATATCTCAACTTTACTATGGATGTGATGTCATTTTATCTGAAGATCGGCGTTCTCTTACGCACCTATCGGTATAATACCAAATTCGAACTGTGTGGGTTTGTCGGTTCTCAAGTTATTAGTTTTTATTAGCCTATATTTAATTACTAGGTGATACAAAAAATATCCCTCGTGTAACGATTTTTAATAAGTTATGATCGATCTGAATATTTGCACATATAGCTTGCAGCTCAAATGTGTGTAAACTAAAATTACTGTGGTATGGTGTACTGCCATATGTTTAAATTGTCACTTTTATTATTAGTAAACATTGCATTATCATTGTAATTCAACTTATCAAAATTTATATTATCCAGACATAACTGTAATCCACGTACTCTTTTAGAAAATGTACCGAGAGTTTCAACAGATTACTATCCGAATTGTGTCGTAAGAAGCATTTTATACAAAGAAAAATGCTGAAAAGTAGCCCTAAAGTGCTAAGGAATCATGGAAGTTTGTACCGGAGCCCACAAATTGATCCATTTTGTAATAGAAGAAAAATAAGTATTGTACTCTTTTAGTAATGGAAAAACTAAAAATATATTTTTTTTCAAAATTTCTGAAATTTCATTCATAACTATTTTCAACATTGTCACTAAATGTTTATATACAAGGACCTTTAACACACTTGACAGACGAATTTTCTTCTCGTATCTTCGTCTTTTTAATAATAATAATAATAATAATAATAATAATAATAATAATAGTTTTATTTTCCCTGGCAGAGTTAAGGCCATGAGGCCTTTTCTTCCACTCAACCAGGATCGTCTTGGATTCAATGAAGATATTTTTTACATGCATATTGTTACTAATCATTGTGGGCTATCTCCATGGTTTGCCTTCTATACGTACTATTTTATTGCCTAATATTTTGCATCCTGCAGCTCAGTTGAAGCGCAAATATTTACCGATGCAGTAGGTCATAGAACAGAATGTGTGTCCATGTCCACAAGCACTGCACACATCATCGTGTTACTTCCTTGTAACAATATTGCAAGACAAGCGAGCGTGTAACGGGCTGTGATGGCAGTCACTGTCACGTCACATGCCATTGTCGCTTCTCTGCCTTGCAACCGATAAAAACTGTCACTATTTCAAGTCTCTGATATTCTTCTTTCTTCTGATGCTTCCAGCCCGACGACGACGTGACAGTTCATTTTAAAAGTAATATCCATACTCGAACGGATAAAAGTAAACTCCTGTAGGCTACATTAATAACCCTTCTGACACGTACCGATCTCTACTTACTGATAACCCGGATTTATCTTTATTTGGGTTCTATTGCCGATGAGGTTATGTATCACCTGCATTTATTCAGCCCTTTCGACGACACTTTGGTCATGGGGACATGGAGAACATGGGGATTAAATAAGAACACGGGGAATACAAGGATAACAAAGGTAAGACAAAAGTAATATGAACAAAAGGAAAACAAAGGGAATACGAGAAGAACAAGAGAAGGACAAGGAAAGCAAGAAGAATGTAAGTACAATATGGAGAATACATGGAGAATAAGGAGAAGGCAAGTAGAACAAGGGAAATAGAAGGAGAACAAGGAGAATTCAAGGCGAACACGGAGAATTCAAGGAGGACACGGATAATTCAAGGAGAACACCGAGAATGCAAAGAGAACACCGAGAATTCAAGGAGAAC
The DNA here is from genome assembly GCF_040183065.1 of Periplaneta americana. Classification (NCBI taxonomy): domain Eukaryota; kingdom Metazoa; phylum Arthropoda; class Insecta; order Blattodea; family Blattidae; genus Periplaneta; species Periplaneta americana. Next base: position 65,607,708 of record NC_091123.1, on the reverse strand, counting down.
ACGGAGAATACAAGGAAAACACGGAGAATTCAAGGAGAACACGGAGAATAGAAAGGAAACACGGAGAATTCAAGAAGAACACGGAGAATGCAAGGAGAACACGGAGAATACAAGGAGAACACGGAAAATGCAAGGAGAATACGGAGAATACAAGGAGAACACGGAGAGTACAAGGAGAACACGGAGAATGCAAGGAGAACACGGGATGGAAAACAAAGCCAATACAATGAGAACACGGACAATACAAGGATAACAAAGACAAGAGAAGGGTAGTATGAACAGAAGAAAAACGGAAGGAAAACAATGGCAATACAAGGAGAACATGGACAATATAAGGATAACAAAGACAAGACAAGGGTAACATGAACAGAAGAAAAACGGAAGGAAAACAAAGGCAATACAAGGAGAACACGAACAATACAAGGATAACAAAGACAAGAGAAGGGTAGCATGAACAGAAGAAAAACGGAAGGAAAACAAAGGCAATACAAGGTGAATACGAACAATACAAGGATAACAAAGACAAGAGAAGGGTAGCATGAACAGAAGAAAAACAAAGGCAATACAAGGAGAACATGGCCAATACAAGGATAATAAAGGCAAGACAAGGGTAACATGAACAGAAGGAAAACAAAGGCAATACAAGGAGAACATGGACAATACAAGGATAACAAAGGCAAGACAAGGGTAACATGAACAGAAGGAAAACAAAGGCAATACAAGGAGAACATGGACAATACAAGGATAATAAAGGCAAGACAAGGGTAACATGAACAGAAGGAAAACAAAGGCAATACAAGGAGAACATGGACAATACAAGGATAACAAAGGCAAGACAAGGGTAACATGAACAGAAGGAAAACAAAGGCAATACAAGGAGAACATGGACAATACAAGGATAACAAAGGCAAGACATGGGTAACATGAACAGAAGGAAAACAAAGGCAATACAAGGATAACAAAGGCAAGACAAGGGTAACATGAACAGAAGGAAAACAAAGGCAATACAAGGAGAACATGGGCAATACAAGGATAATAAAGGCAAGACAAGGGTAACATGAACAGAAGGAAAACAAAGGCAATACAAGGAGAACATGGACAATACAAGGATAATAAAGGCAAGACAAGAGTAACATGAACAGAAGGAAAACAAAGGCAATACAAGGAGAACATGGACAATACAAGGATAACAAAGGGAAGACAAGGGTAACATGAACAGAAGGTAATCAAAGGCAATACAAGGAGAACATGGGCAATACAAGGATAATAAAGGCAAGACAAGGGTAACATGAACAGAAGGAAAACAAAGGCAATACAAGGAGAACATGGACAATACAAGGATAACAAAGGCAAGACAAGGGTAACATGAACAGAAGGAAAACAAAGGCAATACAAGGAGAACATGGACAATACAAGGATAACAAAGGCAAGACAAGGGTAACATGAACAGAAGGAAAACAAATGCAATACAAGGAGAACATGGACAATACAAGGATAACAAAGGCAAGACAAGGGTAACATGAAGAGAAGGAAAACGGAAGGAAAGCAAAGGCAAGACAAGGGCAACATGAACAGAAGTAAGACGGAAAGAAAACAAAGGCAATACAAGGAGAACATGGATATTACAAGGATAACAAAAGTAAGACAAAGGTAATATGAACAGAAGGAAAACAAAGGGAATGCAAGAAGAACAAGAAAAAGACGAAGAAAATAAGGAGAATACAGGAAGAAAAGGTGAAGACAAGTAGAACAAGGGGAATAGAAGGAGAACACGGAGAATTCAAGGACAACACGGAGAATACAAGAAGGACACCGGAAAGAAAACAAAGGCAATACAAGGAGAACACGAACAATACAATGATAACAAAGACAAGAGAAGGGTAGTATGAACAGAAGAAAAACGGAAGGAAAACAAAGGCAATACAAGGAGAACATGGACAATATAAGGATAACAAAGACAAGACAAGGGTAACATGAACAGAAGAAAAACGGAAGGAAAACAAAGGCAATACAAGGAGAACACGAACAATACAAGGATAACAAAGACAAGAGAAGGGTAGCATGAACAGAAGAAAAACGGAAGGAAAACAAAGGCAATACAAGGTGAACACGAACAATACAAGGATAACAAATACAAGAGAAGGGTAGCATGAACAGAAGAAAAACGGAAGGAAAACAAAGGCAATACAAGAGAACATGCACAATATAAGGATAACAAAGACAAGAGAATGGTAACATGAACAGAGGGTAAACAGAAGGAAAACAAAGGCAATAGAAGGAGAACATGGACAATATAAGGATAACAAAGACAAGAGAAGGGTAGCATGAACAGAAAAAAACGGAAGGAAAACAAAGGCAATACAAGGAGAACATGGCAATATAAGGATAACAAAGAGAAGAGAAGGGTAGCATGGACAGAAAAAAACGGAAGGAAAACAAAGGCAATACAAGGAGAGCATGGACAATATAAGGATAACAAAGACAAGAAAAGGGTAACATGAACAGAGGGAAAACAGAAGGAAAACAAAGGCAATAGAAGGAGAAAATGAACAATATAAGGATAAAAAGACAACAGAAGGGTAACATGATCAGAGGGAAAACAGAAGGAAAACAAAGGCAATAGAAGGAGAACATGGACAATATAAGGATAACAAAGACAAGAGAAGGGTAGCATGAACAGAAAAAAACGGAAGGAAAACAATGGCAATACAAGGAGAACATGGACAATATAAGGATAACAAAGACAAGAGAAGGGTAACATGAACAGAGGGAAAACAGAAGAAAAACAAAGGCAATAGAAGGAGAACATGGACAATATAAGGATAACAAAGACAATATAAGGGTAACATGAACAGAAGGAAAACAAAGGGAATAGAAGAAGAACAAGAAACAGACAAGGAAAACAAGAATAATACAAGGAGAATACGGAGAATACAGGGACAGAAGTGAAGGCAAGTAGAAGAAGGAGAATAGAAGGAGAACACAGAGAATTCAAGGAGAACACGGAGAATACAAGGAGAACACGGGGAAGAAAACAAAGGCAATACAAGGAGAACACAGACAATACAAGGATAACAAAGACAAGGTGACAAGAACAAAAACAAAACAAGGAGAACATGGAGAGGGGAAGGAAAAAAGAGAATACAAGGAGAACAGGAGGAAAACTAGGAGAGAAAAAAAGCAATACAAGGAGAACAAGGCTAAGGCAAGGAGAAAATGGGGAAGGAGAATACGAGGAGAACACGTTGAAGACAAGGTCGCGAAAGGGAAAAGAAAGGGAACAGTCAGATATAAGGAGAACGAAATTAATACAAGAAATATAAGGAGACGACAAGGAAAGCGAGGGAAGTACATGGAGAACAAGGGTAATACGGATAGAACAAAGGCAAGAGAAGGAGAACGTGAGAAGAAGGAAAACAAAAGGAATACAAGGAGAACAAATGGAATACAAAGGGAACACGGAAAAGACGAGGAGAAGAAAGGGAATGCAAGGGGAAGACAAGATGGACAGGCGAATACAAAAAGACAACATTAACACAAGGAATATAAAGAGAAGACAAGGAGAACAAGGGGACTACAAGAGAACATACGAAGAACGAATACAAGGAGAACAAAGGGAATACAAGGATAACAAGGGTAATAGAAGGAGAAGAAGCGGAAGACAAGAATTACAAGGGAAGTACAAGGAGAAGGAGACGACTATGAAAGCAAAGGGATTATAAGGAATACAAGTGCGAGAGGGGGTTGCATTTTTATGTGACAGTCAATTCCAAAGTAAAAACCCCCTTACCTCGTGAGATGAAATACTTAGTTTTACATAAAAAGATGAGAAAATTATCCAACTAATTCGGTTCGTTACAAAAATCAAATTCACGCAACTCAGACTAGAACATCCTCCTACTCTTTATCTTTCATCGTCTCTGCAGCTCAGGTCTCGAACTCTGTACCACAACATGTCAGAGACTGTCGGACACTATCAAGTTTCAAAAATAAACTAAAATTGCACTTTTTCAATTCAGTCTATTATTTATTCATTTATTCTGGTGAAGTTAAGGCCATCACACCATCAGAAATACAAATACAATAAAGTAAATAAACATATATATTATAATAAAGCTACAATAATATAAATGAAAAGAAGAATCATACTATAAAATTTAGTGATTAATAGAATTGAATTAAATTAAAAATAATAATAATAATAATAATAATAATAATAATAATAATAATAATAATAATAATAATAATAATAATATCAAACTGTACCCATTGAGGGTAGCCCTTACGGACACAGTATATCCTCAAAAAAATTATTATACATATGTAAACATAGATATTAAGTTTTAAAAAAGGGAAACAAAGAAAAGGGCGTGAAAAATTACAATTTCTATTAATGTGGCACCATGTGATTGATTAGGATTTAGCAGGATATTTTTTAACGCAATTATCACAATGTCATCCCTCAGAGATGTTGGCAGAGTAAACTGCCGTCGAAATTGTTCGAAAAAAGCTGGTATATTCCCTCGAGCACCTATGAGCAAGCCGAATACCTCAACGTGAATTAAGGCATATTTCAGCTTGAAATAGTTGACTGTAGGCTCATAGATCGACTTCTTCTCAAGGTGGACCTCGGCTGTCTGATGACATTCTACTTCAAAACGTACCGTGGGGTCCACAATGATGCCCTGTTTAGTGTCAGCATTGTACGCTGAAATATTTACTTGTCTCGTTGACCCATTTTCCACAGCATGTTTCCTTAAAAATGACTTGTAACGGTGAAATATTTAATATGAGTCATTCATATAACATTAACATAGCTAACATCAGGGAGATGTTTGAGCAAAAATTGCAACAATATACTTAATATATTTATAACAAAATCACATAGGCCTAGATAACAATATGTATATGAAATATTCACACACTACTACAAACTGAAGACTGTATATTTTTGGACGATTAATACTTCCCACTTCGCTCGACTCGGCTTAGCTGTAGCAACAAAAGAATCTACCTGCAATCCCCCCGCACCGATGGCAAGAATACCTCAGGTCCCAGCACTAAACTCGTCGGAGGAAGACAGTAGTTGAAATTGGAGTCCGTGCAGTGGCTTTGTGACAACAGCTAAACATGTGTTCTATCGTTACAAGTAACTGCATCTGCATGATTTGCAGCATGCCAGAAAAGGTTGTTACGGTGATGTGGAGACTAGACGAGTCGTCGTATGGTGACATTCGGACGAAATTTCATCGCCGATTCCATAAAGCTGGACCTACAGACAAAACACTTCACGCTGGTGAAGTAGTTTAAGCGTACTCGAACAGTCACAACGAGGACGTTCATCATCCACTGAAGCGCCATCAGTTTGTCCATCGAACTTAGTCCAAAATTAGTGCGGCGTTTGTTACAGGAATTGAACATTCCGCGTTCAACGGTGCATAACTGTTGCATTTCACGTTGAAGTCGTACTACCTGCAGGTTCTGCACCATCTGCATGACGAGGAGTTTGCACAGTATGTGACTTCTTTGTGTGTGGATTTGTCAAAGGACGTGTCATTATCACATGTTGGACTTATGTCTGTTTGGAGTAACGTTGGAATTGAGAACTTTGTGTACCACAAACACCAGGCCTCATAGCGTTTTCTGTTCTTACTCCATCGAATATGGCACTGCACGTGACATCACAAGTGTTTGCCATCCTACTGTACTCATTGCAACTCTGGCTAGTATCAGTAGGCCAGAACCTATTAGAGCTCTGGGTTCCTGGGGTTCGTCAGACTACTTGTATGCGGATGGGACCTGGCTCTATCAGGATCTGAGGAGAATGCCCCATCTGCCAGTGTTGCTAATCAGGAAGGACTTGGGGCTCCGAGTCCCTCGGGCTTACTAATCTGCTCGTCCTCGAAATAGAATCTGACTCTATCAGGGTAGTTAAAATCTCAATTTAAAAAAGCCCACGTAAGTAAAAGTTCACAACATAAATGTCCACAACTATAATATCCATAAATAAAAGTCCATAACTAATATGTCCATAATCTGAAATGTTCACGATGTTAAATGATAATGTACAAGAAGACCTGTTAGAATTCACTGAATATATGAAACATATCTGTGTAAGTGGGAGAAGAGTACGGAGTAGATGGAGGGCTGTTCCTTCCCTATTCCCACCACCAGTATGGAACTATTATCAAAGTATACTGCAAGGATTCTAGAGAACCAATAATACCGTAGAAAGATTTCATTCCAAATTTCAGCATAATGTGTCAGCCCACTATGTGAGCATTTAGCGATTTTTGGATAATATAAAATCAGAACAGTATGACAATGAAAATTTAATCATTCAAGTGATAGCTGGTCATCAAAACATCAGACCGCCAGCAAATAGGGTTTACACAACAAATCAGAGGCGTATTGAATAAATAATTAGAATATATGGTCAGTACAAAGAAAACAATAATATTCAACAATATCTAGAGCCATATGTTACCATCTGAAAATCCACAGAGAATTTGTTGAAGAACCAAAAAACTGACAAGTTTTAATAGAATGTAATTTTGTATATTTTCTGGACATTTATGTATTTTGGACATATAATTTCTGGATATTAAATCCTGGTGGACATTTTCGTTGTGGACATTTATTTCATATAGAGGTCATGGCAAGGTGGACATTATATATTTTATGAACATTTTCATTATGGACGTTTATTTCATATGGACGTCATGGCAAGGTGGACATTATATATTTTATGAACATTTTCATTATGGACGTTTATTTCATATGGACGTCATGGCAAGGTGGACATTATATATTTTATGAACATTTTCATTATGGACGTTTATTTCATATGGACGTCATGGCAAGGTGGACATTATATATTTTATTAACATTTTCATTATGGACGTTTATTTCATATGGACGTCATGGCAAGGTGGACATTATATAGTTTATGAACATTTTCATTATGGACGTTTATTTCATATGGACGTCATGGCAAGGTGGACATTATATATTTTATAAACATTTTCATTATGGACGTTTATTTCATATAAGGTAGACATTATAGTTTATGGAGATTTCTGCTTAGGACATTTTGCAATGGACATTTAACTGCTAACCGATGGCCCACCTGTCAGCATCGGATTCACGAATGTCGCCCAAGTCACCTATCGGTCTTGGACAATCATCCCAGGTATAGGGACCAAACCACGCCTAAGTATACAGGCCCGTCCCGGGTCCAACCCTCTTAAAGCAAGCCTAGCCAAACCTAAGCCAGAATCTGTCCATTCCTGATTAATCAAAGAATTCCGCTAGTTGATTAATTTAGATATGACATTCTGAACATAAGCAAGCGTGCTTAGAAGAAAAAATCCTTAAAGAGACTAGGGCTTAGTACACTTTAACAATTTACAATTATACGAACTTACATTAAACATTGTAATATAGATATCTCGCTATTTGTAAAGATGCTTTTGGTCCTCGAGTGAACCTAATCTATGCATAAAATAAAATAGTTTGTTTCTTATTATAGATTTTTAATTATATGTTTACTTTTTTCTGAACTAATTACAATTGTTACTTTAAAATTTGTCATCATCATCATCATCATCAACATGTCCTTTACGGTAAGAACCTAGTTGATCCATTACGGTTCCATGCCAGCGTTTTCGTAATCTTCCCAGATTTCTCCTTCCTTTTGGTACATAGGCAAGAATTTGTCTAGGCCATCTAGTGCTATCCATCCTTTCGACATGTTTCTTCCACTGAAATCTATATTGTTGAACAAAATGAACTATAGGAACTATTTTTAGTTCTTTCATTATGTCTTTGTTTTTACGGTGTTCTAGCCATAAGCATCCCGCTGTCCGTCTCATAAACCTCGTTTCAGCTACTGTTAGTCTTTTCTCATCAGCTTTTCTGATTGTCCATGCCTCCCTGCCGTAACTCAGAACTGGTCGAGCTAGTGTTTGATAGACTTTCAAAATTGTTGTTGTTTTCTAATGGCAGGCGTTTGACTATAAAGTCATTTGTCCTCTTGGACTCCAATATTTTTCAAAGATATTGTCATGGTCAGCCACTGGAGCACAGATTTTGAGGTGTTCCGAATCCATTTCTTGGTTTGAGTTGCACAATGGGCAGTTGGTGCTTGGCCAAACAGTCGATTTGCATGGTAAATCGGGAATTAACTGTGGATTAAGATGCAGGGAGTACCATTTTCTCCCTTGAGATTGTGTTATCAAATTTTGTTTGTTGAAGTCTAAGTATGTAGATTTAATAAATCTTTTCACAGAGTAATACGTAGATTTAGTAACAGGTCTGTATTAGCAGTGCTGACCTTCTTTGCTGAAGCATCCCAGAAGTCCACATTGGGGTGGTATCCATTGGAATACAATTCTTTTATAGAGTGTTATTAATTGAGAGAGCATTTTAATTATTTCGGCTGTTTGAGATGAAGGTGTGTGTTTAGAGACTATTGATAGAATAGCTGCTTTGGAGTCTGACAACATAACTGCATTCTTAAATTTATTGATGTGGCATAGAAGATTCCTGAGACTTTCACTTATTGTATCAATTAACAATTATAAATAGTCCATTAGAAATGAAAGGTACATTATGGAAGTAATAATGTAGGAATCTGTGTTATTAATGTCATCGAATGTAAGGAGCAGAAAAAATTGTTAACTTTATAAATTGAAATATACATGCATGCATATAAAAGTTTATGTATTGACTAGGATGCATGATTTTAGATGCCATAAATTTTATTAACTTATGTAATTGCAAAATAACTGTATCAAAATGTATTTGAAGTTTTGATTTTATCTAATTTGTTTTATTCACACTCAGAAACTGTGCAAAAGATCACAATACACCTACTCTGACTATATTTCCTGTGGTCTTTTGTATATAGACCTATATGTTCTATGTTTGGTAACATCTGTACAGATATTTTACTTAGCTGCAATTAAATTTATAGTGACTTCCAGACTGTCATGTCCTTGTAATGGTTTAATAAAGCTTTGTAAGTTGTATATTGACATAATAATAATAATAATAATAATAATAATAAATTTTCTCATTAATACAGTTGGAATATCTTTAAAAATAAACTTTTATTTGACAAATCACTATACAATATCCCTGAATATCTGAGTAATTGACTGATAAAATATGTCATTTGAATGTTCATTTTTCAGTCTGTTGTATCACTCTTGCATTTCTTAAATATGTTTAAACATTAAGTATTCTTTCTCCTTTTTAATGTCATAGACGTCGACTTAGTTGAAAATTGTTTATGCACCACTAAACACAACACTTAGATAAAATAATATTAAACAAGCTCCATGTTTTTATTTGCAATTGAAATCAACGACGCAACATAACACAGTTCTTCCTTCATTCTTTCTTCCTTTTAATTTCATATACGTTAACTTCGTTGAAAATTGTTCGTGCATCACTAAACACCACACTTAGAAAAATATTACTAAGCAAGCTTCATGTATTTCTTTGCAATTAAAATCCACCGACGCAAAATAACACAATTCTTTCCTTGTTTGAAACTAAATAAAATATGTTCTTTATTTGTCTTCATAAAGAAGCATTTTTCACACAAGATTCAGTCCATAAAATAGACCTTCTTATAATAGTCTATTTCCAGTTCCTTTACATATTAACAACTAAAATTTTCCATAAGAGAGAGAGAGAGAGAGAGATTTAAAGAAAAACAAATGTCCGGCCTTAATTAAGGATCACGAGGATCCGGAAAATAATAGCAATAATATAATGAATTAAAGATTAATATTGTTGTAAAAATAAAAATTATTAAAAACAGTTAATATCAATTACAATATAAAAACTTAAAAGATAACCTTACAATTAAATTTATAAATAAAAGAATTTAGTTGAAATTAGCATATGACGTATCCTTAATTATGACTTTCTGAGCGGTATAAATGAAATTTTATAATCTGCAGGGAATCTTCAAGAATCTGAGTGATAATATTTTTAATTTCAAAAGATGGTATTGATAATTTATTTAATTATATGTAAATTTTGGTAAATAACCCCGATCACCAAAACGTAAACCTATCACTGAGCAATAGAAGAGAGGGATGTTATACAGGGATATCATTTTATTTTTACTAACATTTTTAATATTAATCTGACTATACCTTTAGAGAACCGGAAACACAGTTTGCTAGCCCCTTCCACAACTGTAGTTCGATGATACTGGCGTAAAACACAAACACATCACTCTACTCGGTATAGGAGGGAAGAAAAGTAGTTCATCCATTTACGTAAACTAGGAAATATCGCGATTTTGAGTTCGATAATTTTAATTAGGTTTTTGTTTAATCAAAATACAGTACAATATTAACAATAAGTGTGTTTACTCACGAACTGAGCTAACCATGCGGACGTATTCATTATGCAGTGTATATTATACTGTCTACAGTACATTAGCGTAAAATATAGAGAATGAAGTTAAATTGAAAAATAATCATAATATGGGTATTTAAACACATTTTTGAAAATGGTGGCCGTTCATTTCGATACAGGTTTCAGTTCTTTTGTGCGTAGATTATAGACTATTGTACCTAATTCTAATTAGAAGTTTCGTCCTTCGTACTAGTAAACTCGTGTTGAAATAATTCTGTACCTACTCTATAAGAGAATACCTTACGTACTGTAAATTCAATCTTCATTTCTGCCCGATCCAAAAGATGAAATTATTCAGACATGCTATTTACTGTCCGTCCAAGTGGTTATGTCGCAGGGTCGTAGAAAAGGGGGAAATCACGTGATAGTTAATTATTTAACGAGGTCCTTTTATTTAAGTTATTTTAAACAGTTGTATAATATTACGTAGGCGTCCAATTCCTAACAGAAATTAATGTTTTCAGAAAAGAGCTAAGACAGCCCAGCCACAAAGGGACGGGCAGAAGTGGGTGGGGGAAATCGGGATGCGACATAGGCAAACGGACGATAGTACTTGTGCGAGAATATGATTCAATATTGAAAGCGAACATATTTCTGGAACGTACTACACTCACTAAGTCAGTACTGTTTGTGTTTACTATGACCGTAAGGCGACTTTGACTGTATAAGCTTGGTTCTGTGTGAAGAACGGTTGGAAGTTTACTAGTAGAGTGGGTGGTAGTGAAGTACATTCAAAAACTCAGGTACAATAAAAATTGAAGTAAAAATAAAATGATGTTCCTGTACTTGGCATTAAAGGTACATCTAGATTGTTCAATTTTCCATGCGCGTACGCATGCGCTCTTCTCGGCGACGCTTTTAGGCACATTCTGTATAATCCGATACAAATTATTATAACGCATCTTTAAGTAGCCCATATATTTACATGTTATAGCATGAGTTTCTTTCAAAAAGAGAAAACGATTAGTTCCAGTCCATATGTACAGTAGAAAGAGGGATGCCCAACTTTTGACCTGTAGATGTCTTACAGTGTCCTAAAGTAATTTCTGGGCGACTATCGTTCTTAACGTTATAGGACTTTCGGTCCATTACGTTTCGTCCACTTTTCTTTTTGTCCACTGAAATATTTGTTCATTTCACGATTCGTCCATTAAGTTTTCTCCACTGACCATTTAGTCTATTTTCATGCTCCTTCCAATAAATATGTAGTCTACTAGTCGTTAAAATTGAAGAATATTGCTGGAGAACCTTTTAAGTGTAGATTGTAATTTAAATGTGTATTGTATTGATTAAGGCTGGTTGAGTGGAAGAGAAGGCCTTATGGCCTTAACTCTGCCAGCGAAAATAAAACATTATTATTATTATTATTATTATTATTATTATTATTATTATTATTATTATTATTATTATTATTATTACCTTTTCGTCCACTATGGCAAAAAAAATTGATGACATGTGACTTTTTTTGATGAAAATGTAATTTATTTAAATTTAGATATGTTGTTGAATGTACAGTAGTGGCAAAAAAAAAAACCGGACCGACGGAACAATCAAAGTCCCCGAAATGAGCTACTGCGCATGCCACGCCCGCATTCACAAGATAGCGAGTAATCTATTGAAATTGTTGTAGTTTCAACTGCTGACGTAGTCCATTTCGAAAGCCATTGGAAAATAAGCTGGTAAAATTCATGTTCTGGGAATAATAAGTTAATAAAGTAGTAAAATATCGCTGCAATCGAAAAGTATTGGGAATAAATTTGAATAAGGAACAAAAAAAAGTTTCCTTCCCAGGCAGTATTCGAACCACGAAAGTCTTAGTTACCAGTCTATCGTGCTCTGGAGTGAACAAGGCTCTGAAATCAGCTACAAGGGTCGGTCCGGATTTTTTTGCCACTGTTTGTATTATAAACATGATTGGTCATCATTTTCTTCTTCCTAAAGAACTTCAGTTGGGTTAATTTTTCATCTATATATGAAATTCCTCTCAGATATGTTTCCACCCGGCCGTCGTTCTTGTAGTCTTCATACCCTGTAACCATTTCCCTGATGCGTTCATGATTATTGACATACGTCTGACTTAATGGTGCACGGACTCGCGTGTGTCCTCCAAATAATATTATTGAGTAATCACCTGCTCATTTGATTCCTGTTCATCCAGCAAGACTTCCAAAACTTCCAAATGCTGGGATGATGAACAACCGTGAGTTTTTGAAATTTACTGTGCCAACCTTCGACGGTCCTCTGTTCCCCACTCAAGACTGCTTCGTACACATTTCATGTTTCCGATGGAAATCTTGCATTGCGCTCCCTTCTCCTTCCTTTTCGACGAATCCGTCTTTCTACGAATTCTGTTGCTCTTTCTGCGGGAAAAATAAAATATTTCGAAAACATCTTGTAAAGGTACAAATGGTAGCCCAAACAACATTGCGGCATCTAGGCGACAATCACTGCCTGCAAATGGACGAAAGGTTATGGACAGAAAAGGCAAATGCCGGGTAATATTTTGGCGAATCCTCGGACCTCACCTCATCTCACTACATCTCGCCAAAATATTAAAAAAAAAATTGCACAAAATTGTAAAAATTGTAGAAAATTACTAAATTGTAAAACTATAAAAAATTTGTAAAAATTTTAATTGTAATATTGTAAAATTTTGACTTGTTCCACATCTTAAAGCTTCATTGCTCATGTAAGATCTATGGAATAAAATAAATGAATGAATGAATGAACGAACGAACGAACGAACGAACGAACGAATGAACAAAATATATGGATGGACGTAAATCGTATAGACCAGTCGGTTGTGAACAAGAGAACGTGAACGAAAGTGAGTGGACGGAAGGTAATGGACGAAACGAATTATGAACAAAAGGTAGTGTTTAATGCTACGGATCTGTGAAATTTCTAACTTCTACATTTTTACACCAATTAATCTGAAACTTTTATCACATATTTCTTACGATGTGGACATGCATTACACAAATTTTTACTTTCATATATCAATTAGGTTACTTATAAATTTATTAATTTTTGTTACTTTTTTAATACTGAATTATAATTCTCCCAATTTTTTATGTTCATGCAATTTTTCTTTAAATTTACATTGAACTTATTCTTGATAGATGTATGTAAAATACCCTTTTATTTGTTAATTTTTCCATTTTTTTTAAAACTGATCACATCCTCAACACATGGTGATTTGAATACTTTCAATAGTAGAAGAAAACACATTGTTCAGTTTACTTCACATGATTTTGTGGAATTCTGTGCAAAATTTCACTGAGAATGGAGAAAAACTACATTCATTAGAGCATTTTGAATGTTACAAAATGTTGAAAAATGGAAAATCGAGAAAAGGAGTATCGAAGTACGCCATGTACTAACTATATATTAGGATATATATTATCGATATCCTCCCTTCCTATACAGGACTATTACACACATTTTTCTCCTGCATAACAGCACGAAATATGAACTGAATGAAAAGTAAACTTAGTTACAATGAAGAACAGCCTGTTAGAATGACAGCTGAGTGCCAGTTTAAAGGGCTGCAGCCAAGAACGCGCTGGTCTCTTTAAATTCGTCCTGAGGGGATTTAAATTATCATAGGGCCAAAATAAGCAGAGATTTAAAAAACTGAAATATTATTCTCTTTTTTTCGAGTTAAAAACAAAATTTCCACCTTTAATGTCTTTTCTTTTCGTTATTTTCATCAATTCCATAGCCTTAATAATTATGAGTACTATGTTTAAATTATAAGTATTAATATATATAATATTATATTTTAAGTTTGCGGGCTGAAATGCGCATAGGACGATAGATGGTTGTGAGGAAACGATAAAAGTACTCGTATATATTGTCAAACGTGGTTATGAAGCATTTTATTGGCAGTTTCACGATGGATCGACAGTACTACAAAATTTATGAAATGGTTTGATGGAGTAAAATGTGTTTAATATTGACTAGTCATGTTGATGATGTAGAGTAGATATTGATTAGCTAACAATATTTAGTGAGATGTCTGCCACATCTGTGCTTCATTTGTTTTGTTAAATTACATTATTGTTATATAGAAACTCTGGTAGCATTAATTTACTTTCATACGTGGAGTTGTTACGTATATGAGTCATTCTAGAGTTTCACAGAAATTCCTGTCCATTTTAAATATCACTACTACATATGAGGCGCTGACATGGGAAAGGTAGTAACTGCCAAAAACAAAATTTTTCAGGGGAAGCAAAAAACAAATTTATGAACATTTTCTCACTTACATTATTACAGAAACTGCTTTAAATGAAAGGCATACACTCATATTTGTGTTACATGAAATTTGAAAAGTCTGGTACAGATTTATCTGTGAAATCCTATTCAATGAAAATACAACATTGAAATCACTCCTTAGCCAAACTGAGAATTAACGTTATTTATACATTATGCACAAATTTTTCGGTAAAATGCATGATACTTTTCATCGAGGAAGTCTAACATAGATAACAAGTCTCTCTTTTTGGCATCAGGGATGACTGGTCTTCTTTCAAGGCGTTGCAAGCACTGCAAGTTAGTGATTGACGTTAATGACTGCCGTTTCTTAAAAATCCTATGCTCTGTCCACATTTCAAGGTCATTAAATGACTGTCTTGTTTTTAATAGAGGAAAATCATCTCTTGAGAGTCTAATCCAGTTGAGGGTGCTGTTTTTGATAGGAGTTGTATTCAAAAACTTGTCACATTCTGCAGAAAAGTCGAAGAAATCCTCATCCTTCATCATTATTACATTATTAGGCCTTACCTCTTCTGGAACCATGGCCTTGCATCTTTTTTTTCTTTTCTCTATGATGCCAAATTCCCTATCATATGGCATGTAGGAATGTTCTGAAACCAGGAATTTCAAGTCCACTGAATCAAAATGTTTCTTGGCAATAATATAAATCAGGACCATTAGAATCATCCGATTCTTATTCTGCCCTGCACAGTTATCAGCCCATATTTGTCTAGACACACTCTGATGTTGTAAAAGGAGTTACTACCTTCTCCGCGCCAACAGCTGTGCACATACAACTTACAACATCTAGTGACTACGTTCCCATATTCGTTTCATTACATACGGACATTGGCATGACCATTTACTACCTTCTCAATGAAAAACCTAAAAATTCGAATTTTTGGCAGTTACGACATTTCCCATGTCAATGCCTCATATGTTTCATATCTACTATATAAATTAAATTTTAGAATAATCAGTAGAACACAGAGAACAATTGGGACACCATTTTAATTGTTCTTCAAAGTATTATAATATATCTTTATTATTTCCATAAATTAGTTGAAGTATTTATAAATAAAAATTGTTCACAACCACAAAATCGAAGTAATATCATTTTATTACTTCACAGATGGTGGGAAGATTCAGATGCTCTTGTTTGAAAACTAACTCCTGCTAAATTAGTACCAAATCTAGGCACTTTACATGCTCACTCTATGAACTTAAACTTAGAAAGTAATTTTCAAATGCGTCCTAGAATATTGATGTCCTTGGTGTTACCGAATATGTCTGTGGTAATATTTATATATTTGCAATTTGTTTCTGGACTCTACTGTAGAGTGTGCTGTTATCATAGCATATTCCTCCCATAAATATACAGTAGAACCTATTATCCGTGGTAATGAAGGGGCTGGAGTAAACGGTTAATCGAAAAAATCGAATAAACCGTACCATAAAAGGTTTCGTAATTTCCACTGTGGTCTTTTGTTTTAACGCACTATATAGGTAGTAGATTAGAAGCTCACCAATTTAAGTCTGGTTTTTAACGACGGGTTTTTAATGGCTCAGGAAACTTCTTATGACTGTTGTCTGTGGAATGATAGGAATAGTAGAGGTCTCATGTTGCAGATTTACATACTTAATACACTTTATACTAGTTTTTTTTTATTAAATTGCGCACAGTTGTAATTTAAGTCTCGTATTCTGATACGAGATAAACAACAGTTTTTCTTTTCCCGGACCACTCACTTACTTACACTTTTTTGTAGCACACACGTTTTCTTTTGACACCTCTGGAAGACATTTTGCATAGAAGTTAAACAGTACGGCCACTTGAAGAGTAGATCATACTGTGTAAGGGTAAAAGTTTGTAAAAGAACACTCTGTAGAAAAAAAGTCGTACTAATATACTGTACAGAATTTCATTTTTTTTTCTGCAGCAAAAAAGGAGGGCGAGAGAAAGACAGTAGGATAATCCACGAATCGGTTAATAGGGTGGCGGATAATCGGGGTTCTGCTGTAGATGGAAAGAAGAAGAATTGCTTTACAGTGTGTAATTGTGTTTCAAGTGTTACATATATCAAGCTAGGTTAGGTTAATTGTATTTCCCTTGAGTTACTTGATATTTTGACAATAATAATAATACTGAAATGTCAATTATTTTTAGTAAATATACGACTTGACTTGTTCCTTTGTTTATATAACATAACCTCAAATTGGTACTGGAATTTTCTAAATTATAAAAAATCTGAACATAATCAAATGTTCCCTGTGTTACTGTCCTTTGTGTTACCATAAAATAGGAACCAAAATGACTGGGTAACATCAATCATATTAACATTTCAATTAAGTGCTCTGATAAGTATAAAACGTGTGTGCAACAAACCATTTCACTTAAACTGAAGTGTTTTAAGTAAAGTGGGGAATTTATAATTTTCCATTTCTGATCCCTCTATTGCTGCGAAGTCAGGGAATGACTCATATACTACAAAATAAAGAATTTTAACAATGTTCCTCAATATCTTCTTTAAATTAAATTTTTCAGTGCTAAAGTGCAGAAGAATAACTAGCAGATAGAGATGAACAGTGATCGAGAAAGCAAGACTAACAGCGCCCTCAAGCCTAAAACCCGCACGACAATGTTCTATATGTCGCGTCGTTGATGTAAAGACTGCTTGTGAATGTTTCGAGACATCGAGGTTGATCACTCCCGAAGTCCCGAACATCAAGCAGCCTTGAATCGCCACAGTTGTTTATACCTGACTGAACTTTTACTCGTATCTACTTTGGAAACTGTTACATATGTATAAACAATCAAGTAATCTATTTGAAACATCATATCTAACTTTCAGTGTATAATAATCCGTTCCCAGTCTTTATTTAATTACTAGGCGCTTATTAAAAGGGTAGGAATTTTATTTTCATATGTTTGAGATCAAGTGTGCAATCTTCAAGTAAAAGGATATTAACGTTATGTTTTATGTTTCTTAGAAATGCAAATTTATTTCTATTTATATAACCATAAGTAATATTATATAATAGAATCAGAACATTTTGATAACTAAGATACTGTTCTGTTTTGTCTTTTTCTCTCATTTAAACATTTATAATGTTATTTATTTCAATGATGTATGTTATGGAAAGTTACGAAATCTTTCCACGCCGAACAAATGCTATTTCGAGAATGATGAGCGAGACTCGAAGCGCACGAGAATGACGAGACGAGACGAGACGAGACTCGAATGACAAATGCAGCGAACACAGCGAGCGAGAGCGGCAATTAGTTTTGTTCATCTCTACTGGCGGAGTACTTTCAAATGTAAGAAAACTGCTTATAAATTTACAAAAACAATTTTGAAAATCGCCCCTGTACACAAGTTCTCTAGGCAAAAATAAATCCATGACAAATGAACAACAGAAAACTTCCCGGGAAAATTGAAGTATTAAAGGATTCAGTTGCAATGACTGTATTAACGATATCATTAAGTGAAAGCGCTGAATTTCTTATATAGGACCAGTTTCGTACTTGCTTCCTTTTTCATTGACTTTTTTTTTCAATTGCAACCGCTCAGCGACCTTTCTGTTGTTCGTATATTTTCACATCTTGCCATTATGACTTAAATCAGGGGTCGTCAGCACAGAGCACGCTGGGGCTAGCCTCTCTTACCCGCGGAAAACGCAGTGCACTATAGTGCTCTCGTAGGTGCTAGCGGGTATGCTCTCTATCTCTCCAATGTTGCACGACCTGGGTAATAAATACTTAACATGTGCAGCCGCTTCTAGTTTTGAAAATTATTGTTGAGATATTAAAAATATCTAAGGTAAGCTATATATTAGCGATATGTAAGTAAACAGTTCGGAAAATGCTATCTAAAGCAATAATAGTGCATATAGGTCCTAATACCGATTATTTTAAGTTCAGAACCAACATTCAACGATCACTTGTTACGGAGATTGATAATTTTTTTTATAATGCAATGAGTGCTGAGAGTTTCTCGATAATTTAATTGAGCTTAACGAATGTATGTTGTAATATTTTTTTATCCAGACTGAATGTTAAGAAAAAATTATCTTATGACAACATACACGACTTTAGAAACTCAATTAAATTATCAAAAAGAAAATACCAAGCACGAATTGTATTCAGTGAGATAATTCCGATACGAGAAAGATGCCAATTTGTTTGGAATTACTACAATATAATTATGATGTTCATGTGCATGGCGGTGACATCTCTTTCATCTTCGCAAAACACACAAGGAGAACAACGCGGATATCTGTAATTTGATTTATTCAAAAACAACTGAACATTTCAGTTTGTAGTAACATAATGAACCGCCATTAATCAATAGCAGAATGCATGCTTTCTCTACCGTAATTGAATGAACCAGAGATGGTAGGAATAAAACAAATTAATTATAAAAGAAAACTAAACATTTGAGGTTATACACATGAGTATAGGTTTTAACATAATAAAAAAAAAACGAGCGTAGGGTAAACAAATGAACGTAAGTGAAAAGAATTATCGGTTATTAATTTTAGAGCACCATACTGTGTGCTATCAGTATAATCAGGTTCTCATAGGTCAATCGAGTGTCAGTGAGCGGGTTGATTGGCTGTATGGCGCTCCATCGGGATTATCTGAGGAGTAGACTGTGTGTTTAATTTGGTGATGGATTTTATAACCGAGTGATTAGTTCATTGAATTGGATGCTAGAATATTACTTAGGCCTAACTTAACGACACTTTCAACTATTTAATGTTGGTGTACATGAACTAGAAACAATGTACTCTTCCCCAAAGAAAGGATGGGCCGAACTCTAGTGGTGGAAAGTTTGTCCTACAGCGTGATTCACACGATAACATTCTTTGTCAGTATTCTGGAATGACACCTGCCTGCTGTGAGACCTAAAGGCTGGATAAACACTTGTCTCTCCATCTCGTCTCGGTGGCTCATGCGGTCAGTATTTAAATTTAGTTTTTATTTAAAATCAATTTCTTGATGCTTGTTAAAACCATTTTAAATATAATCGTTATTGTTAAAAAGAAAAATCACGTCATTTATAGTTACATTGTAAGATATAAATTATAATTATTATTTGAAGCGTTGGGCCGAATAACGGTCTAGGTTACAATTTTTCAAAATCTAATTTTTAATGGAATAATGCTCTGTATAGTCTTACACAGATGTTACAAAAATTGTGTTTCAATATCTGATCAGAGGCGCTTCTACGCGAGTTACAACCACGAATTTCTTGATTGGAACAACGTTCTATATCATTAGTCACTTCTAGCGTATCCAGTTGTTTACATCGTATCGGGAGTTATTGCAAGGGAGTTTGTTCTCTTTACGAATACTAGGTACTTGAACTCTGTGTATCAGGTTTCGTAAAATGGACGACTGCAAGACAGTGACGATTTCTACGATAGATATTGACCGGCTAAATAAATCTAAAAAAATAAGATCAAGTCAATGAATATTAATAAATAATATCACGAATGTCGCTGAGGTATAGTGGTCCTAAGTATAGAACAAGGAAGATGAAGTCGCAAGTTAGTGCGAAAGATCCCCAAAATAATGTAAGTTCCTGTCTGTTATTTTTGCAGTATTTTATTAGTTGTATTTTAATTTACACTTTATCTATTGTTAATTGGTCTATGTTATGTTTCGCCAGTATAGTTTATCTTAGAATTTTATCACAATATTCCGTTTCAGAAACAGATTTGTGGAAATTCTTGTAAGAAGATGTGCTCACAGCTTGCTCTTGTTGTCAGAAAGGAGCTGTTTCAAATGTATTATTCTCTTACAGGCAGCATTTAAAAACTGTGATTGTTATTGTCTTCATTATTAATACAATTTATACTTAATAGATAAGCCATCTGTAGGGATGGGTACTAAATATTCGGGACAGGGGTTTAAATTCCATCCCCCAACAATTTCTCAAATGTAATATTTAATTTTATTTATTCATTTCTTATTGTTACAACTTTTATTAATTTATTGGTGTCCCTACATCTCAATAATGCAGTTATCTATACTAATAATAAATCTGTAGCCGAAATTTTTCTGGTAATTTTCGATTTTCCAAAAATAATTGGTCCTAACATATATAATTAACCACCCTGAAAAACCTAAAATAGCTTTTTTGAAATTTTTGTTTGTATGTATGTCTGTCTGTCTGTATGTTTGTTACCTTTTCACGCGATAATGGCTGATTTCGATGAAAATTGGAATATAAATTAAGTTCGTTGTAACTTAGATTTTAGGCTATATGGCATTCAAAATACATTATTTAAAAGAGGGGTTATAAGGGGGCCTGAATTAAATAAATCGAAATATCTCGCTTATTATTGATTTTTGTGAAAACTTTTACATAACACAAGTTTCTTTAAAAATGATTTCTGATAAGTTTTATTCTAGGCAAAATTTTGATAGGACTGATATTTAAGGATATACAAGAGTTTTAAAATAACAATATCGAAATTATTCAAATCAACTTTACAGGGAGTTATACCTGAAATCTTGATTTGCATAATACACGTCACTGTTCGTTAACAGAAAACCACAATTTAAGTCACACAGAGTTAGTGTGCACTCGAAGTTGGTTGCTTGACGGTTGTCAGCCCACTTTGAGGTCTGTGGATATAGAGGGAAAAATTGGATCGGTGTCGGTTAGAGTTCCCGGGTAGCTCAGTGGTAGAGCGTTGGTACGTTAAACTAAAGGTCCCGGGTTCGATACCCGGCTCCGGAACAATTTTTCCCTCGAAATTATTCAAATCAACTTTACAGGGAGTTATACCTGAAATCTTGATTTGAACAATACAATACATTTCCACCGCCGCCTCAGATTATAGTGTCGTTGTTCCGTAACTTCTATGTGCAAAATATTAAATTTTTTAGTAGAAAGAAAAACAAATTTATTCATTCTATGGCAGTAATGTATAGGAGATCGTGAATTCTTATATTTTCGAAAGAAAGAAATATAATTAAGTTATATATAGTAGATTGTATTATTTGCTGCGTCACTATTTAAGTTATTTAATAGAGCAAAAATCTGAAAATCGATATATGACATAGGAGTTATTGCAGGAACGACGACGATGGCTACAATGAAATTAAAACAAATGACTCCGTCTATTTAAGGCGGCCTTGAAGTTTATCAGCATTAATATACAGAGAATATTTTGTGTGTTTGTATGAAGTAATCTCAGAAGCTAATAATTAACCTTCACTATTTGAAATTTGTAGTTTCTCTAGATGGATGTAATGCTACAAATGAGGACTGAGGTAAGATGAAAAGAAATCTGTACGCATAGAAAACTTGATATTCTGCGAAATATTGTATAACTTGATTATTGCAACTTTATTTGGTCCACATAAAATACTCAAATTTTATACACTCATTTTACCATAGAGATCACTGGAGCTGAGGTATTTTAAAAGGTGTCGTGAAGTGGCGTTCCTGCGCTCATAATTTACCCATATTCGTTTCCTTTGTTTGTTAAAATAATATTTATGTAGGGTACCTCATTTTTTTTATTTTCATAAACAATGATATACAACCGAGCGAGTTGGCTCAGGCGGTAGCATTTGAGACACGCATTCGGGGGTCCCGGGTTCAAACCCCGTGGCCGACCAATCTGACTGAGGTTTTTCATGATTTCCCTTAGTCATAAAGGCAAATGCCGGATTGGAAAGATACATGCCATTATTCATCACCGCCTCAATTACTAATACCAAAAAACATTAATCAAAGTCTATAATCAGTTACATGAACACAAGCCATCTACAACACACAATAGAAACAGGAACTCAACAAGAGAAAAACGGCCTACTAATATACCCACACATTCTGAACACGCGACATGACCACAGATGTTAAGGCGCGAATAAAATAAACTTAAAAAAAAAAAAAAAAAGATGCACAGGAAGGAGAACATAAAAATGATCTTCGTACACAATCAACTCTATTAATTTGGATTGATTTATTAAAGGATGCATTCAAGACTAATTTAGAAAAATGTTAAACGAATTATATTTGCACCAAATGAGTGGTCTCTGGACCAAAATGATAGCATTTTAATTATTTAAATACAATTTAAATTAAGTAGCATTTTAAACGACTTATTCTTCTATCAAACACGAATGTTCCCTGGGCCCAATGTTCTATTTTAATTATGTAATTACTTTATATTTATTTCTAATAAGTGCAGCGGAGCGCACGGGTACAGCTAGTTTTCTAATAATAGTGTTATTATTTGATCAGTATTGTATGTTTATTCATAATATGACATTAACTGTAACTTTAATAAATTACATGGTGTTAATTCATATTAATATATAGCGTTTAGGAATAAATGTCACAATCATGTTGTTCATAATTTAACCTTTTTGTTGATTTTGTATGTTTCATAATATTCTGATTGTATAAAACTATTTATTGTCTGTATTCCCCACTAGCATTTCTGTGGAGTTAAAAATGTTGCAACCTTCTATGATGTGTAATACGACTTTCAATAACGTACAGTCGTATACTTCGCTTAGTGTACGAAACATGTCGATGGAATAACGGTCTATGTTGCCCGTGCGATAGTAAATTTATCAGCGGAATTGCGATGTAACATTTTTGGTCCTCCTGCACAGTTAGCAGATTATAACATAGACCATTATTCGTCCCAACGCTCCATTTGTTAAATCATATTGTTAAAATAAAGCCATAACTTGAAAAAGTTTCTACATTTAATTTACGGTTAGGCGAGGAATAAAAATTAAAGTAAAATAAATCGTCTCTAGTCAGTTCATTTCCTTAGTTATAAAAAATAATAATAATTAAAGAGTTTCTTTCATTTAGCCACCTATCCACCCACTTCTTTGCTACCTGTAGCGTTTCGAAACTCATAAAAAACAATTAGATTCACACATGTTTTAATAAGAATACATTTGCGGTGTCATTTACATCATAGAAGTCATTCTTAACTCACATACTTTAACAATGATTGTTAATATCACTAATAATAATGTTAAAACTTGTTAAATTTAGCCTACAACTTTTGACATCATAGTTGATACAGCGTCAATAAATAACCAATTAAAAAGACATTTCACTGTGTTAACTAAGAGAAACTTAATAAGGTACTTTACCTTCGTGACTAATTTCGGCATCGTTTATCGCCATTATCAAACACGTCACTAAGGTCGCAAAGTTAAAATGCTTTATTAAGTTTCTATAGTTAATTCAATGCAGGTCCACTACTGTGGAGTAGCGGTTAGCACGTCTGACCGTGAAAGTAGCAATCCGGCTTCAAATCCTGGTTGGGACAAGTTACCTGGTTGAGGTTTTTTCCGGGGTTTTCCTTCAACCCATTAAAAGCAAATTCTGGATAACTTTCGGAGATGGTCCCTGGACTCATTTCGCTAGCATTATCACTTTCATCTCACTCAGACGCTAGATAACCACAGAAATTGATAAAGTGTTGTAAAATAACCAATAAAAACACAGTGCAGTGTTAAAAGTTGTTAATTTTACTAGTTTTAACATACTTTTCTTATAGATTTTCAAGTGTTTTTTCGAAATTAGTTCTAACAACAAACGAATTAGAATGAATTTAAATCACTCAATTACGCGTTATCTTGTGTATCTGTACTCTTGGTCTCTGATCAGGCGCAGTATTTCGTATCTGCGACTTTGAATACCGGTATTCTTTCTTTGGGAAACTACATTTTGCCTAAAATTCTCACTCTGATCATGTTTCATTACTGGTACATGGAATATACTCCACAGGTTTCATGTCTTTAAATGTCACTGTCCTCGCTCAGCTTTTCGCTCTCTGGTATCAGATAAATGGCAAACCTAACCCTTAAATGTCTTTGGTGGGAAGCTACCAGTTCTTCGAGGTAAAACCCTAGATCATATACTATATCCAGATGGTTCTGCGTTATTGGCTTTGACGGTAACAACTTTTGTCAGGTTTACTATGCTGCCATCTAGTTGGTACATAGGGAGTCACGTCATAACTCCCATTTGAATTGCATTAGCAACTGTACTGCCATCTCGTGTTCGTTTATGGCGGACGGGTGGCGATCCTGGCGGTTGTTCTCTTCAAAGTGCAACCGAGAAGAAAGGATCCTCTGAAAAATTTGGCGCACTGATGAGAGTTGCTTGTTGTGTAATGCACGCGCTAGGTGCTGTTCCTCCACGCCAGCTTGATCATGTCGGCCGCCTTCTCGCCGATCATGTAGACGGGTGCCATGGTGTGCGACACGGGGATGACCGGCATGATGGACGCGTCCACGACGCGCAGGCCCTGGACGCCGCGAACTCGCAGTTGTGGATCGAGGACGGCGTCGGGGTCTGTGTCGGGCCCCATCTTGCAGGTGCCCACCTGGTGCTGCAGCGTCGTGGTGACGGTGCGTGCCGCGCACTCCCAGTACGCGTCGGATCCGAAGGTCAGGTGCCCGCAGCCCGGGAACGGGGTGTTGTGCAGCTTGGTGGCGAAGCGCTGGAACGGCCGCGTCTTGCTCAGCTCGATGGCCTGCGAACACAAGCACAAGCATTTGAGGAAATCAATAGATCTAAAATCATGTACAGTATATAACTGAAACTTTCATATGAAATGAAAGATGCAAGATTATCCAATAAAATGTTAGATTTTGACGTTGAGTGTTTTCAAGTGACATGTACAATAAAGGCTGGTTCACAATAAACCGGGAACGGAAACGAAAACGAGAACGAGAATGCATTTTTTAAATAAATATATTTAAATGTGAAAATACACAATTAACGAGAAGCTTGCCGGAGCCCGGGAACGGGAACGGAGATTCGGACAACTTTTAACTTTGCCATTCTCGTTTCCTATCACAGCCTACTAATCCCCATTTCAGTTTGGTTGATAGGTTCCCCTCTACTCACACTCTTTACCATCCGTGAAGGGGAAGATGCTACTGTCTATCTTACTAACGTTCGACTAATTGACTTTGAACATAGTGAAAATTCTTATTATTGAAAACGTTTACCATTAATCTATATTTCTAAATCTATACTTAACGTTTATATTTCATTTTATTGTTGTTTATATCAACCGGCACATTAAAAAAGCTACCAACAGCAGAAGATAAATGAAGAGTCCACTGCAAGAATGATGGATGTCACTTTCTTGTCGAAAATGAACCAAGACTGCCAATGCATAGCTTATAAGACATATAGAATGTACATATGGCATTAACACTGATAGTCATTGTCCAGTAATGATCGGAAAATCACAGTTAAGCTTTGAGCGCAAAGCATTTCAAACTTTCAATTGCTTCTCCTGCAAAATGTATTCAAAATGACATCCATCATTCTTGCAGTAGACTCTTCAAATGTTTTCTCCACCACTAGCTGGTACTCTAAGTATACACAATGAGACAATCTGCACTGTGTCACTCCCCCTTGACTTCATAATACAAACTAGCATCCCTTAATTTAATTAATTATTAGTTGTAAATATTGTAAGAGCGACACTAAAATATACTGAAACATGTAATTGTCAAAACATGTGTCACTGTATTTTTATATCCACTTATGTACTTTAAGTCCACACCCCTGGAGTAACGGTTAGCACATCTGGCCGCGAAACCAGGTGGCCCGGGTTCGATTCCAGGTTGAGGCAAGTTACCGGGCTGAAGTTTTTTCCGGAGTTTTCTCTCAACCCAATATGAGCAAATGCTGGGTAACTATTGGTGCTGAACTCCGGACTCATTTCACCGGCATTATCACCTCCATATCATTCAGACGCTAAATAACCTAAGATGTTGATAAAGCGTCGTAAAATAACCCACTAAAATAAAAAAACTTTCTTTAATATTTTATTTTCTTGTGTGTACAACTCGGGGGTTGCAGGTTTAAGAGGTAAGAGCTACCGATCTGTTACTGACGGACTCGGGGCAAGTAGAGGGGGAAAGAAATGCCTTCGCATCCTCTCAACTTGTATGAAATGTCGTTTAGATTCATTCTGTTGTCATCAAAAAAAACTATTGCAACGAGGCCGTGACATATTTTGTCCATTCATTGCTTGTAACTAACCCAGAAATTCAGTAAATCACTTTCCATACATGCTACGTGTATATGTGACCAGACTACCACGTGAATTGAATTCTTAAATATTCCGTGTCTTAAATTTCGAAGTTGGTGATCTTGTATTTATGTTGGCTAGCTTGTACTCATGAGAGAATCCCATTGGTCAAGTACATACATACAAATAACATCAGAGTGCATAATACCGACTTTACATATCGTTGTTGACATACATATCGATATTCATAGCCGTTTGGTTCTCGGTGTATTGTGAATAAAAAATCTTAACGTTCACGTTCTTCGCTTTCCGTTCTCGTTCTGGCTGTCGTTCCTGTTTATTGTGGACCAGCCTTGACACAAACTTTTAGACAAGGATTGACGTTGTTGTGGAAGAAAAGGAGCTTAAAATGATAGAAGTCTAAAAAAAAAAAAGTCATATTGATATATCAATCATAAAAATGGTCAAATATGCTGATCGAATTTTGGGCTCACCCTCTTCAATTGCAAAAAAAAAAAAAAATCAAGAGGAAAACACTCCCGATACATATACAGGGTGATTCACGAGGATTTACCGTCCTTCGCGGAGCTTATTTCCGAAGACATTATGAGCCAAAAAAGTCGTATAAACATTTGTTCTAATCTCAATATTTTCATAATTACACTAATTTGAAGTTGTTTGTAAAATACCATTATTCTTGAATTTTAAGGACAAAAGAATATTACAGATAAAGAATAAACTATTCAGGGGTATCATTTCTTTAATTAGCTAATATTCTGAAGATAAAAATGTTTTTGAATTCCATATTCCTTCGTACAGATTTTTTTTTTCGTTTTTTAATTACAAAATTAGATTTTATTACGTATTTATCACACCAATTGTTACAAATCACGCCACTCTTGTAAATATTTTAAGACTGTACATTAGGATGCATAATTAAAATGTAAAGAATAAGTTCCTAAAGTGATATGATTTGTTACAATTTTTGTGATAAGTGTGTAAGAATGATGTAATTTTTAGTTAAAAATTGAAAAATAAAATCTGTGCAAAGCAATTAACAACACACTTTTAGCTTCAGAATACTAGCCAATTAAAGAAATGACACTTCTGATTAGTTCATTCTCTATTTGTAATATTTTTTTTACCCGTAAAACTAAAGAAAAAAGGTATTTTACTAACAACTTAAATTTAATGTAACTTTGAAAATATTGCGATTAAAACAAATGTTTATATGACATTTTTTGCTCAGAATGTCTTCGGAAATAAGCTCCGTAAGTGACGGTAAATCCCCGTGAATCACCCTGTATATTCATCCTCTAATGATCGTTCTTCTATGTACAAGCAGTGGAACTGGATTTTAAAAGGAACACGTAACATCCAAAGCAAATGTTCAAAAGTAATCGCATTCATAAAACCGGCGGACCAAACGAAGTGCCTCGGGGTAATTGTTGCAGAAGCTTCCTCCATTCTGTGTCTTTTTTCCCATTGTGGCTATATCATTTATGAAAAAAATCTTTTAAAATAACCCCACAAAACGAAATCTAATGACATCAGGTCGGAGGAAAGCGCAGTCCCACGCATAGGTCCTCACTAATATAGCCTATAACTTGCTCGTTGCATAAAAAGCTGTCATGATGCTTGTCACCGATGCAACACACTAGTTAATCAAAAACCGGTCTTGGTGTAAGAGAATGTGCAATTCACCAGACTGTTCAAACCAGGTGTATTGAAATTCTAAAACTAGATGTTTTAAATACTTGTTATAAAGTCCTGAAATTGCGTTTTCAGATTGTGACATATTTCGATATATGGCCCATTCTATCCGCGGAGAAAATTAAAAAAATATATATACGAGAAATTTAAAACAAGAACATGAGAGTTGACAATAAAATACACAATTCGGTGAATATTCAACAGTATTCATTGATTTTAAAATTCATAAAATGCAATGAAATACAATAAACAATCAAAACAGCTGTATGAACACATGTACTTCGTAAAAAAAGCTTGACTAGTACATGTGTTCATAGAATTATCGTGATTGTTTATTGTATTTTATTGCATTTTATGACATGAGAGTTCTTTAAAATAAGTACAGGGATCGACACCGAGGCGAGATCAACGCACTGCCTGAAAGATATATGAATCGCTGATTGCAAAAACACACTAAGTCACATTTTTGTTGAAAATGGGTTGAGCATTGTAATGGCTGCCTCGTACGTAGAGACATCAGTATGAGAAGAAAAATAACCGAAATGATAATTAAGTACTGTGAAGCACAAGTCGCCAATATTACGCTGAGTGTAAAAACATCCCCCGAAGTGCAGAATTCCAGCTGTTTTTGCAACAGGCAGCAGTTGGCTGTACTGGAGAAAACCTCTTCGCCGACTTTATGCTGCATGTATGTTCACAATGGAGGAGCTCACTGGTGTGTATTAAAAAAAATTAAAACATTCTTCTCAATGTAGAAAAAACTTTGTTTCGGAGACAAAATGTGGTGGGACATAGATAATATTTATAATAAATATAATGTCAGTGTTGTATTATATATAGGCCTTACCTTAAGGGTTTGGAACAGTAAAATAATAATGTGTGAATATTCAGTTTGCTACTAAGATAAATAGCCTGACATAAAAAAAAAACAAACGTGCAAAAATATTACAGTATACAAAGTTTAGTTAGTACTATGAAAATGCTCACCAACTTGTTTCTGACGATTTAATAATAACAGAAGAAAAGCGAACAAATGTGCATTAGTTTTTGCTATAGTCTAGCAGAAATATTTTACTCTTAGTGCATTTACTAAAGTGGTAACGTTCACATTCTTGACGATTTAATAAAAGTTTGTTTAAAATTTAAAGAATCTGAAGTCAATTTATTTATCAAATACCAATTTCTTTGAACCGGGTTCGATTCCCGGTCGGGGCAAATTACCTTGTTGATAAAGCGTCGTAAAATAACCTACTAAATAAAAAAAACAGTTTCTTTGAAATGATTACAAAAACAACCTAAGTCTACGTCATAAAATATTTTTAACACATATGTAATTCAATTTTGAATCTCAACTGTTGGAATACTATCAAGAACAAGGCATTCTACAATAAGTTAAGTTTATATCTGTGTAATAACAATCTATTAACTCATATAATGTTTTTTCAAGTTTCCACGAAATATGTATTTTGAGACTTACAGTTTTTGCAATCAGAGATTCAATTTTGAAAACCGTAGATCAGGGTTGCAGAACTAAGGAAGAGAGGGATAGAAACATGGGGAAAGAGTTCGTTCCCCCGTCCACAAGGCCGAAGCCTTCAGTGACGTTTAACTGTGACGTCCTCTCCTCTCCTCTCCTCTCCTCTCCTCTCTTCTCCTCCCCTCCCCTTCGTGATATCTTCTTCACGTGCCATAAGGCGCTGAAGGGAGATAGAGCTTTATGTTTTCGTGACTTTATGTGGTGTGGTCAGCACTACGCTTCGACCGCCTTTAACTTCCCTTACTCAATTTAACAGAAGGCTGAAAACTTTACCAGCGAGAAAAATCCCGTTATTTTCCTGGATTGCACACAAAACATTTCAGTTCGTAGACAGTTACTCTACCAACTGAGGTACCTCGTCTCATCTTTGACTTGAAGAAATATGGAAATAAGATGTTGGCCGTGTTCTGTAATTACTCAACTTGGTAGTGAAATGAACCCATTACTATGAAATGGAAAACTGAAAGTGCAGTTTCATGTAATTGTATGGCCTTGTAATTTCAACCAGTTTTGAATAACGTGATTTACCCGTCACTTTCATTTCACGAGCTTTCATTGATTACATCAAATATGCGAAAAGCACTTCATGTCCTCGTGACGTCAGTTTGTGTAGGCATTTTTTTCATCTCTTCACATAAGAAAAATATTTATCAACAACAGAACTATTATCGATACCAGATTTTCTGTGACCTCTTATATCTCCATTACGTAAATATAAGTTTGAGATCCCTGCGGTAACTGAATGATCTAGATATTTGGCCTGTCAAGCAGGCGATCGGCGTTCGAGTCCTGCTTAGGCCTAAGACTTTTCATTGAAAAGTTCAAAGTGACACTTCTTGCAGACATGGTCGCAGATTTGGGTCTTTCTCGGACGTCTCAGGTTTTTCCGTGTTAGGCATCAATATCATTCAGTTCGATTTTCATTCCGTTATTCATTGTAGGAAAGGACATCGTGGTATCAAACTTTATCACTAGAATGCATTTTCAATAGTCTTCGATGTCTAGTTTGGAATCATGAATAGAACGTCAATCCATCACAAACAAGATGTAATTGTTCCTTTATAGTACCTGTGCCACTCGCCAAATAAGACGTCACGGCAATATAGTCTATGAAAAGCTAACCTTATCTCCGTACGCCCTGAGACAGAATACTGTCTCTAATAATAATAATAATAATAATAATAATAATGATAATGATAATGATAATGATAATGATAATGATAATGATAATGATAATGATAATGATAATGATGATGATAATGATAATGATAATGTTATGAAACGTCACATATAGACAGCTCGTGTATGTTACCTTCCCGAGAAACAAGTTCTCGCTTAAAGAGAGATAAACAGAATGAGTGCAATTGACGAAAATCCAAGCGCTTAGATTTGTTATCACTAGAGACGAGAATTCCATGCAAATGTATGTTTTATAGGAACATAGGACATAGCTCAAACCCTAGATAACTCATCGCTATGTTAAAATCGGTAGCACTTTGAAGAGAACAGCCGCCAGGATCGCCACCTGTCCGCCGTAAAAGAACACGAGATGACAGTACAGTCGCTAATGCAATTCAAATGGGAATTATGACGTGACTCCTTATGTAACAACTAGATGGCAGCGTAGTAAACCTGACAAAAGTTGTTAACGTCAAAGCCTATAAGGCCGACCTATCTGTTACATATATGATCTAGGTTCTAACTTAGTAATTATCCGTTTAGTTACTTTCCGGTTCCAAATATGTGCACTTTTTCCGTGCATATTAGCATGTTTTGGCCTTTTTTTGGGATAAAAACGTGCATAATGCATATTTTTAGCTTAATCATACATATAATATACATTATATTCAGTTTAAATGCATGTTTTAATGATTTTGGGTGGACACCTCAGTTTCTCGATTTTATGTCCCTTACTTTAGCTTCAGGAATCAGGTTTGACGAAGAAAAAGAAAAAAAAAACTAAATAACAGAAAAATGAAATAAAATGTTAAGATTTTCACAATAAGATATTTTACTGGACGGAAGTTCACTTTTTCAACACTTTACCGATAACCCTCTATAGACTGAGTGTCATAAAATTGATTTATTACGTTGGATATTTTGAGAATAATAGAAAGGAAATATAAAGGGTTCAAGGAAACTGCCGACAAATAATTTAGGTCAAAGCACCCTCTTTCAGGGAGGTTGTAAATACTCTCTCTCTCTCTCTCTCTCTCTCTCTCTCTCCCCCTCCCTTTTCTAGTACTAAGTAGTAGCAATTTAGATTCTTCTAAAATTGGAACCATTCGCTAAACTATCTTTCCAGTATGTACAATGATTAAAAGAAAGGATTTTATTAGATCATATGGGGATGTCGTATTCTGCAATTGTTGCAGTAAATAGGTACCTAAGCACTGCTATTCTTTTTTCCGAATATTTTCTATGACAGTTGTTCTTTGCAAAACATTACAAAACTTCTTTAAAATAAACTGGACAGAGTCATAAACGCGAAACCGGACTACTGATTCTTTTGTTCAGTGATGAAGGTTATTTGTGGCGAAAACTTGAATGAAGAATTTGACCTGACACTGTCACAAATATATTCATTTAAGTTTGCACCCATAGCTTCTTGCAATGTAGACAGGTCATTCTCTGTCTACAAAAACATATTGCCTGACAAGCACAGGAATCTCACAGAAACCAATTTAGAAATGTTGTTAGATGTTAACTGCGCTAAAGAATGTGAAGTGAAATAAGACACTTAGAACAAAAATGAAAGTGGATATTTTAATCTATTTTTCGCTTGATCGTGCATGTTTCACAGTTTGATAGTGCATGAATGCATCAATATTTTGAGATTTTATAGTGCATGAAATTCTCGTCTCCAGTTATCATTATAGGATATTTGATGAGGCACAGGTTTCAGGCTGATTGCTCACGAGCTGTAGTTATTTCATATCATACGTTCAGCATACTCTGAAGAACTGTGCTTGTCTCCACTTTGAAAATCCAGTCGTGTTTACCGACCGCCGGTTGACATGATGATTCATCTAATTAAAATATCGCTGAACTGAAAAAAACAAATCGCTGAAAAATTTCCAAGTAAGATTGCAACATGACGTAAGATACCCGAGGGATGATTTGAAATGTGTCACTTAAACAAAAAGTAATGGTATACCAATAAATTTCATATCCTGTGTTATTTTGATATTTCTAAACATCATAATCATTTGAGAATAGCATGCTGAAATATGTTAGAACCAAATGCAGGACCTTGGACTTAATTTATGCAAATTTGAAAAGAGTACCTCCCATTAAAAATGAAAGGTATTTCATGACGTCACACATAGTATGGGGGCATGGAGTTGTAGAATACTTGCTTTCTTGACCTCGGCACGTGAATTAGATGTAGTTAGCACACCGCTTCAGTCTCCTTTTATCCCGGAAAGCCCGGTACTCTATTTGACTGGAGGCTGAGTGCATCCAGAGCCATACTGGAAGTTAGATGACGAAAAAAAAATCCCGGGCATGAACTCTGGATCTTCCAGTTCGCAGTTTGTTGCTGTACCGAATGAACGACTACGGCTCAATAAAATAGCAATACGTATATTGTAATGGTTTCCAGTTTACTTTTCTTAGTTACGGAAGTTGGTTTTAAAATCAATAGTAATATTAAAAGCTATTAATGTTCATAATAAAATTATAAATACATCACTTTATTAATACGTAATCAACAATACCGTGAAATGGAGTTCGAGAGAAAGTTGTAAAATAATAATCCATTATGGACATTCACACGTGCGTATAGAAATAATTCCTTACACAGGTATCTGTAATCTTAATGGCTCTTGCTGTTATGTGACGGCGGATGGAAAGGATCCACGCCTTTTAATTTGTGAAGGCAGATCTCGGAGGATTCCACATATATTTGACACTGTTTGTGTTGAGAAGCAAAAATGAATTATGAAATTAAATTATAGAATAAAAATACAGGAAAGTACACTCTTTACAGAAATGTAATCAATTTTTCCTCCACTTCCATAACGAGTAGAAACAAGTTAATTTTAGAAACCACTTCATGTAAACAACTTTAAGCGAATACCTTACTATAATAATACCGGACAGCTGTATACTAGCAGCATTGACGTGAGTGCGAAATATCGCGGACTTGACATCTAGCAGAGCGGCGTGGAATTACGTCCACAAATAGAAATATTAACATAGCGGAAATCAGACTATTCTTTAAAACGTGAAGTACTAATGTGGAATAATATACGAGACACTTAAGAAATGTTGAATACTACCTTATTTTATATCAAAGCTGCATATTATGAGAAATATTGCATGCTTCATATTATTTTCCGTAATTAATTGTTGCGTATTTTTTATTTGCTTTAGTGAGACAAAATTAATTGACATTAAGAATGAATGTACAATAACGATTTACATGCCCATTGCTGACAACTGCAAAAATAAAAATAGTAGTAATCTGATGCTTGTAATAATAAATTAGTAAAGGCATGTGGACAACAATTAAACTTAATTTGCTAAAACCTTAAAATGTCCAATATATTTTAACTTCTATTCATTTATTAGGCCTAAATAAAAAAGATAATTTTTTATTGTCCTATCTACACAGAGACAAAGGCATTAGGCCTAATAAAGAATTTTGTTGACTCACGTTTTATGAACTCTCGGAAATCGAAAGTACGATTTGGAGCAATTTGTAATGCTGTAATTGTAGCAATTATAAACAACACATATACACAGCACTAATTAATAAAACTATTAACTAGCCCAGCAACAATATACAATGCAGTTGATTACAGCTTGTTTCGCGAGTATCTCCACACCGGCCGCCTAGGTAGCAGCACCAGCGTCGTTCGCGCGCAGAACTGCTAGCTGTCCGGTATTATTATAGTGAGGTATTTGCTTTAAGTTTTTCAACAGTAGTTTTTAGTAGGAAATAATTCTGTTAACCCTGAAATTGGCAAAACTTCATTTCTCACACTAGTTTATTAAACCGTGTCGGACTGTAAAGAAAACAACTATTGCAATGTCCATATTTTATATGTTGTACAGTATTATAGTATTGTGAAATTTAATTTTCCTACCAATTTTTTTGTATTGTTCTATTAAAATTGTAGCATAGAGCCTATTAACCTGCTGTATCCTATAGGATACATTGTCAATTGAAGGGTTAGTAACTAATTAATTAATTAATTAATTAATTAATTAAGCTTCCTTTATGTAAAAGTTGCCAGATTTGACAAAGCGTTATTATATATAATTTAGAAAAAACACCTAAAAGGTAAAAAGATTTACATATGAAACGATCAGGGAAGCGAATACATAAAACGTCAGAAAAATTTACACCTGAGTAGCGTACATGCTCATTTGCAGTTAAACAAGGAATAATAGTATCATCAGAAAAGTCTGAATGATTTTAATGCCATATACCGCGAGAGAAATAATAGCTACGGATTAATTCTGCAGTGCTTGGGAAAAGTGGCATAAGTCAGTTTCCACAAACATGTTTTATCAATTTATTGACAACTTACGGAACATCTGCTCGCTTTGGGAAAAGAGACATAAGTATTTCTCCCATTACAATAATTCATACAGTAGAAAATCAAATCGACATAAACCAGTGTGAAGACAGTTTTTCCATGCTCCTGTAAAATTAACATTTTTGACTTGTG
Source organism: Periplaneta americana (assembly GCF_040183065.1). NCBI lineage: Eukaryota > Metazoa > Arthropoda > Insecta > Blattodea > Blattidae > Periplaneta > Periplaneta americana. The sequence goes on along the minus strand of NC_091123.1, from coordinate 65,572,026 downwards.
CCACTTTTCGCGAGCACTACAGAATTGACATTGTGTGTTTGTAGCTTTTTCTCCATGTGTTACCTACCGTCTCTAATGAGAGATGGTAGAAATTAATTATGAATTGACCTTCTTGTTTTAGGCGTGAACGTTGTAACTAGACACACAATAATTTCTTTTCATACTTCCTATGATTAAAAAGTACAGGGACATCATTTTATTTTTACTTCAATTTTTATTGTACCTGACTTTTTGAATGTACTTCACTCCCACTCCCTCTACTAGTAAACTTCCAACTGTTCTCACAGAACCAAGCGTATACAGTCAAAGTCGCCTTAAGATCGTAGTAAACACAAACAGTATTAAGTTAGTACGTTCCAGAAATATGTTCGCGTTTTCCAGTGACGAAAGAGCTTTCAATATTGAATCATATTTTCGCACAGGTACTGTGTCCGTTTGTCTACGTCGCATCCCGATTTCCCTCACCCGCAACTGTTTAAAATAACTTAAATAAAAGTAATTAACTGTCACGTGATTTCCCCGCTTTCTACGATCTTGCCACATAACCACTTGGACGGACAGTAGATAGCATGTCTGAGTAAGGTTATTTGTGCGGGTCGGACTGAGGTGAAGACTGAATTTACAGTACGTAAAGTAGGCCTACTCTTTTATATAATAGGTATAGAATTATTTCAACATGAGCTACTAGTACAAAGGACGAAACTGGTAATTGGAATTAGATGCAATAGTCTATAGTGCGATAATATGCACAAAAGAACTGAAGCCTGTATCTAAATGAACGGCCACCATTTTCAAAATTGTGTTTTAATATCCATATTATAATTATTTTTCAATTTAACTTCATTCTCGATATTGTACGCTAATGTGCTGTAGACAGTATAATATACACTGCATAATGAATACGTTCGCATGGATAACTCAGTTGTGAGTAAAAACACTTATCGTTAATACTGTACTGTATTTTGATTAAACGAAAACCTAATGAAAATTATCAAACTCAAAATTACGATATCTCCTAGTTTACGTAACTGGAAGAACTACTTTTCCTCCCTCCTATACTTAGTGAAGTGATTTGTTTGTATTTTACGCCAGAATCATCGAACTTCAATCGTGGAAGGGGATAGCAAACGGTGTTTCCGGCTCTGAACCATTAATCCAAAGGTATAGCCAGGTTAATATTAAAAATGTTAGTAAAAATAAAATGATGTCCCTGTATAAAGAACACACAAACAAATTTCGGCTTATATCTTAGAATTCGTCTTGTGATAGCACAACCTGTCGTAGATGCTTATACCATGAAGAAGCATACAATGGTCAAACTTGAGGCTTTCATAATATGCGCTGCTCGCTTGAAATTCTCTGGACGGACAAAGTCACACGTGATGTTCTGCACACAATAAATGAAGAAAGAGAATGCTAATTACAAATGAAAGGAAGAATGCCGTGATAAGATCACACAGGAAGACAGGAATGGTCGCTCTTAGCTATTCCTTACATCTGCACCTTGTGTACCTAAACGCATATTGGTCTCTATTTCTGCGAAGAGATGCCTTCAATGGTTTGTTTATGTCTTAGGGGATTTACAGATATACTATTTGCTATGCTGTTTGTGTACAAGGCGTTGAATACTGTGTACATAATAACTTGTGTAACTACAGCTCGACTGTTCAGGGAAGAATGGCGGCTTGCTTGAGAGTAGAGTGTAGGGCAGGCATGTCAATTGATGCCCACAGGAGCAAGCGCGCGCTTTAGAGCCCAGGAGAGCCTGAGCGCTTTACAGCGGAAAGGAAAGAGACAGACGAAAGAGGTGGTATATGCCCCTTGGTCGAGCTGTATTTAGGGATGGCCAGCACTGATTCAATAGATAAAGGGAAGAGAACTTATTAAAACTGTATCCATGTTAATTTATAGATTTGTCTGAGAAGTATAAGTGCATTATAAGAATGTAAGTTTTAATTTCAATGCTCATTTTTCACAAGTTTGATTTTTTTATTCACAAGAAATATTTTCTCAACTTTTCGTATAGAAAAGTGAAATTTTCAGGTATAGGCCTATTTGTTTAGTAGCCTTACAGAATGTTTTCGTAAATCTAATATACCGTATATCTCAACTTTCCGTATAGAAAAGTGAAATTTTCAGGTATAGGCCTATTTATTTAGTAGCCTTACAGAATGTTTTCGTAAATCTAATATCCCTTGCTATATCGCCGCGCTCTCATGCTTAACATGTCGGCATCATACAATAACGTGCGGTGTGCTTTTAAAACAATTTTGCCGACCGATTGTTGCTCTGTAGGTTTCACTCTAAGCGTCACGTTGTCACGTCTACTTCCTCGATAAGAATAAGCACTAGTTTGTTATATTGTTAAATGGCTATTATTATTATTATTATTATTATTATTATTATTATTATTTCATATACGAGTACGTTGACATTCTTAACTCTTAATAATAACTCTTTAATAATAATTTTTAATCACATACCTTAATGTTCGTCCTCAGCACAAGACATTGCTACCTTGGTTTTAATCCACGTGGATTAGACAAGTAGGTGTCATTTAATAATGGAAGCAGCTTATTGGTTGCAATATTGAAATTGAGACGGGTGATTGGAGCGGCGACATAAGAAATTGAAAACAATAATGCAATTAAGCCGAATGTTATGCACGAGACCGCTCAAAGACCTGCCGAATGTTAACCATGAGAGCGGGCCGATAATACATAACGTGCTGCTGCTACTGGAAGAATTGAATCCACGATTTCTAAAATATTAAATCTGGAGGGAAAAAAACGTACAAGTACCACAGATTCCTGTCTTGACGACATGTAATGTTGTCTTCAGACAAGCATGCACCCTCCGCCCGGTAGGGTGGAAGCAAATAGGCCTATTCTGTTTTTCTACTACTTTTTATATTAATTGTCGAGCTTTATATTTCTAATGGTAATTATGGATTGCTGTCTATTGTTGGTAGAGTATCTGAATTTTTGAAGGACTGTACGGTCACTTTCCCTCATTAATTATCGCTTCTGCAACTGGTGGAAGAGAGCAGACTGGGTACGCTTTGCTTCCCCTCAGCGGACTGAAAGTTAATACGGTCGAGTAAGTAATATTTTGTAATTTTATCCTCTTAGACCGATACTTCGTTTGTCTACGGTTATAAAGTACTTCTGATGTAGGTCCTTTGTATAATTCACCTAGGCAAACAATCGGTCGAGACTCGCTTCTATACTTACATAATATGCTTCTACTCAGGAACGAAATTATCTTTTCCCTGAAGCGATTCTGTTCAAGTAAGAAGTGACAGGAATGAAACACATAGATTTTTTCAAACTTTTTGAGGAAATAAATATAAGGAAACTTTCGTTACTGTAAATTATTACAGATTTCTACCTTTTCCGTAGTATTTTCGTCTCGCAGTGGGCATGTGCTCTATTACCATACTCGCGAAATTTTTCAATCTGAAATTAGGTAATGTTCACGAGGCGAGACTCTGGTGAAGGGTATTTTATTAGCACGACGGCACGCTTTCGCGTATCACAACTTAGGATATCACGTAACAAATGAGTTTTTCGTGAACAATTAAATTTCTCTATTGTTATAATGTGAAACTATTATAAAACTTCCTCACCTGTAATGTTGTAAACAATTATGATCGAAGAGTTATGCTGAATTGTTGCATAGGATTGTTCAAGTTACTCAAGAAAGTCACAAATGCATGGTGAAATGCAAAACTTGTCCCAAGTACAGGTGATGGTAGCGATATATTTCTACTCGTTGGCACAAACCATCAGGCATGAGATTTCTTTGCGTACATATTTTCCAGTAGGAATACACTGGATCATTATTACACAGTCAGGACCGATTGTACTGTTTCTCGAACCTGCCACTGTAACAGCGTGCTCCCAAGGCTTCCAACCTTCCCTCAAAGTGTGAACTCGTCCGCTTCACTTGAGTACTCTTTGCTTGATTTTTATACGCACTCACTAAACACGTGTATGGTCACAAGGGCCATATTCATAGACATTCTTAGCGCAGACTTCCGGTGGATGATCAGCGAACTAACGTTTTTCGTATTCATAAACCATTGTTAGCGATATGATATATGATATATGATATGATATATGATATGATATGATATGATATGATATGATATGATATGATATGATATGATATGATTCCCGTACAAGTAACCAGTCGATAGCCGGGGCTAGTTTAGCACGCTCGTAGCGCGGACTAGCGAAATGTCTTTGAATAGCACCCCAAGAAACTAGAAAGAGTCTATAGAGTGGCTGTTACACCGCCATATTTGAAGCAAATTGAAACCCAGTCAAAATACTGCCAACAACAATATGGCCTACCTGAGACTTTTGCAGAATTTTGTATGCCAGTGTCGAAATACTATTTTAATATTGTATTGCTATTAGGTTTTAACTGCATTTTAAATGAAATGATAGTGGTTTTATCCGTATTTTGTTTAAGTCCATTGCTTTTGAACTAATTATTTGGTTAATCGTTTGTCTCCGAAATAGACCTATTTTTATAAGCTATAGCTCATTGTCTTCTTCTCTAAGCAATAAGGACACAAGAAGCAGAAATAAAGGATATGTGTTATGATAATATCTTATTCCTCCTATATTGCACTTATAATTAAAAGAACCACTTTCGATGGAAAATAAAATCCATACATATTCCCCATTTTATGTATTGGTTAATTGATTTGTTTTATTAGTTACATAGACAAGTAATTAAAAAATGCTTCACTTTTACATGACTGAACTTCAATTGATGAAATTTGAAAGGTAAGGTGTTCGGACTTGAACGGATAATTTTGTATTGTTTGCTATCGTGTTGCGGTTTTATGAACGACTACCAAAAGAGTAATTATACAGTTTAGTAATTAACTGGCTCTTGACTTAATTAATCGAATCATATCACGTCGATCTGCGGTAGACCATGTGTACTGTACTACCAGGATATTGAGAACAAAGTTTATATGAGCCAAGATGTGTTGACCTAGAAGAAACCAATGATAGAATGCACATATGCGCTTTTTAGACCAATTTTTTGGAATAACTTTAAGAGATAAAACCAAGAGCGAAAAAATTAGAAAGCAGTTGGGGTAAGACAAAGTAGGTTAAAAAATAAAAAAGCGTAAAGATAATAAAAACAACATGTATTGCGGATGCCCGCCTGTGGATTTCCACGAAGTGCTCTCCAATAAGAGTACAAACTAGAATCGTGCACAATCGATTACGAAAAATAGAAATTATATATTGCTATTGAACATCTGGCACTGTAGTCAGTATGCAAAGCTCTTCCGTCTCGCGGAGTGTCTCAGGTTCGGTTTAACGAATATTCGAGTTGTTTCTCACTCTTTGTGGGTGGACGGCAAAGGCAGACCACACTGAGCCATGCAGAAGTTCCAAGAGCCCTTGCAAGGACGCGATTATCATCGTGTAGGCCTACTATTTAATTGATAATTCTTCTCTCATTATAATCAATCAATCAATCAATCATCCATCGATCCATCTATCCATTCACTCATTATTTCATTCATCCATGGATTCATTGATTCATTGATTCACTGTTTGACTCATTCATTCATTGATTCATTAGTTTATTGATTCATTCATTCATTCATTCATGTATTACAGTCGATATCTTCAAGAGCAAAACATAGCTTCTTAAAAATGATTTATTATTCAAATAATGCATCTGCTTAGAGCAATTAAAAGCCATTAACAACTACTGCTTTAGATGTATGCATTTTGATAAACATTACAATGGAATGTATATACAGTAGCGTGCAAATTAATCCGAACACGACATATTTTTACATTTTCTGTCATTGTTGGCCTCACAGCTGCTCATACCACTTTAATTGACATCTGTAGTACGTGTAATTCCATTGTTGAAGGTCTGTCGTTATTATTTTTTTATAATATGTGACATTTTGCCTGTCGTTTTGTACTTATAAGCATTTCAGTTGTGTTGAAGACTTAATGCTGCAATCCTGTGTACATTCTGTCGTCTTCACAAATGGATACAACTCCACGAAAACGGTCTAAAATTATAACATTAGCAGAGCATTCTTCTATGACACAGAGGCAAATTGCTGCAGAATGTCACATGGGTTTGGCTACTGTTAATTCGATCATAAAACGATACAGGGAGACTGGATCCATCACACCCCAGAAAAAAGGAAACTGTGGCCGGGAAAGGAAGACTTCACCTGCAGATGATCGTTTAATTGTCAGGAAAAGTAAATTAAATCCTAAACTAACTGCTGTCGACTTAACCCGCGAGTTAATGGCTACCACTGGGGCGAATATTCACGTCACAACAGTGCGGCGTAGGCTTTTGGAAGCTGGACGAAGAGCTCGTAAGCCTATTAAGAAGCAACTGCTAACCCCTGTTATGTTGAAAAAAAAACGCTTAATGTGGGCACAATTACATCAACACTGGACAGTGAATGACTGGAAGAATGTACTTTTTTCCGATGAGTCTCATTTCGAGGTCCACGGCCACCGTGTTTCTTACGTACGGAAAGGATCCGAAAAAGGAACAGCAGCTCATCTCCAACAAGCACCCAAATACCCCCTAAAGTAACGTTTTGGGGTTGTTTTACACATGAAGGGCCTGGAGCATTAATACCTATCAAGGGAATGTTGAATTCTGGCAAATATGTTCACTTATTGGAAACCAGAATAGTACCCCAGCTGCAAAAAATCATTTCCGGATGATAGAGGTGTGTTCCAACAAGACCTGGCACCATGCCATACGTCTCGAAAACTACAGAATTCTTCAACAAGAAGAATATTCAGGTACTCCCCTGGCCAGGCAACTCACCCGACATCAACTCCATTGAGAACTTGTGGTCAATTTGCAAAAGAAGAATGCAAAAAATGGATTGTCCTACAAAGGAGAAGATGATATCTGCCCTCATTGGTGTATGGTTTCGCGATGAAGAAATGAAGAATATTTGTGGGAAATTAGTGGAATCTATGCCAAATCGTCTCAGAGCTGTTATTAGGAACAAGGGAGGCCACATAGATTACTGAGGTATGTCTTAGATCCTTTTTTTTATCCCGTTTGAGTGTTTTTGCATAAGTAATTACGTTGTTCGGATTAATTTGCACGCTACTGTACTTATTTTCTCTTGTATTTAATAAGTAATTTTAATTTATTATAATCTTGCATTTCTTTACACACTTGATTTTCATGTTATGCATTGTACTTATTTCCTTTGTTATTACCGGTGTCCATTGTTCATCTATATACAGGGTGTAACAACTTTAATGTTTAGAATTTCTGGAACATGTTCCCTGACACGTTCTACGTCGATTAAACCTAACATACCTATATCCAAAGTTCTATAGGTTTGGAGTATTTGTACCCCAAAGTTAAATATTTTGAGTTTAATTTTATCGCTGAATACTGAAAGAAGTAACACCAATTTCCGAAAGTGACATGTCTATGTCATTATTTTTATTATTACCATATTACATTTTAATATCAACTACTTGTGAGTATGAAAGAAGCAGTGCAAAGTTGAAAAAAAATGTCCTTAAGATTCCAAATACTGTACTTCTTGCGGAAAATGTGATTAATTCTATCTCTGCTCGAAATGTCCTCCTTGAGCGGCAATACAGTTCTCGGCTCTACGCAGAAGTCCATTTGTATCTGATTAAATAGTACGAGGGCTGTTCTTTATTAATTCAGAAGCAGCAATGATTCTGTTTCGCAACTGTTCACGTGTGTCAACTTCTGTTGCATACACCATTCTTTTCATAGAACCCCACAGGTAATAATCCAAAGGCGTTAAATCAGGTGACCTTGGAGGCCATGCCTGAGGACCACCACGACCTATCCAGCGATTGAAAAAATGCTCTTCAAAAAGTTTCGCACACGGAGAGAGAAGTGAGCAGGATGACCATCATGTTGGAAGTAGGTTAGATTACCTACATGTCATGTTTCACAGCCAACGGAACATCTTCCAGCAAACCTGGTAGTTCATTTCGTAAAAATAATTCATAAACTTCTCCTGTTACATTGCGATCGAAGAGGAATGGGCCTATAAGTCTGTCGTTTAGCATACGCACCACACGTTAATACAAAATCGACGTTGAAAATGTCTTTCTTTTATTGCATTCGGGTTTTCATATGCCCATGTATGACTATTTCGAAAATTAGTTGTGCCATTTCTGGTGAATGTAGCCTCATCAGTGAACAAAATCTTTGCAACCTATTGAGGTTCAATCGTTAACCAGTTACATAAATTCAAGCGAGGAGCCAAATCTTATGGCTCAAGATCCGGATACAAAAATTCCTTATGTAGTGTTCTCCATACCTTCATATGATTTACATCGAGCTGTGCAGCAATCCTCCATGTACTTAACCGTGGATTTTCGTCTACAATATCAATAATCATGTCTTGTACCTGTGCCTGTTCTTGTCGTAGTGCATTCTCCTTCTTCACACAAGCGCTTGGAAGTTGACAAGACTGTGAAATTTGCCAATAGGCACGTGAAAATACCTGTGCACTAGAAATCCTACGATTTGGGAACCGTGTTTGATATGCTGTTGCATTGCCATCACACAGTCCATACACATAAACTATGTCGGCGTATTCCTGATGTGTGTACACAAAAGGCATGTCTTAATGGTCAAAACTCAATAAAAAGACTAGTGACAATACGGTTTATTTTTCCCACAACTATTATTTTAAACTGTTGTCTGTTTCGTTTCCTTAGCAACCTAAACAATTTTAATTTAATTTCTCTTAAAAGTAAAATTTCCTTTATTCACTGCTTTTCAAATGTTTCTTATGTATCTCTACTTAGTAATGCCATAAAATAGGCCTTGTATAAAAGGTATAATGCTTGGAGCTGCAAGAAGTTATATTTTTTCCAGCTCTGTTATCTCTGTAACTTCTCAATTTCGGATATAGGTAGGTTAGGTTTAATCAACGTAGAACGTGTCAGGGAACATGTTCCTGAAATTCTAAACATTAAAGTTGTTACATTCTGTATGTTATGAAGATAAGTATAATGAACTATGCAATAAATTTTAGACCTATATTAAGCAAATACATTTTTTTATTAACCATAGTACTTTATATTTCCTTCAATTGTTACTCCGTTTGTGTATTCAGAAAAGTCAGTGTTCTGTCTAGCCTGCAAAACATCTGGGGTAATCGGTTGAAATTCGAACATTCGGTCGGGTACTCTATCTTGACGGATGCTCTCTGACCAGTCAAATGAAAACCGGTTGTAAGCTCTATTCTGCAGCTTTGTAGTACAAACTATCTAGCCCAGCATTGTCAGACCTGGTCAGACTATAGTGAACGTCTAGGAAGTCGCGAACATTGTAAAACTGCCATGAGTACTAGACTATGCCTTTCTCTCTCGCACAGAGTAACAGCATAAGATCGCAGTGCCGCTGTTTACGTTCCATATACAAAATGGTCACCTAGTAACTGCATAATAGTTGAATCTCAGTCTAGTATATACAGTCACGAAGCTTGAGTTGTGAGGGTACTAGGAACAATAGCCTGTGCCGGTACTATTGCGCATTCTCTGTAATGAGGCGATACTAGCTATCCTAGTGGTTAGCAACTATCTATGGATCCATATTTACTACGTATTGAGCTTCGTGACTGTATATACTAGACCACAGTCTACTATATACAGTCGCGAAGCTCGATATGTAGTAAAAATGCAAACATGGGTAGTTGCCCACCACTAGGATCGCTACTATCGCCTCATCATCGCAGATCTCTCTCCTAGCAGCCGACAAAATATGTTACACTTTCGTTGTCTTGTTCTTTTGGAAAAATGAATACCTGCCTTCCATTATTGAAATATTAAATGCATAAAGTTAATTTATTATTTTAATGAAGTATATTAAATTCCACCATAAACTCGAAGATACCTGCAAGAAATAAGTTAATATAATTTTTGTTTGTGCAAAACGAACTGAAATTTACTACAATAGCTTCACTCATACAAGATTATAGCGATAATTAACTATGAAACCAATAAATATTAATTTGCATTTTCTTTACAACAATAATAATGTAAATATGAATTATATGGAGTAACTTACGTGTACCGGTACTTGTAGGCTTACGTAGTTAACAAAGTGGGATGAGGTTAAGCAATAATAATCACACCAGAATTGGAAATAAAACGTGATCAATAAATTTTATTGTAACAGACTTTTCCTACGTCTCTAGTAAAGTAACAAATAAAAATAACAACAAAATTAACAGCTATAATTAAAAACATATCCTTTGAAGAAAAAAGTAGGCCTAAGCAATAATAATCCCACCAGAATTGAAAATAAAACGTGATCAATAAATTCCATTAAAACAAACTTAATTTTTCTACGTCTTTAGTAAAATAACACATAAAAATAATAACAAAATTAATAGCTACAATTAAAAATATATCCCCTGAAAAAAAAAAGTAGACCTAACCTGTATTTCTCTGGAAATTTAGCAGCCTAAATGACAGAACTTTATCCGGTATCTAATGTCCTTTCGGTTAGACTGAAACATTTCATTGTGAAATTTAAGGATATAATGTATTCTAACAGTCACAAAGAACTTCAAATTAACAGTTTTGTTTCTGCACAGCATTCTTGTGGAAACCCAGGAACCTTTCTGAATCTTTCGGAAACCGGAAAAAGGATAACTCTGGCCTTTTTCTCTTACTGTTGCTACAATTTATGGCACTACAAACGTCTCCTCCTTGTCCCATATTATTATTCCAATTATTATATTTTAGCCATTAACATTTTCATTATAACCAATAACGAACATTTCACAAGCATCAATGTGAAATACGCAACGAGCTAGCACTCGATAGAAATACGACACAGTCCAAAGTCGACCATGGACAGTCTATTGTTTCTAGTTGCTAACCGCTTGGAGCGCTTTGTCACGAGATTTGCAAAAAAAAAAAACACCTCAAGCTTCGCGACTGTATATAGTAGACTGTGTACTAGACTGTGGTTGAGCTAAGAACAGTAATATTTATATCTCTATGCAACTCGTAATATTATCTTTTAAAAAAAACATAACGGAAACAAACCTTGATTTTTGTACAGTAGTTCTGGAAACAAATCATGTTATCTTCCTTCCGCATAATAAAACATAGGCCTATAATAAAATTAATGACAATAATAATAATAATAATAATAATAATAATAATAATAATAATAATATAAAACAGTTAACTATTAATATAAAAATCAATGACAGTAATCAGTAATGAACGTGTTTATCCATAAATGTAATAAATGTAATAAGGCTGCGTGTTACCAAGTTTGAGTGCTGTGAAATCTGGTGCGGCTCTCCGACAGATACTGTTTCTTATATTTGGCTCTCTTATAATTTCTAGGGAGTACCACTGCTTTAAAGTAATAATATTGACAGTCCTGTGTATTCAAAGCATTATTACAACAATCTAAATTTTATTGTTCTTTTAAGTACATGTCCAGCTTGACATCAGATTTACAAACTGAAAACATTAAAAACTGGAAGCAGTTTGAGGAAGACAACTTGAACATTACGAATATAGGTGATAATGGGGAACCATTTAGATGACAGAATGTGTGTTGGTTACACTTCACAAAGGTCAGATCACTTGAATTGAGATTCAACTATGATGAAGAATTTCTGTCCATGTACTCCGGAAGAAATAAGTGACGTCTCAATGACGTCTAGGCAAACTTGAACCCTCTATATTGAACAAGCATTCCAATTTCAAATGTTAAGTATGACGACTTGCTATTCTCTTTTTAAAATGGATCCTTCTGCTCTTGAGAAACAGTTATAGTGGTAAGACACATGACTATATGTCGGAAGAAGAACAGCAACAACAAGGAGGAGCGAAATAAGTCTATGATGATGATTGGTGATTGTGAAGAGAAAGTGAATGCCTAAGAAGTCAATTTAAATGTTTATGTCAAAAACTGTGATGTTTGTGTTAAGATGTATAGTTTGCAAAATTCATTAATAAAGTTACTTATAACATTCATTTTTTATTTAAAATTTTTAAATTCATAATTAATTGAATAGTTGAATGAATGAAGGTGTCATGCTACAAAAGGTAAGTTTTGAGTAACCGAAGATAAAACTGTTAGCCTTGCATTAAGCAATAGAGCAATGTAACGTAACCCTATCATCTACACAGTATAATTACTGTTATTGGACAAACGTTATGGAATCCGTTTGACAAAACATTTTTATTCAAGGAGAAATACTGATTTATTTATAACTGTAACACAATATCATCACACATTCTATCCTTAAATTTCTTGGTGTGATTGAAGTTATCTATTAGTTTATACAAATTTATCCGCTACATTTAGGTATCTTATTTAGGCCCTAATTTTGAATTTATAGTTTTCAAAACGTCAATTTTACAACATGCATTCCAAAAAGAAGTCCTAAAGGTACCCATACACTCAATCATACATTTTATAATTCTATATAAATACTTCTATATAGAATTATAAAATGTATGTATATAAAAACTTCTTCTAGAGTATGCTATTAGGAAAGTCCAGGATAACAGAGAGGGTTTGGAATTGAACGGGTTACATCAGCTGCTTGTCTATGCGGATGACGTGAATATGTTAGGAGAAAATCCACAAACGATTAGGGAAAACACGGGAATTTTACTGGAAGCAAATAAAGAGATAGGTTTGGAAGTAAATCCCGAAAAGACAAAGTATATGATTATGTCTCGTGACCAGAACGAAATGGAAATATAAAAATTAGAAACTTATCTTTTGAAGAGGTGGAGAAGTTCAAATATCTGGGAGCAACAGAAACAAATATAAATTATACTCGGGAGGAAATTAAACACAGAATAAATATGGGAAATGCCTGTTATTATTCGGTTGAGAAACTTTTATCATCCAGTCTGCTGTCGAAAAATCTGAAAGTTAGAATTTATAAAACAGTCATATTACCGGTTGTTCTGTATGGTTGTGAAACTTGGACTCTCACTTTGAGAGAGGAACAGAGATTAAGGGTGTTTGAGAATAAGGTGCTTAGGAAAATATTTGGGGCTAAGAGGGATGAAGTTACAGGAGAATGGAGAAAGTTACACAACACAGAACTGCACTCAATGTATTCTTCACCTGACATAATTAGGAACATTAAATCGAGACGTTTGAGATAGGCAGGGCATGTAGCACGTAAGGGCTAATCCAGAAATGCATATAGAGTGTTGGTTGGGAGGCCGGAGGGAAAAAGACCTTCAGGGAGGCCGAGACGTAGATGGGAGGATAATATAAAATGGATTTGTGGGAGGTGGGATATGATGATAGAGAATGGATTAATCTTACTCAGGATAGGGATCAATGGCGGGCTTATGTGAGGGCGGCAGTGAACCTCCGGGTTCCTTAAAAGCTAGTAAGTAAGTATAGAAATACTTCTAATTTCAAAATAAACATTAAAATCAGCTTCCTGTAAAATTATGAAATTTGCAGTTGTAGTATTAAGGCAGCGAGTTATTTCTTACAATTCTGTTGATATGGACCACTTACGCTGAAAACTTGTTATTTTATTGTTGCTTTTACTACCCACGAAAGAAGTAATGTGAAGTGCAGACGCCTTTTTGCACAATCCATCTTCTGACGTTAATGTAATTTCTATTCTTGATGGCTTCGATAATGGAGATGTGCAAGGAAATAACTCTAGTTGAAGGCGCCGGAGTAGACGAAGGTCGATGCAAATCGATCTCTATCACTTTTCCGGTAATTGTTTGGCCATGAAGCGAAAGCTATTGTGCAGGTTAACAAGGGCACAGGAAGTGTGAGGTTGAATGTGTCGTCATTTCAGTTTACGTTTGTCTTGGCTTGGCTTTAGAGGGCCGCATCCGGGTCGAATCCTTGCACATAGATTCAAGTTGACCACTTATGAGCCCTATATTTACTTAATTGTCCAAATCCGACAGGTGGTCAGGATGGTATCCAGCAATCAGATGTTCACATGTAGACCATCCTGCCCCAACTCTGACAGAGCAAAGTGAGCCCCAACTATTTCCTATATCAGCATCGGAAAGCCATATTATCCCAAAACTTCAGGCCAGCCTACTTCTTTTACTCTTGCAGGTGATAAACTCGTATTAAATAGATTGAGGAAGACAACTTGAACATTACGAATAGAGGTGATAATGGGGAACCATTTAGATGGCAGAACGTGTGTTGGTTACACTTCACAAAGGTCAGATCACTTGAATTGAGATTAAACTATGATGAAGAATTTCTGTCCATGTACTCCGGAAGAAATAAGTGACGTCTCAATGACGTCTAGGCAAACTTGAACCCTCTATATTGAACAAGCATTTCAATTTCAAATGTTAAGTATGACGACTTGCTATTCTCTTTTTAAAATGGATCCTTCTGATCTTGAAAAACAGTTATACTACAGTGGGAGGTAGAGTGTTGGTGGAATGATACAGGGTAACTGAAGTGCTCTGAGGAAAACTTTGCAACATCTTTGTCCACCAAAAATTCCATTACGACCTAGCCGGGGATCGAACTCGGTTTCTGGATGGAAGGCCAATGCGCTAGTATTTCAAATACAGACCCAACTTTAGTCTACATTAAAAATTGATACATATTTTTTCTTCCAAATATTTATACACTGTCGATCTTGCTGTATGCGGTGATTACGGTTCAGTTTTACTTACTTACTTACTGGCTTTTAAGGAACCCGGAGGTTCATTGCTGCCCTCACATACGCCCGCCATTGGTCCCTATCCTGAGCAAGATTAATCCAGTCTCTACCATCATATCCCACCTCCCTCAAATCCATTTTAATATTATCTTCCCATCTACGTCTCGGCCTCCCCAAAGGTTTTTTCTCCTCCGGCCACCCAACTAACACTCTATATGCATTTCTGGATTCGCCCATACGTGCCACATGTCCTGCCCACCTCAAACGTCTGGATTTAATGTTCCTAATTATGTCAGGTGAAGAATACAATGCGTGCAGCTCTGTGTTGTGTAACTTTCTCCATTCTCCTGTAACTTCATCCCTCTTAGCCCCAAATATTTTCCTAAGAACCTTATTCTCAAACACCCTTAATCACTTTGCTGTGGTCGTGCCGGAGAATCAGTCCCATTCCGAGGCTTATTGTTAGGTTTCGTAACAAGCTATTTTTACGGTGATGGGTAGTTAGCCCTTCGCCCAACCCCCAAGCTGGAGGACCACCCATTATCGGCTGTCCACGACTGCTTATTCAATATATTCGCAGCTACCCTCCATATCTGGAGGCCGTCTCCTCTATCCGCAACCTGAGGACGCGCCATGCCGTGGTGATAGGAACCCACAATACATGGACGTTTCAGTTTTACTATTATTATTATTATTATTATTATTATTATTATTATTATTATTATTATTATTATTATTATTATTATTATTATTATTAGAAGTGGTAGCCTTGTTTTTTATTATTAATTAGGTTATACTGTAATAATCTTTATGCTTTATTGTATGTTACTTTAATATTCTGCAGTCAGTATTATATTCTTTATATTAAATACTGAATAAGAGTTTGTGTACATGTCAATGGTGTGTCAAAATCTGGAGCATTTAAACTTACAACATGTTTGTATTTTATTATTCTTTTAAAGCAATAGATTACAGAAAACTAAATTAATACGGAATGAAACGTTATTCTTTGTTCTTCTATCCCACTGAATTGTTAATGTTTGAAAATAAACAAGAATTCGAACAGAAGTATCCACCAAAAGTATCAGTGCTGTGACTTTTTTTCCCATACAGTGGACTCTCCTAAGTTCGACTGAAGAGAATTGAAAGTTCAGTCCAGTATGAGTAGTGGGTGTGGCAGGTGAAATGAATACAAATTCTTATTGATTATCCAACAACGAATACAGTACTGTAGTTGCATTTCCTGCCCGCCCTGAGACTTGTGTATGCTCTTCTAGTACCACAGTGGGTTTCGACAGTTCCATCTCACAAACGGCATAATTCTCAAATAGAAAAAGAAGAGTTCATTAATTTAAAATCAGTGATCAATATGGATGTCCTAATCAATAAAATATTCTGTTTTCCTTTAACAAAAGTACCACTACAAGAAACAGAACCAATTCCCATGCAAATGGCAAACCCATTTCTTAGTGCCCGTATAGGGGGGCGTGTCTAATTCTCCTACGTAAGCAGTCTAACTATGGGATGTCGAACTTTTTTTCTGTCGAACTTAAGAGCTTCCAATGTAGTTAAGAACGTTACAAGTAAATTAAAAACTCATGAAAATTCATTTGAATAAACATTAGAATAAACAGATGGCAATTCTGAAGAAAATAGGTATGGATTAGGAAGAGAGGGGGCTGTTCAGTAATCTTCATATGAAAGAACGAGGCAAAGTCAGCATAGGAAAAGCAATGTCAGAAGGAACTGTAATTCTATTCTTCATATTGTAGTTGTAATCTCCTGATACATGGACAGAGAAAGCCTGACGGCCTCATCTCTACCAGATTAAATAAATAAATACTAATACTAATAAGGAAAGGAGTACGTCAAGGATTGTCCTTCGTCCCTACTCTGTTCAACATATACTTGGAGGATTTAATGAGAACTATTTTCAGATCATGGGCGGGGTGATAATAGGAGGACGAAGAATAAAGTGCATAAGATCTGTTGATGATATGTCGTTATTAGCAGAAGAAGAGATGATACTAAGGGTTATGCTACTGAAGCTAAATCACACCTGTGAGTATGGGATAAAGATAAATGCCAACAAGACGAAGGCCATAGTCATAGGAAGAAAAATGAAGAAAGTGAACGTGCAAATACTAAATGAAGCAGTAGAGCAAGTGGACAGCTTCAAATACTTGGGTTTACTATAAGCAGTAACATGAAGTCAATGGAGCGTGTGAAATGGAATGAACTTGTGTTGGAAAGAATGGATGAAGAAAGAATGATGCTGAAACTGATGAGGAAGAGAAAAAGGAGTTGGTTGAGTCACTGACTGAGAAGAAACTGCCTCCTGAAGGATGCACTGAAAGAAATGGTGACCGAGAGACCGGCTCGGGGCAGAAGATATCAGATGAAAGACGACATTAAGATATACGGATCATACGCGGAGACAAAGAGGAAGGCAGAAAATAGGAAAGATTGGAAAAAACTGGGTTTGTAATGAAAGACTAGCCATTTGGCAGAACACGTATGTATGTATGTATGTATGTATGTATGTATGTATGTATGTATGTATGTATGTATGTATGTATGTATGTATGTATGTATGTACCGTATGCATTCTTCAAGTTTGATTAGAGAAGCATTTTTGGATTATGTGTACCTAAATATTTTGCACAGTATCTTATGGACAAGCCTATGGGGTCTATTTAAAAACTACAAATAACCTCTTAGTAGGGGAGAGTCGGGTAGTATCGGACATCGGGTCATATCGGACAGTGAGTTTCTTTCATCTACCACACGATGATAGTACCTGATTGACATGGTTACGTTTCTGTGATGTCGCATAGAGGAACGTAACCTTGTCATTCAGGTACTACCATATGGTGGTAGATGAAAGAAACACAGTGTTCGATACTACCGGATGTCCGATACTACCCGACTCTCCCCTATACATCATAATTTAAAAATTACACTGATATAAATTTTTTCTTACCTTACTACATTTAGGAGAAACTTGCACTTTTATTAACGTTGTTTCCGAAACTCACTACAGGAGCCACAGTTTCCCAAAACTTCCCTTCTTTCGCGTGTCGGATACATTGTGTAGTGTAACATAATTTAAAACTGCTATTGGTCTCACAATTCTCTCACTGGTCAACAAGTATGAATCAGTCCATCCCGACTTGTTAGAAGTCATTGATTCTTTATGTGATAAATGTGTATCATTTTCATAACATGTGATTAAATGTAAACTAAATAAAATTAAGTGTTTGAGATGGATTGTAATCTTACATAAAGGTATAGTATATTAAATTCACATTGTGAGTTAACGGTATGCCATACCATCTTGTTTCCCAGGACAGGATTCGTGGGCTCATACCGGCCCACTTCAAGCACTGCTTTGGAGTATCGGCGCCATTCTTATCCTCCGCCTCGAGAATATTGTAGTGTGCAGAAATGTAGATATAGGACTACTGTATATAGGCTAAATCCCTCCCCTGAGTGCTGGATGTGCGTGTCTCATCCTTTGTCCAGCATTCCCCTAAGCCAAGCACCGTCAACTGAATGCTCTCTCGGAGACGTTCGGAGTGCTTCCCTGTCCAGTGAATGGACAAGCAAGGACACCACAGTAATGAGAAACGACAAGACTGAGTGGAGGCAGAGATGAGTTTTTCAGGGAATTCTTTACTGATGGCTCCGTTGATCCACCATGAAAGATTGTCTAGTGTTTTACCCTATTAAAATTGGCTATGAATTTTATGAATTTTAAAGTCCGAAATTTCAGAGTCACACGACTTGCTATAGTTTAAAGTAGTGTTGTGGGATTTAATCCATTAATCTGACTGATTAATCGATCAATTTATGTTGTAAGATAAATCGATCGAAATATTTAATCGAATAATCGAGTCGATCAAAATTAATCGGTTGTACTTGATATTAATTATTATTTTGTTAAAGCAAACTCAGACTAAAAACTCCGATAACATTCTTCTCTCAGAAATTGCTTACTTCAAAGGACAATAGTACCGTTACAGCAAATGTTTACACAAACACTTCAGAAGAGATGGAGATATGAGGTCAGTTACCTGTCTATCTCTATTGAAAGTTGAAACACAAAGAGCGTATTCCGAATCTCAGCGCTGAGCAATCAGATGGCATCACGGTGTTCCGAATTTCAACGATGACGTCACTGATGCTCCACCGCTGTCGCACCGGTTCCATCAGCTTGCAGAGGTGGTGGCAGTATCCATCAGTGAATCTGATTGGTTCTTGTATTGGGCGGGAATTAGCAGACGAATGACATCGTGCACTGTTGTGTCATGGCGGTGTGTTCTGCTTTGGTTCTGCTGTGTTGTTTGTAATGAGCACAACGTAAAAATAGTACATTATGCATAGTAATTAAGACGCAAGTATGTTTGTTTATGAAACGAGCGCAAGCGAGTTTCATAATTTTCATACGAGCGTCTTAATTACCATTATAGGCAAGTTTCATACGACTTTTTATGCTCGACCATATTTCTAACTTGAAATTATTCAGAAGTATTCACTTTATTTATATCTGACAGAAGATCGGAAGTGACCTTGTTCATAGCTCGTGAATTGTGAGATGTGCGCAGACGCGAAAGTATTGATTTTTTCCGAGGAACAATAATGTCATTGACCTTGTGTAATCCCGTTGAACTTGATATAACCTTGATTATTGAATTCGACATTGAAAAACGAGATGACAAATTGAATTTATTTTAATATTATTTACAATTAACGCTAATTATTATAGTAACAGAACATAACCTTCTGCGACAGTATTGGATTTCCAGCTTCCGTGACTTTTCGCTAATTCTCTTTCGATTGCATATCCGAGAATAATCGATACTTGCGGTTTTATAACGGTACAAAGCTGACTTGTCATTAGCTTAACACCTGTAAGCTGAGTTGTCATTGGCTGAACACCTGTACTTTAATGAGTAGGTGTACTTTAATGACATGCATTAAAGGACTGCTACCAGGTGTATAATTACTACATTTCGGCATGGTCGAGCATAAAATATGTTAATGGCATATGATCGAACATATCAACGGACCAGTTATTACTACTGGTTCAAGAAAGAAATTGTTTATGCTCTATTTTCTTTGAACGAGATGACAGTATGGAAATTTCGCAAAATCTTGCTAACGTAGCACACACAACAACTTGTACAGCCGCCATGTTAGCCATTGAACCTTCCAGAGTTTTGTTCCTATTTCGTTGCAGCATGACGTCATTGATGTCCATCGGTCCGGTGAGATACGGAATACGCTGAATGCGAAACCCTTATAAGTAGCATGGTTTAAAAAAAAACTCTCACCTTGTTGTCAGCTCGTCTTCCTAGCATATGAAATACATACTTTTCTGGGATTCGCCCTCCTCATCTCTTAGCCATGGCTACACTCTTTCTAAAGTTCTGTAACACGATTACAATAGGGGCCAGTCTGCTGGTTTGTTGCAGTTTCTTTACTGAGTTCCTAGATGAAGATTGTGTGTTTAGAATGCTAAAGAAAAAAGTCATATTTCTGTTGTCTGTGAAAAGTGAAAACTCCATTATGACATATTAGAAGTTGAGAAGTATACTTAATTCGAAGGATGTGAATACACTCACATGTTTAACATCATGGGTGAAGCAGTATTAACTAAGCGAATCTTCATAATTTTGTTATTTGTGTTTGTCTAAAAAATTTCCGGAGAAATTGACAAAATAAATTACAAGCCCATAATAGATATGTTAGTAAGTAATAAAAATAGTTGTTTTGTAATATAACGATACAATATATACAGATATACAACATTTATTACTGATGCGTATCACCGAACATGACTTAAATTTAACAATAATTGTGTATTACAGCACATTAAAACTCTCTTCAAATCGATCAAACCTCGATTAATCTTTGATTAATCTATTTGTTTCAAATAGTTAATCGATTAAATATTTTGATCGATTAACAGCACTAGTTTAAAGCGGTCTAAACGGATCGAATTTAGTGTGTAAGGAAAGTGTGCAACCAACCAGGAGATAAACCGTGAAAGGAATGTGCTTACTATTGCGTCATCTATTGGAGCGAAGTAGATAGATAATATTGTCAGTTTAAAAATCATGCGTTCTCCTCCATATGTTATTTCCTGTATGGAGGGATTAAAAGACCAAGAGATTATCAGTGATCTAATTTTGTAACTAGGGTAGTATAAAAAATGTGTTATGGTTTGTGCTTTGAGAGATAGCCAATAGAGATATGAGTACCCACGTGTGTGACCTTATGACATCAACATTCATTCACAGCATCACCCCGCTTCCCTTCATTCCCTGGAGACTTTCTCGTGATTGGAGTAGAGTATACCTTATTCTTAGCGACAATAAAAAAGTATGTTTACTTGTATATTAGCGTGTTGCATAATAATTAGATAATTTGCATACACCAGAAGTGATATCTTAAATCACTGGTTTTCAAACTGTTCGGTGCGGCTCTCTTAAGTCATCGCGGTCTTGTTAGGGTGCATTGCAAAAGTGTGTTCCTTTTCTTTTTTGCACAATTACAGTCACGCTTCATAATAATGAGTTGCACGCTAGTGACCTCTTGTTAACATTTCCATAATAATTGCAGTTTATTTTCTTCTCAATATATCAAGTCTTTACACATTTGCATATTAAGACAACCTCTAATTACCATTTTTAATAACAATTAATTTCATCTCAAGATTTCAAGTTTTACCACATTTACATATAAAGACTGAAATCTATATATACTTTTTTTAGGTATATAATAGAACAAAACCAGTTAAAATTATACACAAACATAGGCTATGTTAAAATGTATATATCACTATGAATCTTTTTCTTGGTACAGAAGTCAGAGGTTGGAATTTATGTAGAGGAACGCGTGGAATGAAATATCTTTGAAATAATATCTTAAACCTGACATAATTAGGAACCTTAAATCCAAACGTTTGAGAAGGGCAGGGCGAATCCAGAAATGCATATAGAGTGTTAGTTGGGAGACAGGA
Source organism: Periplaneta americana (assembly GCF_040183065.1). Lineage (NCBI taxonomy): Eukaryota > Metazoa > Arthropoda > Insecta > Blattodea > Blattidae > Periplaneta > Periplaneta americana. Next base: position 65,550,301 of record NC_091123.1, on the reverse strand, counting down.
GGGAAATATCCAGGTAGACCTTTGGAGAGGCCGAGACGTAGATGGGAGGATAATATTAAAATGTATTTGAGGAAGGTGGGATATGATGATAGAGACTGGATTAATGTTGCACAGGATAGGGATCGATGGCGGGCTTATGTGAGGATGGCAATGAACCTGCGGGTTCCTTAAAGCCATTTTTAAGTAATTGAGTATAATATCTTAAAACTTTCTTTATTGGCTACACACTCCTTTCGTTTGTATTTATACAAAATAGGCATGACATGAGGATATAAGCCTCGGGAATTGTACTATATATATATATTGTATTTTCCCGTATGTGGACAAAATTTCACCTATTTTCTCATTTAAAAATTTGAGTGCCCTTGTAATTTCAGAATCTTAGCTAAAGCCCATTATTTCTTCTTCAATTGTACATCCATCTGTTAAGAACAAAGTCTAGGCGCTTGCAAAATCAGTGTTAAATCGTCAGGGCCGAAATGTACTAATATATTTTAATATTAACTTATTTTCAATTGTAAATACTTAAATTTCAATCCATTCAATAACTTATATTGTTTACTTCTGAACTCTTCTTAATTTTGATTATATATATATACAGGGTGCTTCAAGAATACGGGGCATAATTTTTAGGTATGTATTTCCCACATGTAGACAATCAAAATAGTTCATTACAGCATGTGTCCGAAAATGCTTTATTTCCGAGTTATAGCTTTCACAACATTGAAATTCACCGGAACGTTTTTCTTTCCGCAGGTCGTTGCCGTCAAAGGAGACATTAAAAGGGCACTCTGACAGTTCATTCCGAGGCGAAGGTTACATTCAGTGTTGTGTAGGCGTTAGACTGTGCGACATGTATTCAAATCAAGAGCTGGCAGAGATACACTTCATGTACGGTAAGGCGGACGGCAATGCTGCGCTGGCTCGTCGTTTGTACCAGGAGAGGTACCCACAGCGACAATGTCCAGATCGGAAGACATTTGTACGTCTCCATTACCGTCTGTGCGAGTATGGAAAATTTAACACTCCTGGTTTGGGAAGGGGACGACCAAGATCTACAACTCCAGAAGTACAGGAGGAGATTCTGGAGGCTGTAAACATGACTCCTTCTATCAGCACACGAAGGATAGCGTTGCAAGTCAATGTTCCTCATACGACTGTCTGGAGACTGTTGAAAGAGTAACAATTGTATCTTTATCATTTGCAACATGTACATGCCCTGTCACCAGCAGATTACCCTGCACGAGTTAGGTTCTGTCAGTGGTTCTTGCAGCAGTGTGGTGTAAATCCGAACTTTCCTGCCTTGGTAGTATTATTTACAGATGAAGCACAGTTCACACGAGATGGCATAACAAATTTCCACAATCAGCATGTATGGGCGAATGAAAACCAACGCACGTGCAACTGTTCCATCTTATCACCAGGTGCGGTTCTCCCTCAACATGTGGGCCGGTATCATTGGTGATCGATTAGTTGGACCCCATGTACTTGTAAACAGACTTACGGGGCAGGCGTACACAAACCTCCTGGAAAACACCATACCTCATGTTTTAGAAGACACTCCACTGATCGATCAATGATCAACACATTCACTTCTTGCATGATGGCGCTCCTGCACACTTCAGTCGTACGGCTCGCCGGTACTTGGATCGAAGGTTTCCTGATCGATGGATAGGTAGAGGTGGCCCAATTGCTTGGCCTCCACGCTCACCTGATCCGAACCCTCTCGATTTCTACTTGTGGGGCAATTTAAAATCATTGGTTTATTCGTCTCCGGTGCCTGATTTGGAATCCCTTCGGAATCGAATTGTGGCATGTTCTGAGGACATACGTAATACTTCTGGAGTTTGGGATCGTTTTCGCAGGTCAATGAGACATCGATGTGAGTTCTGTATTCAAGCAGGAGGTGGACATTTTGAACATCTTCTGTAATGACAACGATCTGCGGAAATAAAAACGCTCCGGTGAATTTCAATGTTGTGAAGGCCATAACTCGGAAATGAAGCATTTCCGGACACATGTAATGAACTATTTTGATTGTCTACATGTGGGAAATTACATACCTGAAATTATGTCCCGTATTTTTTAAACACCCTATATATATATACTACCGGTTGAAAGATTTCAATCACCTATCACAACTGCTATGGATTTGTGGTTGAAACAGTGATTTAGTTTTGAGTATTCTATCATATCATAATGCCAGAGAGAGAAAATATTTATTTTGTTGGTCTGTTTGGTTTTTCCGTTGTGTTTGTTAATTTAAATACAGTATATAGTTGTTTTCATAGTTTGTTATTGAATCATATGCCTTGCAGCATTTTGAGGTCACAAGAGCCAGTGACTATATATAATATTAAAGATGAAAACCTTTCCTTGGCCTTACTATCAAAGTGGACAAAAGACAAGAAAAAACCCTGCCTGAGAATGTTATTAACCTACTGACTTCCGAAGAAAAGAGGAATCGCCTTACAAGAACTCTCCGCGACTCTGGCGGATAGGACAGCTCCAGTGACAATGAGTGAAAAGTAAGCAAGTAACATTGATTTATACTTATTGTTTCTTTTTATGTCGTATAATACCAAAAGTAGATCAGTAAGGCCCGATTGTATAAACCATTTAATCTTAGATCAGAGGTTAAATTGGTCCTTGTTTCAGCTGAACTTAGAATTTTGTGTTGTATAAAGTCTAATCTGAGATTAATTTGTCTCAAACTAAAGTCAAATTTGACTGAAGAAATTTCTCCGATTAAGTTAGAAGATCCAAGTTCAGTTATTCTTTTCTGTTTGAAATATACGAGTGATAGATTGTGCATATAAAATATCCATTATTATTAATATTAATAGATATGATAGGTACAGTTACATATATTTCTTTCAATTTCTTGCCTTAATACACAAACAATCTTATATTTTATAAGGCTCTATCGTGTTCAGCAGTATCAAATAACATAACCTATAATTATATTATGTTTATAACAACCATTAATTATTAATGGATATGATAGGTACATTCATAAATTTTCAATTAACTGTATTACTAAACGAAAATTGTCGTTTTATAAAGCTTTATTATGTTTAGCAGTATCAAACACCATAACATGATAACAACTCGGAGAACAGTCAACCTTCTTCTTATTGTCCGCCATTATTTACATTGCACAAAAAACCAGTGTCTCCAACAGAGTGTACGGAAAGTCGCCAAAAAGTAGTTGTAAAGTCGCTATATTTCTTATTCTCAAAAAAGAAAGATTAAATTTTGTCACTATGGGGTGCTAAAAAGGTCACTTAATCCCTATTTAAGCAATATAAAAGTTAAAAGAAATTGTTGTTGAAAAAGAGTTAAAGTCGCTATATTGGCAACACTGAACAAACCTGTATAACAAGGTCCGCGCATCACGTATTTCACCTGTTTATACGATGTTGCCAAATCCTTTTCACGTGAACTTAGATTGCATTTGAACCAAGGTAATTTGATCGCAGAAAAGTTATATACAATAGAAGAAGTGTCTGAACTCGGTTCACTTTTCGATCTTCGATCAAAGTTGATCTTTAGTCAGGGAGTTTTATACAATTGGGCCTAAGTGTGATGAAATTACGTTTACTATTTTTGACCAGGTTCTAAGCCTCCAGGAATCACTGTGCAGTCTTCGGACGATCGACTTAACATACTTTCTTTCAGGAAGAAAATGAATGCGAGTTACTGCTTCGAAGATAACATAACAAAATTCTGCTGTTGTGTAAGAGAGCTCCGGGAAATACTCTGATTGCTGACTGTTACTCGTCTACATCAAATTTGAATCTTCTAGGCCTCATGCTAGCCTATCAATAATTAATAACAATCCTAATGGAAACAACAACAACCAAATCGATAAATAATGTGTTACATTGGAAAAATCATATTAAAGAAATTACCCCCAAACCAAATTCAGCATGTTTTGCTATTAGATCTCTGTAAGAGATAGTAGATATAATCTTAAAAACAATATAATTTGTGCGAGATCGTGCGTATTTGCTTGTTTTCCGCACAGAACCAATACGCGGTAAGTGTGAAATACCACATTCAGTATTCCCAACGTAACACACATAACAATTTCCCTCTTCTTACCGCTTAAGCGCGACATTCATTTTACTGCTTTAGGCTTTTAACATATTATTTTTAGAGACGTTTAACGTAGTAATAATTATAAGTTGGAAACTTACCACTGCAATTTCACCTAAATTGCAATGTTAATTATTGTTTTTAAATGTTTGCAAAAATTAAGTAAAGTCTACTACTCCACGAAACTTATTGCATTCCTGATACAAGTAACATTAAGGAAGCCGTGAAAAAATCAACAAGATTCCAGATGCCGATGTTATTACTGCAATATGTTATATAAATAATATTGTTAAAATATTAAAATGAAAAATAAATCATTACAAGAACTTACCGTTTGTTTTAAGTTCGCATTTATAGACTGGGGGGAAAAAAAGACAGACGTATATCACGGCCTGCTGGAGTATAGTAAACACAGAAAACATTTTATAGCAACAATGTTGAACAAAGATATTTTGGTGTTCCGAAGTTTCCGTCATTAAACAGAAACCAACATGGAGATTTCATTGCAACTAATTAGAAATTCGTCTTACAGGTATGTAAAAACGACCTTCGCACAAAATAATGTACGATACACGAGCGGTATGTTTGTTTTCATGTTCTCGGAAATTAAAAAAGCTCAACTACGTTTCGCTTTTTCAATCTTTTCCTCGACCATGAAAACGTCAACATACCGCTCTTGTAACGTATATTACTATTGCATACTTCCACTCGGTAATGAGTTTTGGAATAATATTCTCGGGAAATTCCACAGATAGTAACTGTATATTCCTACTACAAAAAAAGTAATTAGAATAGTAATAGGTGACAATGTAAGGAATCGTGTAGGACTATTTAAAAAAATTACAAATAATGCCCAGGGCTTGTCAGTATATTTTTTCACTCCTAATCTTCCTCGTATGTAATCGTGAAAACCTTGTAACTAATTCAATAGTTCATAGCATAAATACGCGTCAAAAATGACTTTCATACTCCATCGACAAGTCTGTCGTGCTATAAAAAAAGGAGTATGTTATATGACAGTAACAATTTTTAATAGCCTCCCTATGGATTTAAAAAATCAAACTCAAAACATAAAATTATTTAGGGCCTAATTAAACAAATACCTAATTTCTCACGCCTTCTATTCTGTAGGTGAATTCATTACATTCAACAACGCTTCATGAATATTTGTTTTGTATTAGGTATTAATACTAAAACTTTGTGTTGTATTAGTAGACTATATTATAAAACTCTTCTGTATATATTTCAACTGTCCACGCCTGTGGAGTAACTGTTAGCGCATCTGGTCGCGAAATCAAGTGGCCCGGGTTCGATTCCCGGTCGGGACAAGTTACCTGGTTGAGGTTTTTCTGGGGTTTTCCCTCAACCCAATAAGAGCAAATGCTGGGTAACTTTCGGTACTGGACCCCGGACTCATTTCACAGGCATTATCACCTTAATCTCATTCAGACGCTAAATAACCTGAGATGCTGATACAGCGTCGTAAAATAACCTACTAAAAAATAAAATAAATATATTTCAACTAGACTGTGACTGTAATTAAGACTTTATAGTACTATTAAGATTTTTTTTTCGTTTGACATGTTCCATATTCTAGCTGTGAAGCAATGTACGAATAGGCTACATGGAATGTAAATCAATATAATACAATCACCCTGTTACAAACAGTTTTGCGCTGAATAAGGGAATTCTAATGCCTAAATAACATTTCGCAGACTTTGCTCAATTTTGTTTTAAGTTTATGTATGATACTTGAGTACAGCCATATTTTTCTTCTGGGAAGAAAAGGATTCTACGTCTAACGATGTTATGAGAACATAATTATTTAGGAGTCTTAACTTCTTAGCATTTTACGCCATAAAATGACTGAGAACTCCTTTTAATATTTTTAATGTATTTATATACTTCGTCGGGGAAGGAAATTATGACATAGTGTTAGTTATCATATCGAGAAGCGTCAAAAATTTTCTATAACTGTCGCCTATGCACGTACAATAATCCTGAAGGCAGAGGACGTTAGTATATAAGCATCATTGGGAAATCTTCATTTCACGACATGGTTGATACACCCAAGAGCTATAAAATATTATTCAGTTTTCAAATGAATGAAGCCTTAGGTTGCGTCAACATTACGAGCCACTGTAAACATATTCACCTCCGATATTCAATTCGCCATCAATCATTGTCATCTTTCCTTAAAAAACGACAAAAAAAAATCGGCGGCCACCAGGGTACAAAATCAATATAACGAACTTCCTGGGGGGATCCATTGTGTTGGATAGGATGATTATCATTTGGGGGGAGTGATGGAGAAGAGCAGAGAAAAACTTCGTTTTTGGACTTTTACTCAGTAAATTTGTTGAATCTGATAATTCCTTCCAGCTTTAAGATAATCGATTTAAGCATTTCATCATATTATGATCAAGATCGTCGTCGTCGTCGTCGTCATCATCATCATCATCATCATCATCATCATCATCATCATCATCATCATCATCATCATCATCATCATCATCATCAAAGTCAAGAATTAGACCTATATTATTTTGTTCCGTTCATACTAGTAATGGAAGATAATCTTAACGTCTTAATTCAAGCCGTCGGACACTTCATCCTCAGTTCAATTAGATAAAACAAATTATATAACAGCATTATAACATTATGTGTGTCTTTTTAAAATATACATAATTGCTAGTTAATAAGCCATCTGTTTTTCCTGTCATCTAGTTTCCTTTTTCTGTTCTTTCAGCCATGTAAAATAAATATTGTTAATAGGCTACATTTACAATTACTTTATTTATTTATTTATTTATTTATTTATTTATTTATTTATTTATTTATTTATTTATTTAACCTGGTAGAGATAAGGCCATCAGGCCTTCTCTCCCCCTCTACCAGGGGATTAGAACTACAATAATAAGAATACAATTACAATTATAATTACAATTAATATTAAATTTACAGATACAATAAAAGTCAAAGTACTAAAAGATTTACTGATTAATAAAAGCTAGACAGTTTATTATAAAAGTAAGAAGAGAGAAGCATTTCTTTTATTGATTAAGTACAAATTAAACCTACTCTACGCAGTAAGAAAATGCTTAATAAGCTTGCTTTTGAACGCTACTAAATTCCGACAGTCCCTGATGTCACTGGGTAGGGTATTCCACAAGCGCGAGAGCGAGATTGTGTATGATGATGAATACGTTGGTGTCTTATGTGTTGGTATGGCTAGTATGCGGCTATTTTGCGAGCGTGTGAAGAGATTATGATATGATGACAGGTAACTGAAACGGGAGGCAAGGTAGGTAGGTGTAGAAGTGTGAAGGACTTGGAAAATGAGAACAAGAGAATGAAAATTTCTACGTTCGTTAAGCCGTAGCCAGTTTAGAGTTTGGAAGGATGGGGTAATGTGGTCAGCGCGACGGACATCGCAGGCGAAGCGAAAACAAGAATTGTGAACGCGTTGTAATTTTTTCGACTGGTTCACATTGAGGTCAATCAGTAGAAAATCACAATAATCGAAGTGGGGCATTACTAGTGTTTCCACTAGTATTTTCTTGAGTGATAGCGGAAGGAATTTTCGAATGCTGTTTAAGGAATGTAGTATGGAAAGCACTTTTTTGGTAATATGGGTTACTTGGTTATTCCAGTTTAAATGCGTATCAAAGTAAACTCCAAGGTTTTTAACACAGGAAGCAAAAGGGATTATTGTGTCGTTTAACTTGACTGGAAGAGCAGGAGTAATATTGCATAATAGAGTAATTATGAGAATAATGATTTCGTCACGTTATACGTATCGTGTCTAACGAGAAATACATGTTCAAAGTTCTAAAAAAACAAAGGAATTGTTATATTAAACTCATGTTAAACGTGCATTTACATATAAACTTGTTCAATGTTGGCTATGTTATGACTAAGAATGTGACGTCACGCCGTAGCCTGTCTTTCTCGTTAGCTACGATACATATCCAACGACTTGTCATAAGAAAGTAAGTTCTAATGTCTTGATTTCCTTCAGTGCCACCAAGAAGATTACAAAAGACGAAGATTTCATTCAGAGAATTCTGTATAGGCCAAATCCATGGCAAATCATTCTGTAACTTTCAATGGCGGCACCAGGAGTAGGCCTACAAAAAGCACTCGCTCGTTACAGTCTAATTTTTAGTAGGTCTAGTCTTTGCTTTTGTGATTTTATTCAATTTTTGTTATATTGTATTTTAGTACAAAATAAAAATTTATGTATGAAGTATGCAAAACAAGGCTTTAGCGGACGAATTCAGTGTTTTTGGATGAGGCATAAGCTGAGTCAAAAAACGGGATGAGGCTGCTGAAGATTTTGCGTACGTGATGCGTGCAATAGCTTTTATAGGCATCCGACATGGAAAACTCAGTGCGCAGAAACCAGTGGGGGTGACTGTCTCGCGCAAATGAAATATGCTCCCGTTCCCAGCATGCTCTCACGCCTACTGCAGGGGGGTAAGAGGGATATAGCATGCGCGCTGCGAGGAGTCCGAGCTGAGTTTTCCTTGTAGGATACCTATAGTAAAAGCTCTCTAAATTATATACAAATTCCAAAATGTCCGTTGTGATTACAAAGAACACGCCATTGTTCCGTCTACTCCGGAATATAAGATAACATTGATTGTTGCCTACCTTCTCCACTTTCCCTGGCTTTAAGCAAACTTGAAGCATTAAAAAATTTTGCTACGAAAAATGGCAGCCGCTATTTCAGCTTTATCAGTTAGCAAGACATTCAATGCGGTCGCTATTTCAGCTCTACCTCAGCGCTATCTCGGCTGAACGCAGCCATTGTTTCTGCAGCTCATACAGTATCATTGAACGCGTGAAGAATTGATATTTACTGGTAGGCCTATTGCTGATTGCGTGAATTTGTAATCAAAATCTTTCTTGACCACCGGCGTAGCTCAGTTGGCCTAGGCGCTTATCTGACGATTTGGGGTTGCACTCTGGCGTGGGTTCGAATCCCACTTAGGCTTATTACCTGGTTGAGTTTTTTCCGAGATTTTCTCCAACCGTAAGGCGAGTGTCAGGTAATCTATGGCGAATACTCGGTCTCATCTCGCCAAATACCATCTCGCTATCACCAATCCCATCGACGCTAAATAATCGTATAGTTGCAAATCTGGCTTTCAGGTAGAAGCTCCCGGTGAAGCAGGCTTGAATAATTTCAAGGGAAAAATTGTTCCATGGCCGGGTATCGATAATTTCACAGGGAGCTTCTACTTGAAAGCCAGATTTGCGTAATATATTCATTACTTCAGGTATGTTATAAGAAAGCCACAATTTAAGTCACACGGAATTGTGTGCATTCAAAGTTTGTTCCTGGCGTCTTGTCAGCCCATTTGAGTTGTGGGGATATAAAGGGAAGAATTGTGACGGTATCGTGTATAGTTCCTGGGGTAGCTCAGTAGGTAGAGCATTCATGCGCTAAGCGAAGGGTCCCGGGATCGATACCCGGCTCCAGAACAATGTTTTCCTTGAAATTATTCAACCGAGTAGTTGGTACAGCGTTGTTAAATAACCAACTTGAAAAGTCTTTCTTCGTAAAAATCGCAGTACTACATCTCAGAACTGAAAATACATTTAAATCAAGAAGACATACCGTAAATTAATTCTCTACGATTTTAGTGCCTCCATTTTCCACTGCAAGAGTTAAGCAGTTTAACAGTGAACAACTAGGAATGAGACCATTTTCATACTAATCGTCTTGAGTTCGACTTAAGATCTAGATTTTCATGCCATTAAGGAACATTACTGAAGCTGTTATTTTGTATAATGAATTGCAGTGCTTTTATCGTAGTTTTGTATTTGAATGTTTGTTCCTTTATTATTGAGTAGCCCACCTAATAACGAATGTATTTAGTTGGTTCTCTGTAAAACATGTTAGTAGTGTTAGAAGCGTCGTAATTAGAGATGAACAACGCTCGAGAAAGCAAGACTAACAGCGCCCGCAAAGCCGAAAACCCGCACGACAATGTTGTAAACGTCGCGTCGTTGACGTAAAGACTGCTTGTGAGTGTTTCGAGATGTCGAGATTGATCACGCCCGAAGTCCCGAACGTCAAGCAGCCTTGAATCGCCACAGTTGTTTATACCTGACTGAACATTTGTCTACTTTGGCAACTGTTATATATGTATAAACAATCAAGTAGCCTATTTGAAACATCATCTCTACCTTTCAGTGTATAATAATCCGTTCCCCAATCTTTATTTAATTACTGGGCCCTTATTAAAAGGTTAGGAATTTTCTTTTCATATATTTGAGATCAAGGTTGCAATCTCAAGCAAAATGATATTAACGTTATGTTTTGTGTTTCTTAGAAATCCAAATTTATTTGAGAATATCATATAGAACCAGAACATTTTGATAACTAAGATACTGTTCTGTTTTATCTTTTTGTCTCATTTAAACATTTATAATGTTATTTATTTCAATCATATATAAAGAGTCCACTGCAAGAATGATGGATGTCACTTTCTTGTCTAAAATGAACCAAGACTGCCAATGCATAGCTTAAGACATATTACATAGAGAGTTATATGGCATTAACACTGATAGTCATTGTCCAGTAATGATCGGAAAATCACAGTTAAGCTTTGAGCTCTAAGCATTTCAAACTTTCAATTGCTTCTCCAGCAAAATTTATTCCAAAGACATCCATCATTCTTGCAGTGGAATTTTCATATGTTATGGAAAGTTACGAAATCTTCCCAAGCTGACCAAATGCTATTTCGAGAATGATGACTGAGACTGAAAGCGCACGACAGTTACGAGACGAGACTCGAAGGACAAATGCAACGAACACAGCGAGCGAGAGCAACAGTTAGTTTTGTTCATCTCTAGTCGGAACCTATATAATGAAAATAATACTTACTTACTGGGTTTTAAGGAACCCGGAGGTTCATTGCCGCCCTCACATAAGCCCGCCATTGGTCCCTTCCAGAGCAAGACCAATCAAGTCTCTATCATCATATCCCACCTCCCTCAAATCCATTTTAATATTAACTTCCCATCTACGTCTCGGCCTCCCCAAAGGTCTTTTTCCCTCCGGCCTCCCAACTAATACTCCATATGCATTTATGAATTCGCCCATACGTGCTACATGCCCTGCCAATCTCAAACGTCTGGATTTAATGTTCCTAATTATGTCAGGTGAAGAATACAATGCATGCAGTTCTGTGTTGTGTAACTTTCTCCATTCTCTTGTAACGTCATCCCTCTTAGCCCCAAAAATGAAAATAGTTAATTTGTTATACACTATTTTTGTTTAATTCTGTTCCTAGGCCAATTTATAATAGCCTACTTATGGCCATTGATTCTACTAAGGCATATCATGTCTAAACTGTAAGAAGCGTGCCACAGAAACCTTTAAAGACTTTCAATCTCTCTAAAGCCCTGTGGCTAATCGAAGGAAGCATGAAATTAGCCTACTTATCCTTTCAAGGAAGAAGTGGTCACATATTCATGTAATTATACCTTCCATTCTGCTACAATGTAACGATATATCTATTAGGCTGTATGCATATGTAAGTATATCTCTATATTACTGTCTGTTTATGTAGCTCTGGGTAGGCCTATTGTGCGAATATATTCCAAAATAATTACGTTTTAAAAAATTATCTGATATTTTGCTGGACCATTACCGGAAACAAGAGATCATTTAATTTGCACTCGAACTCGAATCCAGGCTAGACGAAGTGAAATTTAAGATGCTCAAAGAAGTATGGAGCAGAACTGGTTGGATACTTCAATTTTAATTGATGTCATTTAACTATTTTTGCTTAATTCATCGTCAACTGTAGCCTATCACCACCACCACCACCACCACTACCACCACCACCACCACCACCACCACCACCATCATCATCATCATCATCATCATCGTCATCATCATCATAATCATTATCACCACTTATGCATGGTACACAGTGCATCCATATGGTTCTCAGAACGACGCGTTTCTTAAAACCTGACTGCGTACTTTGTAGCTCTTGAAGTAAAATTCTGTTTTTTTTTTTAACTTCGAAAGAAATATTCCAAAGTATCAGGTCGAAATCATCTTTGAAAATCTCTACATCCAATAAACACTTAAAAACAAAATGATCCACGAAATCATAGCTGCCGATACAAACTAGCCTATACAAGACAAAAAATTACTAGATTTGAAATATAACTTAAAATATTGCTAGTTTCTCAGTTATTTTTGTACTGCTTGTTAACGAAGACAAGCCAGATGCTTTCAGTGACTATCATGAACAATAAGTGATATTGTATTTTCTGCCACTAGTAATCCAGTACGAAAAATTATTGAACATTCATTAATAAAATCATATTCTGTCTAGTCCACACCTGTGGAGTAACGGTCAGCGCGTCTGGCCGCGAAACCAGGTGGCCCGGGTTCGATTCCTGGTCGGGGCAAGTTACCTGGTTGAGGTTTTTTCCGGGGTTTTCCCTCAACCCAAGATGAACAAATGCTGGGTAATTTTTGGTGCTGGACCCCGGACTCATTTCACCGGCATTATCATCTTCATCTCATTCAGACGCTAAATAACCTAAGCTGTTGATAAAGCGTCGTAAAATAACCTACTAAAATAAAATAAAATATATTCTGTCTACGTTTCTAGTTTATGGGAACTCAAGAATGACGGGGAGCAGTATCAAGCATTCAAAAGCTGACAGAGGCAGGCTTTAAGCTGTTTTTAGAAGCGTTTTGGCTTATAGTTCATATTGCCAGCTATTCTTTTATACATCATATTTTATGCTTTCCTTTACACTAACTGTGAGTAACATGTCAAAGAGGATTTTGATCCTGATGGCTTTTGAACATTCCCTTGTAAGCACAACTAAATAGCACGAAGTACGTTCAAACGATATTCAAGAGGGAGGAGAGAAAAGAGGGAGGGCTAGAAAAAGGGGGAGAGCGAAAAAAGAGGGAAAACAACAATAAGAGGGAGGACGAGAAAAGGAGGGAGGACGAGAAAAATGGGGAGGACGGGAAAAATACGGAGAATAGAAAAAAGAGGCGGACAGGAAAGAAGGGAAAAAGAGGGAAGAGAGAATAAGGAGGACGAGGAAAAGAGGGAGGGCGAGAAAGAGAGGGAGGACGAGAAAAATGGGGAGGACGGGAAAAATACGGAGAACAGAAAAAAGAGGCGGACGGGAAAAGAGGGAAGAGAGAATAAGATGGACGAGAAAAAGAGGGAGGGCGAGAAAGAGAGGGAGGACGGAAAAAGACGGAGAATAGAAAAAAGAGGCGGACGGGAGAGGAGGGAGAACGGGAAAATGAGGGAAGAGAGAATAAGGAGGACGAGAAAAATGGGGAGGACGGAAAAAGACGGAGAATAGAAAAAAGAGGCGGACGGGAAAGGAGGGAGAACGGGAAAAAGAGGGAAGAGAGAATAAGGAGGTCGAGAAAAGAGGGAAGAGAGAATAAGGAGGACGAGAAAAATGGGGAGGACGGGAAAAAGATGGAGAATAGAAAAAAGAGGCGGACGGGAAAGGAGGGAGAATGGGAAAAAGAGGGAAGAGAGAATAAGGAGGACGAGAAAAGAGGGAGGTCGAGAAAGAGAGTAGGAATGACAAAAAGGGGCAGGCAGGGAAAAGGACAAGAAAAAGAGGGAGGGCGGAGATAGGAAGGATGACGAGAACTAAGAGAGAGGACGAGAATAAGATGGAAGACAAGAATAAGGGGGACAGCGGGAAAAGGATGGTCAACGGAAAAAGAAAGAGAACCGGAAAACTCTGGGAGAACGAGAAGAAAAGGGAGGATGAGAACATGGTGGAGGACGAGAGTGGTGAAGAGCTAGAAAGGGGAGAAGCAATGAAGACAAAAGGGTAGAAAGGAGAAGATTGTATATAGCACGAAGTATGAGAACACGAAGAATAAAGAACAGGAGTGATGGCAGCGGCGGGAAGTATATCGAGCAAATCTGTAGCATCACCACATTCGTTGCTTAATGTTGCAGTCAAAGTGGTTGTAAATTTTCTGAAGTATATTGGTCAATTTGTTCCTGCATCCATTTCACAATTAACTCTTACTACACATGCTGCATGGAATTAATATGTAATAAATTGTGAATAAAAGTCAATGAATAATAAATGACCTCGATTCTCGAGGCGGAGTAAGTGGTCTCATATTTCTTTTAAAGCGACCTCTGCATGCGCTGGAATATTTTATGCGTCTATGATTACTGATAACCCATGCCGCTTGAATCTTCTATCCAATTCATAATCAGAATCGGGAATAATAACTGATGAATTCATGTTTTTTTGGTGCAGCATTACAGGCTTCTGTAGCTGTTTGCAAATCGGATTTGCAGAACATTTGACTAACGTTTCATTTTAGTGTGAAATTAAGTAAATTGCAGAATTTATACAACTTTTACAACACACGTCAATTCGATGTATTTTTCACAGTAATGCATTAGATCCTAATCTTGAAACTTGAGAATTAGGTAGTGAGGCAGAGAAGATAGACTTTTTTCTCTAGACTTGTAGCTAACAGAGAGGCGTTTCTCATTGTAATTGCGCATTGATTACAGTCGTGGAATGCGTAGTTAGGGTCTATGTATGTACTGTATTGTATTATGTGTATTGTATACAGGGTGAACCGTAAGCAAAGTCATTAATTTCAGAGCATTATTCTTTGAAATATTAAAAAAAAAATTTGGAACAATTTTTACTCGTTTTTGCTTCCTTTCCGAAATAAAAATTATTTTATATGAAACATTTCATAGCGTGTTATGGAAAAGGCATTGAATTAGTTCCCAATATGCCTAGTCAGTTTAAGAGAGCAGTGTATTATGATAATAAATTTATTTATTTATTTACTCATTTATTTATTTATTTATTTGTTTATTCGCTTATTCGCTTATTTATTTTGCTAATAATTGTAAATAAAATATAATAAAAACAGCTCACCCCTGAAAGAATAAAACTCGTGCTCAGGGGCAGATTCCTGAAGCGAAATGACTGCAAAATTTTTAGTTTTGTCCTTTTAAATATGCAGAAATTTGATCTGAACAAATGCAAATTTTCGTTCTGTTAAGAAATTTTACAATATTACATTTGTTCGGATCTCTTCACATTTAAAGAACAAAACTTAAATTCTTTTTATAATATTTATTACAATAATACATTGCTCTCTTAAATTGACTGAGTATATTTGGAATTAAATCAATGGCTTTCCCAAAACACGCGATGAAATATTTCATTTAAAACATTGTAAAATAGGCCTATTCCTCCTTTTTTTTTCTTAATAGAATTGAACTCATGTAATATTGAAAGGTTGGTTTTATTTCTTCCTCCCGCAATAATTGTTTCTGATGATTTTATACCACTTGAATTTAATTACTCCTGTCTATAAGAAATTATGGGCCGGCACGGCGTAACTCAGGCGGTAGACGCGTTTGCCTTCTGATACGGAACTGCGCTCGAACATGGGTTTGATTCCCGCTTGGATTGATTACCTGGTTGGTTTTTCCCCGAGTTTTGCCCAACTTGGCGGCGAATGCCAGGTAATCATATGGCGAATCCTTTACCTCATCACATCACCAATGTCATCAATGCGAATTAAACTAGTGCATGATAAATAATTAAGAAAGAAAATACTCTGGAATTGTTGAATAATTTCCCTTTTTCGATGTCGTCCATGTTACACTATTGTACTGTAGATGGTTATACGTCACACCAGTCTTATGATGATAAAGATGGAGAATCGATCAGCTGCTGACCGGATCCCACGAAAATTTATCTCAACTGTCGTCTTTGTTCGCTACGAATTCCATTTGGTCTCGTAAGTAGGGTCTATTCGAAGCCAGATATCCGATAGTCTATGCTCTAGCGTTCTAGCCGTTCATTAAAGTAAAAAGATTGTTGTCGATTTTGTAGCATTCTTCGAGTAAATTGGAGCTAACATTTTAAAAAATCTGCAATATTTTGGTAAAAAAGTTTTAGTAGAAGAGTTCCGTGACGAATGTAGAAAATTTGATTAGTAGAATTTCTTTTCTTTTTTTTTTTTTTTTTTTAAAGCTCTGAAGTTTGTGTTCCTATTGAACATTAATTCCATTCACATTTCACATCCGCCTACCGGCCTCCACTCGGAGTTGATTATGTTTAATATTCGCATCGTAGAACTATACTCGAGGCGTTCCTCACGCCCGCCTGCATTCTGCATACCAATAACAGGGGGAACATGATGTTCCTCCACAGAGTCTCTGTTCAGATGTCTCTATTTGTTTTCACCGCCCTCAATATTACAGTGAGTTCTAAAAAATGTAATATAAAAACATTCGAAACAAAATGCACAGATGAAATATCGCTATTGATATTTAGGCTAATATCTCTTGCATAGATCTAATAGCAAAGCATGCTTAATTTCATTTGGGGGTAATTTTTTTAATACGATTTTTCCAATTTAACACATTATCGATTTGTAAGTCAAGAAATTTGGTTGTTGTTTGCTTCTGTTAGGGACCTGTTATTAATTATTGATAGGCTAGTATGAGGCCTAGAAGATTCAAATTTGATGTAGACAAGTAACACTCAGTAATCATAGTATTTCCTGGAGCTCTCTCACACAGCAGCTGAATTTTGTTATGTTCTGTTCGAAGCAGTAACTCGAATTCATTTTCTTCCCGAAAGAATGTATGTTAAGTCGATCGTCCGAAGACTGCACAGTGATTTCTAGAGACTTAGAACCTGGTCAAAAATAGTAAACGTAATTTCATCACACTTACTGATCTACTTTTGGTATTATACGACATAAAATGAAATAATAAGTATAAATCAGTGCTACTTGCTTACTTTTAAATGTGGTTTGATGTACATGTGTCACTCATTGTCACTGAGTTGTCCTATCCGCCAGAGTCGCGGAGAGTTCTTGTAAGTCGATCCCTCTTTTCTTCGGAACTCAGTAGGTTAAGAACATCTTCAGGCAGGGTTTTTTCTTGTCTTTTGTTCACTTTGATAGTAAGGCGAAGGAAAGGTTTTCATCTTTAATATTATAGTCACTGGTTCTTGTGACCTCAAAATGCTGTAAGGCGCATGGTTCAATAAATCTTGAAAATTCACTTCTGCGCAATGGGTCCCTCATTGCTTGACTGCTGAACAGAAGCAGAAATGTCTGGACATTGCAAACTTGCTGACAGGGACCATCACGAAAACGAGAAACTGTATTATGGTCCACTGTAATTTCACCACAAACTCCACTCAAAGCACTGTGGAAGTGTGGATTTCTGTAGGGAGGTTTTGCCACATAAAGATTCGATGTTTGGTATTCAATCGTCACAGTACCCGAGACACATGTAAACTCCATTTCTAGTTCTCGTTACCTAACCACAGAGTACGCTACGAACGAAACGAAAACACAAGATTTTTCTTCAATCCATGAAATGCAACTGACGTAATTTTCATTGTTGTTACATCATCCACTTCACAGTTCTGCCAACCTGTGCATTATTTATGAAATGACCCTCGTATGATAGCAAATGTTAAAAAAAAATGAATATGGTCAAGCCAACGGGGACAACAAATATACCGGACTTGCTTTTTCATCTGTATTGCGATTACGTTCCACAAACTTAATCCTGTCATAGATATACTAGCGAAGAGAAAAGTGCTTACATGTTAAATGATTATAAAGCTCAAGCCGCTCTACGCTGCTTTCTTGTGAAAAGGAAGATGTAAAAATCTGTATTCGTTTTAATTATGTCAGTTTATTTTGCCTGATTTACACAGAATATTATTTTGGTTATACAGTATTTAATTAAATATAAGTTAACTTTACTAACCAGGTTCTTGTCTATGCGGATAACGTGAATATGTTAGGAGAAAATCCACAAACGATTAGGGAAAACACGGGAATTTTACTTGATGAAAGTAAAGAGATAGGTTTGGAAGTAAATCCCGAAAAGACAAAGTATATGATTATGTCTCGTGACCAGAATATTGTACGAAATGGAAATGTAAAAATTGGAAATTTATCCTTTGAAGAGGTGGAAAAATTCAAATATCTGGGAGCAACAGTAACAAATGAAACTCGGGAGGAAATTAAACAGAGAATAAATATGGGAAATGCCTGTTATTATTCGGTTGAGAAGCTTTTATCATCCAGTCTGCTGTCAAAATATCTGAAAGTTAGAATTTATAAAACAGTTATATTACCGGTTGTTCTTTATCGTTGTGAAACTTGGACTCTCACTTTGAGACAGGAACATACTAGGTTAAGGGTGTTTGAGAATAAGGTGCTTAGGAAAATATTTGGGGCTAAGAAGGATAAAGTTACAGGAGAATGGAGAAAGTTACACAACACAGAACTGCACGCATTGTATTCTTCATCTGACATAATTAGGAACATTAAATCGAGACGTTTGAGATGGGCAGGGCATGTAGCACATATGGGCGAATCTAGAAATGCATATAGATTGTTAGTTGGAAGGCTGGAGGGAAAAAGACCTTTGGGAAGGCCGAGACGTAGATGGGAGGATAATATTAAAATGGATTTGTGGGAGATGGGATATGATGATAGAGACTGGATTAATCTTGCACAGGATAGGGACCTATGGCGGGCTTATGTGAGGGCGGCAATGAACCTCCGGGTTCCTTAAAAGCCAGTAAGTAAGTAAGTAAGTAACTTTACTAACCGAACTATTAACTTTACTGCACGTACACTTAGTACTTTATTGGTTAACGAGTGTAGCAACAGATCTAAATAAATTACGGGGTATATTCGAACTGCGTCCCGCCACTGTAGTGTGCTCATGCCGTGTTGAATATAAATAAGTATAAACAAGGGAATACAGCTATCACTGCTGTCAGAGATGTGGGGTGAGTAAAGCAATCTCTCTTAATTCTCCATTCCTTTCTTACAGAGACAGACTCTGAGTCTGACTTCAAACTCAAGCAAACTCAAGATGAATTTTTCATTCCGCAGTTACTTCCGGGGTGGCTCCGGATTCTAATTAGCCTATATAAAGTTGCGCTACAGTAGACTTCGAAGTTGAAGTCCCAGTTGGAGAGATACAGGTTAACTGATAGAGTATTGAACGGAGGTGGGCAACAGGCGAGAGTTTGTTTACTTTTCCATCTATGGTAACTATCCACTGCGCTGTTTGTCTACGACTGGTTGCAAGTTTTGTACGTGTTAGCATTGAAGTTGGGACACTTTGGACAATGTGAAGTCATTGCCATGTATTTAACAATTCAATTGGAACAAATTTTAAAATATAAATTATTAAATTCCCTACAAGTAGAAACAGGTATATTTTATTTGAAAAGGTAAAAGGCGTCATAACTGCTGAAAAAATTACAGTCTTAATTATAGAATAAACATTTATAATCACATAATTTTGAAATTAAAAATTATAACGTATAAATTCAAATTGGAAATATGAGATATTTAGAATACATAGTTTAAATTAACATAAATATGTTGTATTTAAGGGCAGAGGACGGTATTTTGTAAAACTTTTTACCTATTTGGTGTAAAATTTTAATTTTTTGTATGTATAGAGCTCGTGGGTATAGCAACTCAATTAAATATAAATATCTTGAAAAAAACATTTGGTGGCCCAGATTTGAAAAAAAAAAGTATTCTCAGTGCAGGATTTTACTAAAACCGATATATCTATGCCATTTTTAAAGATAAATTCAAACAGATTACACATTTTACTTGTAAAAGCATGGTCTACAAGCTGTCTACAACAGAATTTTTATATTAGTCCCTACATTAGTAAAATATACAATTAAAATTTAAGAACTGTTTTTTTAATTTCCTTGTTTCGCATACAGGCAGGCATATTTTTAAAATGAAATTAATTAGCAACATTCTGTCACAGTGAAACGTTTCCTAGTAATCTAGAGAATGTGTGTTACAAATTTCATGCATATATCTTTAATAGTTCGGAAATTATGTCCATTTTTGTCTGACAATGTACCAAAAAATGAAGTTACCGGAAACAACAATCAAATGTGCGTGTGATTTAAAAACCCAGAGCGCAGAAGGTTTAAAGATAGTGTCTCAACATCCGATAAGGGCATAAATACCCACAAAATGTTGTGCAATGTATTCCACCTATCACAGAGTATTTTAAAGAATTATTTTTTTTAATTTACTCAGTTTTACCAGAAAATACCGTCCTCTCCCCTTAACATACTGTATATTTTAAATAATTATATTGTGGATTTGTGGTACCAGTACTTCATTTTAATTAATTTGTTTCTCAGTTTACTCTATTTTGTTATCAAGTTAACATTCGCAACTTTCATTCTGAGTTCTTGCTAATTAATTCTTACTAAATACATTTCTTGATTTGTTTTCATTTCAAGCATAATATTATCTACGTTTTCCGTCTCTACAGGATATGCACAAATTCCCGTTACCCACCCCCACACTATTTATTCAGTTCCGGTCATAATGCAGATAAACATCCACTTTACACTAACTGTGTGTTCTAAGTGTGCAAATGGTCAGTATGTCCCCCATAATTTTCCTCACACAAAATAATGCGTCGTCAGGTTTGGTGTGACATTCGCCTCAGCATTGCTGGTGTAATCTGTTGTAAAGCACGTCGCACGGCGTTCTTCAGTATATTAATGGTGTCGTACCGTTCCTGTACAACAATGATCTTGATGAAACCCTCCTCAATTGAATTTTTCCACAACGCTGGCCGTGGTCATTCATCTTACCAATAGAAGGAATCTGATAAAATGGAAGTAATTAGTCTTGTGAAATTTGAACGTAATTAATAATTAATTAGTCATGTCGGTATTAATATTAGTATCAATACATAATTCAGTTGTGTTGTGATTTCAATTCAACAGTAGGCCTATATTCAGGTAAGTGTAATTAAATAATGTATGACTTATAGACTCAGGCCTATTTGATATGAAACATACACGTGGACAGAAATATATTTCTTAGTGCTCAGATTTTTATTAAAATGTCCAAGAGAGAAAATAGCATGGTAGCGACTTAGGAGTGTGCACCGGTTTTTTAAGTAGAGTAAACATTTCAAAGTGGTATTCTATTTTTGGAATTCGTACTAATTATGATCATTTAACGTGATCAAACAAAATACATTTTTTTAGGTTAGGTCTCGTAAATCATAAACTGTTTAGTTAAAGCAAGGAATTTTATGTTGTCAGACAAAATACATTTTAATGTTAGATCATACCAATTACTATGGCTCGGAAATTGATGAAATATCATCTTTTTTTTCTGAGACATCACAGACAATGCATAATGCAATACAAACGCATTTCACTTCAACACGAACCAATATAGCCTTCCTTTTTTTTTTTTTTTTTTTTTTTTTTTTTTGCATTATTTTGCATTTTCGGCCTTTTATTGTCTAATGATCATCTTTTAGGAAATGTTTTACTTTTTGTTGCATTTTTGCCCTTTTCTCCTTATGAACGGATTTTTTACGCAGTAGTCGTAGTCTATATTCGAGAACTTATTACAGATTGCTTAAGCAATTCGATTGCGTCTTACAGGAATTTTCTTTATGGTTGCATCAGCCTTGACTCCTGATCACGTGGTTTACGTGTTTCCCCCCATTCAATGCAACAGAACAAATGCTGCAACCGCAGTGCCCGCAGTCAGCATATTGTATCTCATAAGCGAAGACGTAAAAATGCCGAAAGGAAAACAAAGCAGACAAAGTCTTTTTTGCGACAGTTAGTGACTGACTTTGGTGACAATGTATTTTCCGTAGATGAAAGTATACTATTTTTTAATATCTTGCCGTGGTCATTTTTTTTTTTTTTTTTTTTAATTTTAATGTCATATATTCAGAAATTTAAGGACATTTCGTAGGTAATTTTTATGTGGTTTTTAGGTCATCAACTTTCGAGTCCTACTAATTACCAACATAATGTACGAGAGGTCCAGGAGGAAAATATATAGGCTACCATTTACAAATTATTGGATAATTTAGAAACCATCTGTCAACATAAAGATGAGATGTGGTAAATAAGTAAATAAGCAAGACATTGCCATTGTTAATACTATATTAGTATTGTTTATTATTATTATTATTATTATTATTATTATTATTTCATTATAACTTTAGTCTCTTTGGTGATATCTGGTATTAGTTGGCAACATTGAAGAGACGGCCATATTAACCTTTTAGGAATTACTATTCCGTGATCCTCAGTATAGATGGAGTCCATCTTACTATCTTCATCGTAAATTGTCATTCAAATGTCACATTTGTTGGCAGTATTGAAATTCAATACAGAAACCAGAAAGTGCTTGCGATATAGAACGTGCTGGAATTACTTGGGATTATTTGGTCTATCGGAAGGCCCAGCGCGGGCTTGAGCCTCTCATACGGTCGGACTCTGCCATAGCGGCGACCCATGTGTCTGTAATTTGTAATCCTATTTCTGGATTAAAAGTGTATAACTGTTGTTTGCAGTAGAAGCTCGAAATAACGACGACTTCCTTAGCTATAAGCACGCCTCGCTTGGGAATATAATGTCAGGAACCGAATGAAGATTTTCACAAGACATTTTAAGAAATTCATCCATTTTAAGTGACTTTCTTACTCGACAGGATGAGCTTGTTTATACAATCGCGTGCTGGCACATGACCTTCGAGGAATAGCCAAAATTGGACGCTAGTTTCGTTCAAGCGGAGATTAACTTTCCTGTATCGCCATGGCGCTAGTGTTAAATTTCTTATTTAATGACTCATTATCTCAGGAACTATTGAAGATATCATTATGAAAATTTTACAGGACTATTACACTTTTACTACGTCATACTACTTTTGACCAATAAAACGGTACGAAAGGACGTCTTTTAACCAATCATGGCTGCTTATCGCACAATTTTATCGCTTCCCTAGCATTTGTTTGTCTTTATCACTACCATAGCATTTGTTTCTTTGTTTTCCAACATTTCAAACTGAAAATTCTTTACGGCTCTATAAAACGTGCTTTGTGATCGTAATTTGTTTCCCGCATAGATAATCGACTGAAAATGGCAGCTCAGTTCAAACATTTTGGTGAAGGTAACATTAGTGAAATAGAATTTTAGTAAGTCAATTAATATCTATTTTACTGTATTATAGTACTTTATTTATTCTAATCTTTATATACTTTCTCCTGTTTGTATCACCTTCCTACCATTTGTTTCTTTGTTTGCTAACATTTCAATCTGCAAATTCTTTACGCATAATCGACTGAAAATGGCGGCTCCGTTCAAACATTTTGGTAATGGTAACATTAGTGAAATAGAATTTTAGTAAATCAATTGAAGGGTTGGGTGAAAGAAAGGCACTTCTCTCAAATGCAACTTTTGAGAAAATTGATGTTGAATATTCAAACCGTAATAATGTGATCTATGCACACCTTTACATTTTGGGTACTCCTGACCTCTTTGGTTACAGTATTGAACTACAACTTGGCGATCATATGCATAACAGATCAGAGAACAAATAACGCGTTTTATTCAAAAGGGTACATCCTCTAAAATGCCCTTCTTGCACTCAGCCCCTCAATTAATATCTATTTAATTGTATTAGGATACTTTATTTCTTCTAATCTTTATATATTTTCTCTCGTCTTTATCACCTCCTAGCATTTGTTTCTTTGTTTGCCAACATTTCAAACTTCAAATTCTTTGTGGTACTATAAAACATGCTTTGCGATCGTCATTTGTTTACAGCATAGACAATCAACTGAAAATAGTAGGTCCGTTCGAACGTTTTGGTGAAAATAACATTAGTGAAATAGAATTTCAGTAAGTCATTTAATATTTTATTGTATTAGAGTACTTTATTTCTTCTAATCTTTATATACTTTCTTCTAATCGTGTAATAGTCAATTAAATCCCACTCGAGTTTTGATTTTCCCTAGAAAAAAAATATATATAAGATTGATACAATGTTGATAAAATACAAGGTTTCTGAGCAAACTGACGCACTTTTATCAAGAAATTCCAGTTGTAATAAAAGATACAAATTTTTAAAATAATATTGACTTTATTTTGTTATTTTTATGCAAATGCCCTATTTCCTTAAGAACCATAAATAATAGAGGGATGAAATTTTATAAACATTTGTTGACAACCATACAATAATGAAATTGACGCACACTAAGGTCCGATTTTACTAACATATTACTAATCCACAATTAACTAATTGTAATTTAACTTAAATAAGGAACAATGATTTTTCTCCTCTAATAACCATTGTTACCAAAACAGATATATTCTGTAGGACCAAAAAATTAATCTTTACTTAAATACGGAAGTTAAATCATATGTAGTTCATTTACATTTCACCAAACTAATACGCATTTAAAATAAAGTCAATTAATTTAATTTCGTATTAAGAAAACGTAGTTTTTGGAATCATAGTAAAATCGTAATTTCGAAGCCGATGTGCCTTGTTAATGTAAGAAATATTTTTTATAGTTAGTTCATTTGTTATATTACTACGCCATCATTAAC
Organism: Periplaneta americana; assembly: GCF_040183065.1. NCBI lineage: Eukaryota > Metazoa > Arthropoda > Insecta > Blattodea > Blattidae > Periplaneta > Periplaneta americana. The sequence goes on along the minus strand of NC_091123.1, from coordinate 65,525,713 downwards.
AAGGTAACCTTAAAACATATTAAAATCATCGAAAACAAAAAGACGGATGGGCAGACTTTAGAAGAAAGGTTGGAAACAATACAAAGAGATTTCAATGCAAAAAAATCTCATCCCACTGTCTTCAGTAATATTGAGGAAAAACGAGATAATATAAAAACAGATGCAAGGAATATCACGCAACAAGGAAAATTGGAAGACTTCATGGATTTGCGCTTTTACAATGCCTTCAAATGTAATATTAGGCTTACATGATACAGTTATACATATTACTTTAGTTGCCGTATTTTAGACAACCCAAGATTGAGTAAACGCTTCTTTAATAAATGTATTATTTAGATAATAGTAAGAAGTACTTAACTATCAGTTGTACATTCAAAATCACCTTCTGTACTAATCAAAATATACAATGCTTATGTCTTGTTTAGACTAAACTTTTTCGTCGTTTATATTAAAAATAGTCTTCTCTTTTGAAAATGATTCTGTTTCGTCTTGGTGAGAATTATCATTTTCAAATATCAAGTCCATCATTGTCCTTGCTATGATGAAAATTATTGTCGTAAATGTAGGATTAATCATTTAAATTACCAAATATTGACCAATTAAATTAAATGTAGTTTAATGAGAGCTTAAAGCTCAATTTGTGTTGATGAAATTCATTATCATTTTAAGTGTCAATTAAATAGACTTTAAGTAACCATTAAAATTAAATAAGGTGAGTGAAAGTGATACACCATGTCTATTGTTTGATGAGAAATAATAGTTTACACAAATAATAACAAAATAAAATCAACAATGTTAAAAAAACTTGTATTCTTTTTATAAATCTCAGTTGGTTTGTTTAGAAGCCTTGTACCTTTATCCTGTGAAAATTTCAGTACGATATCTGCTGTAGGTTCTGAGATAATGGGTCATTAAATAAGCAAAATTTGACATTGACGGTGTGGTGCAGTCAATCTGCCGCGAGTGACTATGACATACGTCATTTTCAATTCGGCTTATTTATCTGACACAAAACCACTTGAACAAAATTAGCTCACTAATCGGTATGTTGTTTTGTCATGAACTGAGAAACTCAGTAATGTCCTACAAAATTGTTTACGATAGTTTTTCCACAAGAATCGCTTGGTGGATGTCTCACATATGCATAATACAGTCTGATTCGTTTGGGCCAGTCACAACACTACCCGCTACACGGCACCGTTTTGTGTAATACTATTTTAATCATGATAATGGGTACTGAAATGGAGAGTGGCAGTGAAATGGTGGAAGGAAACAGAAGAACCCGGGGGAAACTTCCAGAAACGTTGGCTTTCTCCACTACAAATACGACCCGGCCAATACCTGGATTCGAATCCTGGTCCGCAGTCGACGTAAGCCAGTGTTGTGCCTTTTGAGCTACGAATGAGATCAAGATAAAGCATATTTCATAGACTATTATCTGTGTATTTCGAACTGGCGGCTCAAGGTCGAGCAATGGACTGCATTTGCCACGAGTGCTTACCCCAATCCTGTACCATTCTCCTCAACTAAAGTGAGCAAGGTTTAAAGTTAAATTAGTACCATAGTTTAATGAATATTGACATATCATTTTATTTTAATGTGCATACTTTATATTATTTGATGTAAATTTCATTAAATTATGATAATCACATAATGTTAACCCTTATTTTCTCATTTTTTATATATGGCGCTTGGCCCATTACGGTTCTGAACCCTTCAAGTACCAGTGCTTCAGTTCACAGTTTTCAGTTCAGTGACTCGAGCGTGGTTTGTACTTCTATAAATTTGTACTTGATCTTGATACGTCAGTTCGAAATGCACAGATAATAAAATAATTTCCAGAAGCACAAAGATCCACATTTATAAATCTATAATTAAGAAATTTTAACATCACGAAGGTTAGAAATGGAAAATTTGAGACCGTTTGAAAAGAAAACATTACAGAAAAATTTTGAAGTACTACTTACAGCATACAGGGGAATGCAGAAATTTTAAAAATTAATTTTGTGATACATTTTAAAAACATCATTCAGTGACTGAAGGCTAGACGCCTTATATGTATTCGATGTATTGTAAGATATAATAAAGGATTATTGAGAAGTATGTAGAAGTAATTTCAGGAGGAGGAAGAATACTAGGCATCCTAAAATTGTGATATTTTGATAACTCGTAAGAGATACTCAGAATTGTTAAGAATAGAGTTGTATAAATAGAAGTGACACCCCGCATCAATTAACCCGCCAATTTATCATAGATTCAGAAGAAGGAAAAATTGAACAGAAGTTTAGAGAAACTCCAACAGGAAGAAGACCAGTAGAAAGACCGGACTAAAATATAACAATTATCTATAAAAATGTTTTCAAAATTCTTCAAATTACTCGCTGGAAAACAAGCCACAAAACAGACTGGCTTCAAACTACATTGTCAATTTGGCAGCGTAACTTAATATATTTGCGGAAGTAATATAACTTTCTCTGTTTCTTCGCCTCCATTTTCTGTTTCACTTTATCCGAGCAATTTTCTTCTTTTACGTCCCCTTTGCTGAATGGCTTCCATCCTTCCAATTATACAGTATTTTGGTCGTCCTAGCTTTGTGACCATACTGAATGAAATGCCGTTTCTGTACTTGGTCGCTAATATACCTATTCATTACCATAATTTCTCTTATCATAAGTTATAGGAACGGTTTCACCACAAATGTTTAACACTTGTATTAAATTCTTTCATGTATTTGGGTGCTACCAACGATTTTTTGTTAGATGTTAACATTGTAAACTAACAATTTGTTATTTCTTGCCACGGTGGTTGGAACTCTCGCGAAAATTGGGAATACGGGTAGTGTGGATCAGAAAGGCCATGCCAGAAACAAAGATTTTCTGAGCGCGTTTCGCCCACTTCACAAAGAGAAAACTAGTGCAAATTAAGATCACTCTGGCAATTATCATGATCATGGAAAATAGACAGCGAAAGTGACGGCATGAAAAGGAATGGTGGATCCAGTTTTGCTAATATAGAAAAGTCTTTGACAGTGGAATTGGTAGTCAAATGCAGGGTGTTAAAAAAAAAGTATCTAATATTTTAGGAGATGCTAGTATACATCAAACCAAGAAAAAAAGTCTAATAAACATGGGTCCTACAACACATACTTTCTGAAATCTAAACACTTGTTCATAGAAGGTGGTCAATGTGATGTCCATTCATGACAATGCATTCCTCTGCCCTTCGGCGTAGGGAATCGCACACTATTTGAAATGGACTTGGTTGTTCTTGATAACCAAAAGTCTAGGGGATTTAGATTTGAAGAAAGTGTAGACCAAGGTGTGGGGCCTCCCCAATCAATCCAACGGTCCTGAAATGTCAGCGTCAGGTGTTCACGCTCATTGCGAAAAAAAAAAAGGCTGGTGTGTCATTATGCATGAACCACATCTGTAGTCTTTGCTGACATGGCACAAACTCCAGCAAGGTAGGCAATACGTTAATAAGAAAGTCCTGATAACGAGCTCCAGTTAATCTCTGTGGTAAATTCTTATGTTCGTCTTAACGAATAGTTTCACAAATTATTAAACTCAACAACTGTCCATGAAAAAGTTTTTTGTCAAATTCTTTGTTAAATTGGTATAAAAATTTCGTAAGTTTTAATATAAAGTATTCTGGTAAAACCGGTCCTTAATGGTTTATAATGAAAAATAATACATCTTGATTACACAACTTTTAACACTATATCACTTCGGAATATATATTATATGTCTTTCTCGTGTTAAATTCTATCGTACCTGGTTAACAGCAGAAACATGTTAACCAGGTACGATAGAATTTAACACGAGAAAGACATATAATACATATTCCGAAGAAAAATAATATTTGATTATCTTTTAAGTTATGTCGGTTTTTTAATTTTGGTGTTTTGTAAGGTTTTAGTGACTTTTTAGTTGCGCATTGCAATTTACAAGACGTCATGGTTATTATTACGTATTATGAGTATATAACAATCATCAATTGTTAATGCAAAGAATATAAAATGGAGGTGATAAAGTTTGAGATTAGAGTTATTCTAAAGCACTACTGGATACAAGATTATAAAGACGCTGTCGCTGCTCGAAATATTCGTCGATTATCACAATATATCGCCACATTAAGATTCTTAGGAAGCCATCAGAAATTGTGGATCTATACCTTATGAAATGACACCTGAACAGACTTAACGCAGAGTGGATATCTTTCGTTACCTTCTCGCTAATCTCATGGATTTATCAGAAGAGTTGTAACATGTCATGAAACATTTAAATATTATCTCAATTCTGACACCTCAAAACAGTGGCTCGATCGCCGTCAGCTTCCGAAGTCGTTTTTAAAATCAGTTCGATTCATAGTAATGTTATGTCTTGTGTGTCCTGGAATTTTGAAGGTGTTGTTCACTGGGAATTTGTTCCAAGCGTACGTGCAGTCAATGCAGATCTTTATTCTCAACATTCAGAACACCCGTCATTAGTCAATCCAAATAGAATTCTCTTGTAATACAGGAGAATGTGAGACCAGCGTATAGGGAATTAGAGGTATGGACACTTCGCGTCGGTACCTTTGATGTATCAGGACTGATTTCAATGACTTTCAAACAAGCTGGAGCGTGAGATCCTGCTTTTTCCCTATAGTTGGCGCTGACATCACACCAGCTAGTAGTCGACACAACGGAATATAACAGACATACATTTAATACATCTAGGTACATTATGTACTCAAATGAAATAAATTGTACCGATGAAATAATAAATCCGTCATTATGTGTAATGTCTAGACTCTAGACTTCCTTTATAATGAGGGTTGAGACGGTTTACATTACTAACAATAAAAATTATGTAATGATTTGATAGCACTGAAAATGGAAAAAACAGCACTCCTATGAGAAGTAAAACCACATGTCTGTTATATTGTATACAAATATTAAACGAATTTGATAATAATTTTATAATGTATTGTATTATTTTATATTATAATTTATTATATATAAAACATAAACATTATTATTACAGTTTATCACTGAGAAATAAGCTGTTAACTTGAATTTATTGGTAGCAAAGCTGTTACTGGATTATGCAACAAGATAGACGATGTTTGGATCCCGTGTTTTAACTCCTATATTCAATTATTATCGAGAAACTCTTAGCGTGATCTCGATTACACTAACCTCTAGCATTTGAAAGTGGAACTAAACGTCGGCGCACAGAAAAACAAAACAGGAAAATTCGCTCATTGTCCATTCTATATAATCCCTATTCGCTGGTGAGACTCCACACCACTCGAACAACCATGGAAAAAATTTAAGGAATTCGGAGGAATCGAACTGCTACCGCATCCGACATACAGCCCTGATCTTGCTCCTTCAGATTACCATCTGTTTCGATCCATAACTCACTTTCTGCGAGGAAGAAATTTCCAAAACTTGTAAACCGTTGAAATGAGTATCACAGAATTCTTCGCATCAAAAACCAGAAACTACTACCGTCACGTGATAATAAACCGTGGCTCAAGACCGTAGAATCCAATGACCTTTACTTTGAAAGTTAGATTAATTTCTTGTCACATTATATTCCAACTAAAATTTTATTCCAAAATCGAAATTACTTATGACAGTGTCTGTAACAATAATATACAAAATATACTAAGTATATAAAAAATCTACTACTGCTAATTCCACAATTAGGGACATCTGGCCGACATCTACGGCTGACCACTAGGATCCAGAATACAAAGCAGAGGTTAACTTAAAAATAAGATACAATGTGATTTGCGGAGAGAATACGGAACAATGATAAATTTAAAAATAAAGTACAATTTGATTTCGAGGAAACTTGAGATGAAAGTACAGTGAAGAATAATGAAATGAAGTAAATAATCTGAAGTAGGTGAGACTGTTGTACCTTTGAACATTTTTGTTTTTTACTTTTTGCTTCTATCTAGAGGACACAAACTGAAGTAGATTGTAGAGAAAACCGCTAAGTAACTGTGGTCGTAGTTTCGATTTGATTGAAAAGTGTGAGTTCTGTGGACAAACGAATTTTTTAGAACAAAAAGTGAACATTTCGTTCATTAATATATGTTTTCTAACACAAAACCAAATTGTATTTGTTAGTATCTATCAAGTACAGTGTGTTCCCTATCATCTGGTGAGTAATAACATATTTTAATTTCCAAGATTTATTCGAATCTCTAGTTTTGGGAACCATATTTGTTTAAACGTGCACCTTCTTGTACCTTTGAACACAAAACATCTTGTACCATGGAACATGTTCCAAAGTACACGATACTATCGGTTTTTGTTTTTCCTTTATTTTAAGATTATGTCACAAAGTAAGTATGGCGTTAAGAGACCCCCAAATTGATCCGGATGCCTTGAAGAAAGCTGTTGAAGGAGTTATTGCTCCTCCAGGAAATAACATCTAAACCAGAGGAACCTGCTCTGGTTTATGATGGCAAATACATTTTGAATATGATTATCAGTTCTTCCAGCTATATTCCCACCTATATTCCATGAGTACAAGAGGGTATGTTCCAAGGCACATGAACCTGTTGTAACTTTGAACACATCACATATCCCTTCATTTTATTTTTTCCATCCAAGGGGAGAGGATGGTATTTTTTTTGGTGAAAAATGAGTAAATTTAAAAAAACAAATTCTCTAAAATACTCTGTGATATGTGAGGAATGCATAGCATAACATTTTGTGGGTATTTGTGCCCTTATCGGATGTTGAGTCGCCATTTTTAAACGTCCTGTGTTATGGATTTTTAAATCACTCGCCCACTTTTATTGTTGTTTCCGGTAAATTAAATTTTCAAGACTTTTTTTCTTTAAAATACCCTTTGATATGTGTGGAATATATTGCATAACATTTTGTGGGTATTTGTGCCCTTATCGGATGTTGAGACATCATTTTTAAACTTCCTGCGCTATGGATTTTTAAATCACACATTTTGCTACATTGCCAGACAAAAATGGATATAATTTCTTAACTATTAAAGATGTAGGCATGAAATTTAGAACACACATTCTTCAGACTATTAGAAAACTTTTCTCTGTAACAGAATTTCGTTAATTGATTTCATTTTAAAAATACGTCCGTTTGTTTGCAAGAAAGGAAATCAGAAAATTGTCATTCAATTTTAATTGTTTATTTTACAAACGTAGGGACTAAGATCAAAATTCTGTTACCGACAGTTTGTAGAACATGCTTTTGCAAATACATTGCAAAAAACTGTTTGAATCTATCTTTAAAAACGGTTTAGATATATCGGTTTCAGTACAATCCTGAATTGGGTATATTTTTTTCAAATTTGGACCCCCAAATAATTTTTTTTTTTCAAAATATTTTTATTTGGTTGAGTTGCCATAGCTATGAGCTCTCTACATACAAAAAATTAATATTTTACACCAAATTTAGTAAAAAAGTTTTAAAAAATACCATTCTCTCCCCATAATATATTTATAAAACAGGAAAATACATAGGTTGTAAAGGAATCTTCAATAATTATTTCAACCATTTTTTCATTTAAAATTTTTATTTCACAGAATTAAAAAAAAGAAATAAAATGTGAAAAGTGTTTAAAGGTACAACAGTCTCCCCTACAGTCTGATAGATAGCATTTCACAGAAGACCCTGTGTATTGTGACACGGTAATTTAAACTAGTACCTAGGTCTATGTAGAGTCTAACAATGTTTGAGCTGCCGATTTTTATTCAGAGGGAGTGAAGTTGTTGACATAGCGATCTATTGACGTACCGGTAACCAGACAAGTATGTCAACGTGACGTAACTATGTGCGCCATGAAAGTTGTGTACAAATAAAATTAGAACGTAATTAACTCGTAGTTATTTGCCACAAATGTGGCCCCCTGGCGCTGGACTATCGTGTCATCGACCATTTTATTGGTTACAACTCTATCTGCTTCACTAGGCAGCCAATGAACCGTTCATTTTACTAAGGGAGTAATTAAAAAAATCGATACCATGAAAATTACACGAATTCTCTCATTTATGTTTTACGTGTTTCGCCGCAATTAAATTTCCCTGTTATGTTATCAATTACATTCCGTTCATAGTTCATTGGTTAAAGAATAAAATAAAAAGCATATAATATAAATAACCATTTATTGTGAGCTCATATAGGCCCACTTGTAACAAATAAAACTTTCGCCTTCTTTTCATCTAAAAGCAATGCCTTGTCAGTGAAACCACTCTTCTCTTCTTTCGATTACTTCTTTCATTTCTAGAGAGTCTTGATATCCATTCCATGATTGCCATCCTACCTTCCAGAATCGTTTTTTGGAGGTGTTCTTCTACTATTGCTGGAAGGTTATTTAGATCTTAAGTAATTTTTTTATAACTATTACACTTTTACTATGTCATACTACTTTTGACCAATATAACGGTACGAAAGGACTGGAAGATCCGGGGTTCGATCCCCGGTAGTGACAGGATTTTTTCTCGTTGCCAAACTTTCAGAACGGCCCCGAGGTTCACTCAGCCTCCTATAAAATTGAGTACCGGGTCTTTCCCGAGGGTAAAAGGCGGTCAGAGCGTGGTGCCGACCACACCACCTCATTCTAGTGCCGAGGTCATGGAAAGCATGGAGCTCTAACTCCATACCCCCCAAGTGCCTTCATGTCATGTTACGGGGATACCTTTATCTTTTACCTTTACCCTAGCATCTGTTCAATTTTATCGCTTCCCTAGCATTTTTTTGTTTTTATCACTACCCTAGCATTTGCTTCTTTGTTTGCCAACATTTAAAACTTCAAATTCTTTACGGTGCTATAAAGAATGCTTTGCAATCGTCATTTGTTTACAGCATAGACAATCAACTGAAAATGACGGGTCCGTTCAAACGTTTTGGTGAAGCTAACATTAGTGAAATAGAATTTCTGTAAGTCAATGAATATTTTATTGTACTAGAGTACTTTATTTCGTCTGATTTTTATATACTTTCTTCTATTCGTGTAATAGTCAATAAAATCCCACTCGAGTTTTGATTTTCTCTAGATAAATCAAAACCTCTAGTGAGATTACTGTTGATAAAAGCGGAAAATCGTAATAGTTGACCAAAAATAAAAATTTCACCTCTTTATACTCATCTGGGCTAGCATACCTCTCCTTCATTCTCTCTACTCGGATCAAGTCCCCAACCGGTTGTTCATTTGCCTCCGATCTGCACTGGCCGACCGACTAGATCAACGGTCATCAGCACAGTCCACCCTCGGGCTAGCGTCTCTTACCCACGGATAAGACATTCCAGCGAGTGTTGACGAACACCCGTCTGAGACATCTAACGTGACAGGCAATGCTCAAACTACACGGGCAGCTTTCCTTTATGAATATCATTTGCTGCCAGAAAATACTTTACAAAAAAACATTTTCAAGTTTAATCAAACAGCGACTAGTTTTAACATGACAATATATATAAATAAAACAAAAACAATGGCTTTTATAGGACCTCACCCAATTAGAGCAAAAATAGTTATAGATGGTAAAATAATAGAAAAAGTTAATGCATTCAAAATATTTGGGTTGCTGTATAACTTAGCTTATGGAAAGAGTTTCAAATTGATAATAAACTAAATATAGTTAACTATTTTTGTGGTACAATTCGCCGTACTTCAGGTAAAAAGTTGCGAAAGGAAATTGAAATTTTGTAAAGCCATGGCAATCCCTGTTTTCTTGTATTCTTGTGAATACTGGACTCTAACCAAAGACCACCGTAAAGAAGAATCGAAGCAGGAGAAATGAAGTTTTTGAGATACGTAGCTGGCTATAGTTTATTAGATATAAAGACAAATGAAGATATAAGAAAAGAACTAAATATACAAGGTATAAACTTAATAGAAATAATTACAACAGAACAACAGAACTGCAAAGAACACATGCATAGAATGCCAACAACACGTATTGCTAGAGCAGGCATGGATTATAATCCAGGAGGAAGGAGATCACTAGGAAGACCGGTTAAAAGATGGCGAGACCAATTTTTATGGAGGCGGAACAGGTCGAAAGGCTTAAACCTTGAAGAAGAAGATGATAATGATGAATTGCTGCCAGGCCTTTTCCCAAAAATTCGCACAATGGAACGCTGCTTGGCAATGGTAGATTCGTGCAGAGGTGTCGCCTTCTTGCAACTGCCGCTTCTTTGTTTCGCTTGTGCCTCTTGTGCAGACTTCGAATACCTGGTCACCTGAATAATACTGTCATCTAGCGGTGATAGCATCAGGCGTGTTATTAAAAAATATAGGTGGCTATTTTGATTTGTAATATAATTTACTGACTCGCCTGTGTGTAACATGTTATCTTTGTGACACTCATTTTCATGAGGGATGTTAGGCTTATCTATTGCCATGTAGAATCAAAATGAAGTTTCGCAGACTCGCAATTCTATCTTCTTATACTTAACTTCAGGTATAATGAGAAAGTAAGTGTTAGTTTTTAACTACTCTAACTGTGAATTGCTAAACGCATTGGGTTTGGTAGTAGTTTTTCAGGTTACAAATCGAGAGATCCATTGTTCGATCCCGGGCAGTGAAGAGGTATTCGTCTCTTTCATAACACCTCAGTGTATATTCCCTGTATTGTGATCGTCCTCTATTTTGTAATGGCATTCCGTCATGATAAAATATGACCAGAAAATCCCGCTAATGGTAACTACAGTGTTTGTTAGGAATTCTTCTTTACTAGCAGGTTAGGCAGCTATAAACATGAATGGCTTCTAAAAGCTTAGTCATAGTAAAGGTCAATCTACACGAGTGCTAAAAGCGTAGCGTTATTTGGCCCTAATGAGCTCCTTGATAAATTTAAACCAAGAGAATGGTTTGTGACAATGAAATGAGACGAGACATTTGCTCTAAACAATGCAGCGTTTCTCGTTGGTCATCATCATATTTCATCCTCTCACTAGGGGTAATTAATTCCGCGATAGAGGTGATAATCAACCAAGTAACCATTAATGGTAATATCCATAATTCTGCAGAGAGACCAAGTCATACAAGAGACAATATAAGTATACATAAAAACAAAGTTGCGTCAGTTTAATTTGGGAGGTCTATCACATATTTTTCTTTGAGACAAGTAAGCACACTAACGCCGCCTATTATGTAAATAATTACATTTACATATTAGTTCTGTCGCGCTGTAATGTAAACAGTATGAATCGCGATAATAATCAGATTTAAAGTCAAACCCAATCGAAGTGCAAAGCATTGCGAACAAAGACCATTACTCAATACATTTTCTCACAATAACCTCTTATCCTGCTTCGTTACAAATCCATCCATAAATTCACTTTTTCACTTCTGTATATTAACGAAAACGTATCTGATCACTTCAAGAATTTGTGAAGAAAATTATGAATTCATCCAAATTGTTGTTTTTTTTAGTCTGTTTATTTAACGACACTAAAAACGCAGTAGTTGATATAGCTTTCTCTCTTAAAGGAGTGGAGTTAATACTTAAATAAGTATACTCAATTTATACAGGAGGTTTCATAATTTATTATAGGTACAAACAGCAGGGTTGAGTAGAAGACAGTGAAACAAGAGAAACAGTTCTCATATGCATAAGTCCGCAAACCAGCCGTTTCCGATATCCACGGAGGAGAAGAGCTTTTAACATGTGCTTGATATGACCATCGTTCATGACAAGGCAGGGATCAACACATTTCCTCATTGAAAATCGTACACGTTCGAATATCCCTGGCGTATTACTATAGAATTGGAAATAATTGAAAATGCGTCATCAGCGTTCGTTGACATCAAGAAAACATAATGGCAGAGATTCCATTATTCTGTTCCAAAACAAATCCTTCAATTGTTACGATACAACAATTAATCTTTGAAAAATGAACAGAAGTTTGTTAGCCGTTGGGCTTGTTTATTAAATCTATTTCCCAAGTTTGAGAATAGTACATTATGCAACGAGCCTATAATGAAGGTAATTAAGAAGTGAGTATGGATATTTATGAAACGAGCGCAAGCGAGTTTCATAATTTTCATACGAGCTTCTTAATTACCATTATAGGCGAGTTTCATAAGACTTTTTATGTTCGACCATATTTCTAACTTGATATTATTAATTTTATTGTATCTGACCTGGAGCAATGTCCCGTATCTTGTGAGATGTGCGCAGACGCGAAAGTATTGATTTTTTCCGAGGAACAGATGTCCACATTGACCTTGCTAGGCCATAAGAACCTACAGAGATAACACTGAAATTAAATTAGACATTGAAAAACGAGATGACAAATTGAATTTATTTGAATATTATTTACAATTAACGCTAATTATTATAATAACAGAACATAACCTTCTGCGACAGTATTGGATTTCCAGCCTCCGTGACTTTTCGCTAATTCTCTTTCGATTGCATATCCGAGAATAATCGATACTTGCGGTTTTATAACGGTAGAAAGCTGACCTGTCATTGGCTGAACAGTTGTAACCTGAGTCGTCATTGGCTGAAAGACCTGACCTTTAATGAGTAGGTGTACGTTAATGACTGCTACCAGGTGTATAATTACTACATTTCGGCATGGTCGAGCATAAAATGGTTTAAGTCTTCAAACCAGAATTGGTTTGGTGCAGTGTTGTTCTGTTATAATGAACGTGGCAGAAACTTAACTGTCGAGTGAAGAAGATTTTGGATAAAAATGTATTTTTTTCTGTGGGGGTTCCTCAATGATCGAGTGTTAGTTCCTACTTTATCTGCCCATCTCGCTGAGCTTAGAAATCGAATTAAGGCCGCAGTTGCAGAAGTGACAGTCATATTACCGGTTGTTCTTTATGTTTGTGAAACTTGGACTGTCACTTTGAGAGAGGAACAGAGGTTATGGGTGTTTGAGAGTAAGGTGCTTAGTAAAATTTTTGGGGCTAGGAGGAATGAAGTTACAGGACAATGTAGAAAGTTACATAACTCAGAACTGCACGTATTGCTTTCTTCACCTGACATAATTAGGAACATTAAATCCAGACATTTGAGATGGACATGTAGCACGTATACGCGAATCCAGGACTGCATATAGAGTGTTAGTTGGGAGGCCGGAGGGAAAAAGACCTTTAGGGATGCTGAGACGTAGATGGGAGGATATTAAAATGGATTTGAGGGAGGTTGGATATGATGATAGAGACTGGATTAATCTTGCACAGGATAGGGACCGATGGCGGACTTATTGAGGGCGGCAATGAACCTGCGGGTTCTTTAAAAGCTCTAAGTAAGTAAGTTGCAAAAGTGACTCGTGATCTACTGGCTCATGTGTGGAAAGAAATTGACTATAGGTTGGATGTCTGTCATATCACAAATAGTAGTCACATCGAACCAAAATAACTGCTTGGTAGAAACTTGATGTAGGCCTATTGTCCTTCAAAATGACACCTTAACCATTTCTCTAAGATATATAAATAAATTTCTATAGGCTTCTAAAGTTGTGTTTCTTTTGAAACACGTTGTATAATGCTTTAAAGTTTTTTGTCGTTTGATAATTGAATCACATATTTCAGAAATCCCCTATCGACTAAAATGAGCAAACTCTAGTTGTGTAGATTCATACTGTTTATAGATAAACGCATCGTTTAATGCAGAAATCCCTTATAGGCCAATAATCCTTGATTACACTCCCGTTTCATAAACCTCTCAAATGCCTAAATATACGGTGTTTCTGCTCTAAAATGCATACAATTAGCAGTCCGCCACTCCTTCACAGCGCATGGACATTCGCGCCTTCCCTGTGATGCGACTTTGGTTCATTCAAGAGACTTTTGAGTAAAGCTGACAGAATCTATAACCCCTGAACAGCGTACACAAATCATGGTGAAGGCAAGTAGAATCGGTCGCTTCTCCATTCATCAGGTGTTGACTGATGATTTCCTATCTTCTAAAGACAGCTGGTTACATTCATATAAGAAAATGACAAACTTCTGGAAGAGGTATACCAAAAGACCAGAGAATTCCATTCAAGATATTATCGTCCAAACAGTCTGTCTAGAGTAAGCAAACTTCTGGTCAAGTTGTAGCAAATTCGTTCACTGGTGGCTTGTTTTCTTCTATCTTAGTCTCCGGAAGACTACTAATATTTCTGCACTGTCGTTGTAGAAGGCTTATCCTGGTGGAAAGGTCCCAATAAACAAGAAAAAATTGGAGGACTTGCAGAAACTTTTGTGATACAGTCGAGGATATAAAGATTTATATGACGATTTACGACTGGGCTACTGGAGTGGTCGACTACAGAAGCTGTCATAATGTAGACTTAGAATTAGAATGTGAATAGACATTCTGCCTTAAAATAGTTAATATTAAGTTTTGTAAGAACAAAATGTTCGTCTTTTATCTTATTTCATTTTTTAAATAAGCTTCTTTTCATGTTGAAGTTTGCCGATAAGCTATTAATGTTTGACAATAATTATATGTGTACAAGACCGCCTTTGCTTATCATAAAATAAATAAATTTTCATTAACGTTTTCGATACTTGTGTATCATCTTCAGATGTGAAGTTAGATTAATATGATGAAAACCTTGCCTATTAGATGGAACTTAATGTGGTAATTTTCGGGTCATATTAGTGTGGTTGCTTGGACTTAACTTAGGTTGATCTATGATATACATGCTATGTTAGGTTAAATCACTGCGAGTCATATGATATGATCTAAAATGTAAAATAAAACTGTTTAAGAATTGTAACCACTATTAGCGTAGTTATTTAAATGTGAACACTTTGTATAAACACTTTAAAAGTTTAAATCTCTTTGAACATGTGTTGGCTGTATTTGCCGATTTAAATCACTGCAAGTCATGTGATATGATCTAAAATATATAAAAAATAAAACTGTTTAAGAATTGTAACCACTATTAGCGTAGTCATTGAAATGTGAACACTTTGTAAAATCACTTTAAAAGTTTATAATCACTTTGAACATATGTTGGCTGTATTTGCCGATTTAAAGTTCGCTGAATAGGGTAGTTTCTGTTGATCTTGATGTTTGATGTTGAACTAAAGCGCAGTGTCGTTTTGTCACTAACATGTCTATATTTTGTTAAAATGCGTGTTGTTAAGACGTTCCATCTAATAGGCAAGGTTTTCATCATATTAATCTAACTTCACATCTGAAGATGATACACAAGTATCGAAAACGTTAATGAAAATTTATTTATTTCATGATAAGCAAAGGCGGTCTTGTACACATATAATTATAGTCAAACATTAATAAGCTTCTTTTGTTTTCCCCCTCACTATGAGGGCGGGAGGAAAACATCCCTATGCACTGCGACCTGAGGTCTATTGTGCGCCCCTGAGATGAGTTGCAAGTCCACCGACTCCACCTACTCCGAACCGACCTAACCGCTAACACACTGACGACCAGTCCCACCATCCTTTCAAATCCGTGTACCATTCCACACCAACAGTCCCCCACATTCTTCCCGCAAACGGTCTGAGGTGTAAGCCCCCTTTCCAGTCTCCTTAACGCAGTGTTTCGAGCATTTTAAAGTGTGCTTAAAAATTATAAGTTCTAAAAATTAAATAAGTTAATTTTTTCCGCAGGACAAAAAAACCGTATGTAATACGAAAAAATGGCAAGAGGATTTCAAATAAGCACACCCAAATTAGGTGTAGAGACTGGTCAACCCTGTGCTGCAAAACTAAAATTTAATTTCGCAGGTCTGGTTGTGTAACAAATTATGTTTTATAACCTCGGCAGTTACACGCTCGTAACTGCCGAGGTTATATCAGCGTCTCCCGCATGAGTTCTTTTACACACCAGTAAATTTAAATTTACTGACATGAGCCTGTCGCTTAAGTACACTTAAATTCCATCAACCTGGACTGGGATCGAACCCGCAATCTCGGGCACAGAAGGCCAGCACTCTACCGACTGCGCCACCCAGGCCGGCGCCTGTATTATATAAAGTATGGGATTCCCTGAAGATTTCAGCATTTCTTATACGAGTACAAATATAAACTTTTTCTGATTAAAATATTGAAGGTAGTTGATTTAAAATAATATTGCTGTTTTTTACTTTGTAATTTTCATTTATACATTTTACATCTTGTATTTATATCTATATTTTAATTTATATATATAAATTTTATATATATATATATATATATATATATATGATGCAGAATATATGTTTAGAAAATTCATTGCAGAGTATGACAAATGGGGATTAAAAAAAATTTAAAAAGAGATTTTATATAGGATGCAGTGAAAATACAAGAGATTTGGTTTTGCAAGATGGAATAGGCATCATGAAAGGGTGCAATTAATTTGAATATTTAGGAGTCAAAACTAATAAAAATGCTGCACAGGATGTTGTTATTAAACATAGGATAAATAAAGGAAGATCAGCAACAGCTATGTTAAATGGAATATTATGGAACAAGGCTATTTTTAAGGCAACAAAAATAAATATTTTTCTGTCTATAATCCAAAGTTTGACAACATATGGAGCGGAAACATGGAAGGTAAATCAAAATTTGCGGTGAAAATTATTAGTATTAGAAATAGATTTTTTACGACGTTCGGCCAGACATTCTAAACTTGAAAAAATAAGAAATGAAGTGATGAGGCAACAGATGAAAAAAAGTAAATTCAATATTAGATTTCGTAAAATATAGACAGTTAGAATGGTATGGACATGTAAAGCGAATGGATG
This sequence comes from Periplaneta americana, assembly GCF_040183065.1. Classification (NCBI taxonomy): domain Eukaryota; kingdom Metazoa; phylum Arthropoda; class Insecta; order Blattodea; family Blattidae; genus Periplaneta; species Periplaneta americana. The sequence goes on along the minus strand of NC_091123.1, from coordinate 65,509,032 downwards.
ATGGAAGGCTACCAAGAAGAGTTTTAGATTGGATTCCAGAGGGAAGGAGAGACAGAGGTAGACCACAAAACACCTGGTTGCAAGACATAAATAAAGCGTTTTCAGAGTAAGGACTGCAAGAACGGGCTTAGGAAGATCGAGAGAATTGGAAGAAAAGAATAAGAACGTAGGACATTGGTCACAGGAAGTTGTGATATTACATTGTAAACCTCTTTGTAATAATAATAATAATAATAATAATAATAATAATAATAATAATAATAATAATAATAATATAATTAGGAACATTAAATCCAGACGTTTGAGATGGGCAGGGCACGTAGCACGTATGGGCGAATCAAGAAATGCATATAGAGTGTTAGTTGGGAGACCGGAGGGAAAAAGACCTTTGGGGAGGCCGAGACGTAGATGGGAGGATAATATTAAAATGGATTTGAGGGAGGTGGGATATGATGATAGAGACTGGATTAATCTTGCACAGGATAGGGACCGATGGCGGGCTTATGTGAGGGCGGCAATGAACCTTCGGGTTCCTTAAAAGCCATTTGTAAGAAAGTAATAATAATAATAATAATAATAATAATAATAATAATAATAATAATAATAATAATAATAATTTATATCTGTATTAATGTATTTTCAATTTTTTTTTATTTTTATGGCACAAGCCGCACAAGCCACTAGAATTTTGTACTGTCTGTTGTAATTGCGGCTTTGTCCTGTTAGACAAATATACAGGGTGTTTCCGAGGTGATATTACAAACTTTCAGGGATGCTGGCGAAGGGCACATGTATCAATTTGAGATAAGGAACCCTGGTCCGGAAATGACCGAGTCGAAAGTTACAAGCAGAAATAGTTCTGTGGAAATGAAATAATTTTATTCCTCTGTACACCTTATTAATGTGTATTTATCTGTACATCTTACACATACTGTATTCATCTGACGTTGTTTACGTTGTCTGCTTACAGTATTCCATTCAGTGTGCTGTCTGAGAGATGGGGACAGGAAACTACACTAAAGCAATGCACGTCTGTAGACAGCAATGTATGTGTACAAGTTGCAGTGTCCAGTCGATCAATCCTAGTGAAATGGAGGAGTACATGAGAGCGGAATATGCAGACCTGATTTTCGAATACGGATGAACCAACAATGGGAACAGTAGACAAGGTCACAGATTGTATCGGTACAAGTACCCACGTAGGAGACATCCGGCTCATACCATCTTTCCACGACTGTTCCACACAACTATTTTTGCTTATAACTTTCGACTCAGTCATTTCCGGACCAGGGTTCCTTATCTCAAATTGATACATGTGCCCTTCGCCATCGTCCCTGAAAGTTTGTAACACTACCTTGGAAACACCTTGTATAAACTATTGAGATGATGATGATGATGATGATGATGATCAATATAGAAATGGAAAGTAGCTGTGAAATGATGGAAGGAAACGGGAGAACAACTCGGAGAAAAACCATCAGGAATCTTGGAGTTGTCCACCTCAAATGCGATTTACCATCGCCGGGACTGGAATCGGGGTCAGCAGTCATCGTAGCCAGTGTTGTGTCAACTGGGATTTCAAGGCATTATGGAGAATATTTCGAGAAGGCAACATAACGGTATGGTTAAGGAGGAATATTAGTAGATTGAGAATGTCGGGGAAACCTGTCCTATTCGGAGAAAAATTGCATCAGATGTTTTATCTCTCGATAGCATTAGTAGTTAATAGTGTGATGTTAAATAAACAATTCCATATACTCTTAGCATTGGCGGGCACGAAAGGGAGAGTTTAAGGCGCAGCTTCTTTTGTTTCCACCTGTCCAGTAAATCGAATTTCTTTGCCTGAATTGCGATATACGTTCGAAACATTTCCACGAATCGCAAATACCTACTTAGATACGTTACGCAATACGCAATCCCACGACGGACTTGGTCGAGGACTTCAACTGTGCTATTAAACGTGACGTCGTCATGACAACTGACACTGCTATCTCCCCCCACCACAGCAGCTGAAATCACGATTGGAATATCGAAGAGTTCACGAGCGACAGATACAGTGTGTCAGTCTAAATGTTTATGGCTTATGGTTCCTTTGGAAGCGAAGGTGTAGAGTCCGCTGAACGGTTATGTAGTGTTAAACAATGATGAAAAATTTCTCTTACTAAGGAATAGAATTGTTTACCTTATTCTTTCTGCTAAGTTTTATAATTTGTATTGATATAATTCATATACATTTCCTTGAAGATTGTCCCCTTATTAAGCAGATTATTTAGCTTATTGATTATGTTACAAGGGAACTGCTAGCGAGCGCATATAGAAACCTACCATAAAATTTCGCTGAAAAAATATACAGGGTATTTTGGAGCAAAGGTAACAAATATAAATGATACTTGGGAAGAAATTAAACGCAGAATAAATATGTGAAATGCGTGTTATTATTCGGTTGAGAAGCTTTTATCATCCAGTCTGTTCTCAAAAAACCTGGAAGTTAGCGTTTATAAAACATTATATTACCGGTTTTTCTGTATGGTTGTGAAACTTGAACTCTCACTTCGAGAGAGAAACAGACGTTAAGGGTGTATGAGAATAAGGTGCTCAGGAAAATATTTCGGGCTAAGAGAGTTGAAGTTACATGAGAATGGTGAAAGTTACACAACGCAGAACTGCTTGCATTTTATTCTTCACTTGACATAATTAGGAACATTAAATCCAGACTTTGAAATGGGCAGGGTATGTAGCACATATGGGCGAATCCAGAAATGCATATAGTGTGTTAGTTGGAAGGCCGGAGGGAATAAGGCCTTTGGAGAGGCCAAGACGTAGATGGGAGAATAATATTAAAATGGATTTGAGGGAGGTGGGATATGATGGTAAGGACTGGATTAATCTTGCTCAGGATAGGGACCGATGGCGGGCTTATGTGAGGGCGGCAATGAACCTCCGGGATCCTTAAAAGAAGTAAGTAAGTTTAAGTAAGTCTCAGGAGACATGTAAAATATTTCAGGATAATGTAGTTTGGGTTAAACATGATATATCTATGTCTAAAAAATGTAACGGTTGGGAAGTTATTGATGTGCAAACTTTCAAATGTAAAGAGGCATTAGAGACGTCTTTCTACGTTTTAGAACTTTGTGAAATGATGCTCTTGAAAATGCTGCATCTTGTGTTGTTCAAATACGTTTATTTCGTAATTAAGTACAAACTCAGTAAGAAAATACGAGTAATATATTTTACACAAGAAAAATTACCTAGGTTGCCCTTCATACGGATTCCATGAATTGTATATTCATATCAAGTGCCGGTAACGGTTTTCTTTCCGATCTCAGTGAACATGTGGTAGCTTGCCAGTTTCAGATAACATCCGGTAAACAAGGGGAAAACACACAGCTAGATGAAACCTTTCGATTCGGAAAATGTCGTTTGTATTCCCCAACAGCATCCAATGCATCACGAAATCTATAAACAAAAAGCATGTCTGCATATTCACTATGCGAATACACGAATTAAATGTCAAGTGGACGTGTATTCAATTGTGTGTGTTGAGCTGGTGTTGCGGTGTTCAGGTGCTGCCATGTGCAAAAGATATACGAGTAGCATAACACGTCAAGTATAATACACGAAACCGCAACGCGTGCCAGTATTTCTCCCCTTAATTTCTGCTCAACTGTTAGACATCGGCCATAGGTATATCAGATTAAATCGATATTGGTTTTTCCAAACTATGTATATTATCCTGAAGTATTTTACATTCCACCTGAGACACTCTATAGAAGCTCATATACAAAAAAAACTAGCTGTGAGTTCAAACAGCAAGTTTCTGAGATCGAAGCTGCAATGTCGCCTGATAAAGCAGTCATGCAGCAGAAAATGGGCACTACTTATCAGCAGTAGTGAGGAGAGGCGGGACGTATTGTGATACTGTAAGCCAGCCTTAGAGGGACGCACAAACCTGCGATAAAATTGCATGCGCTTCCCCAAGTATTTAATAGGGTTTCCAGTAAAATCATAAAAATGTGAATAAATGCTAATAAATTAATTAATAGGCTACCTAGAAAATAAATAGTAGCTGTGTGAAACGTCATGAAAATTATTTTCAGCAAGCGTTTTGTGAGAAAAACCTGTACTACAATTTGCTATTAATCATCAACAATCACATTCATAATATTACCTCAATACTGTACTTCAAATTTCCTCCTTTTTGACCACTTCGGATGTCAATGTTTAGAACAGCTCCTTTCCAACATCCAGCAACAGCCACAATGTTACCATTCTACTTTCCTTGTTACGTCATTTGAGTATTTTTATATCTTTGTGAAATGTTTCACCTTGTTCCTCACTAAAATCTCCTAAATTATCAGGAAACTAATTTAGGTAGGAATGAAGGAAATGTATTTTAACACTCATGTTGCAGCCAATCTGTTTCGAACTTTGTAACATCACTTTTACTATGTTAACATAATTTGGGTCTTTTCTATTTCCGAGGAAATTAAAAACCACTTTTCTGAGATCATTTCAGACATCATTTACATTTCCACTCACAGTATTATTGAACTACCTGTCCATCATCATTTTTCGCATTTGTGGGCGAATGAATATATCAGCTTTAATTTTTCATAGGTTACTTACTTACAAATGGCTTTTAAGGAACCCGCAGGTTCATTGCCGCCCTCACGTAACCATCGGTCCCTATCCTGTGCAAGATTAATCCAGTCTCTATCATCATATCCCACTTCCCTCAAATTCATTTTAATATTATCCTCCCATCTACGCCTCGGCCTCCACAAAGGTCTTTTTCCCTCCGGCCTCCCAACTAACACTCTATATGCATTTCTTGATTCGCCCATACATGCTACTAATAGGTTAAAGAGAGAAATTTAACGGACAGGTATTTAAAGAACTCACTCTCTTCATCTAGAGCATACCTGCACAAACAGGCTCAACGAGCGCGCGAGCTTCTTCGGAGCGGGAGAGCCGTATTTATCGCTCGCCGAAACGGAGAGGAAGATACGTCAGAATGACATAGACTTGCTATAAGTAGAGGAGGAGGAAACGACTACTCAGTTAGCTAGTGGAGTCCAGTGTGTATTCTCAGTAACTGTTTCACGTTGCTTACCTACTGTTACAGTACAGTATGGAGGAATCTAAAAGACGGAACATAACACTTAACGATTTACAGCTCGAACTTATTGATCCTCAATGTGACTTAAGGGCTAAAGATCTTTGAATAATACTACTAGCCTGGTTGAGTTTTACAAGACTAAACATTAGCAATGATATCCACGACTACACAGGCTGGCTGTGAAAATGATTGCTATGTTTGGCTCAACTTTTATATTTGTGAGCAACTGTTTTCTATAATCAACTTTAATAAAGGCAGGCATCGAACATCTGTAACTGATGTTTCATTACGATCAGTAGGCTACTGTTCCTTTCAGCTGCCAACAGCATAAAACCCCGTTTTGATGTCCTGATAAATAAAAATATAACAAAATGATATTGTACATTTAAGTAGCTAAAGAATTTCTATTATTTCTGTAAAATAAATATTTCTTTATTAATTAATAATAGTCCAAGATAGTTTTGCAAACACTGAACAGGGATTCATTTCATAAACACAAGTAATAGTACTTTCTTTTGTGTACGTTTTGTACGAGATCACCCCTTCTTCCAGTCCATCCTTATACAGAGCGCAGTCAATATCTGCCTCCGCTCGTGAGCTGTGAGCCGGCTCGGAGAGCGCAAACCTTGTGCAGGCCTGATCTAGAGCTTTCAAATATTGTTTCATTAAATCTAATTTCACACGTTTCGACATTTCTATGAAGCAACACTATTACTATGTACCTACTCTCGCTGAATAATGAGAACTGTTGACACACATCATTTTTACACGAAAATGAACAAAAGACTGAACCTCCAATTTTAAAACAACTTTTTGAGAGAGGTACGCTATCTCTGAAATGTTTTAAATGTGTAGTCTCACAGGCTGGATCGCACCACCCATAAATCTGTATACCTAACCCTGTGTCAATTAACTCAATAGTAAGCTCTTAAAAGAGTAAATATTTTTATGACCTGAAAACACTTGGATTTCAACTGTCTGTTTATGGATGATGTTGGGTGGAGACAGAAAAGAATCCTCAAGAATAAATAACAGATGTTTTACTCGCAGTTCATTTTAATCTACTAAAAGAACAAAAATAGTAAGACTAGACTTTTCTCAATATAGAAAGCTTTTGACATTTTAAGTATAGAAGTTGAAATAAATTCTGAACCATCGCGCGTTTCAAATAATTGAGCTGATTTTCACAAGTTATCTTGTCCATCTGATAACGAAAATGAGGTTCCTGTGTCCATGCATTCTTCAGTTATAACTCTACATATGGCTTCAAAACGCCCTATAAACCACAAAAATATTGCGTTAAAAGTGACTATTGGAATCAAACTGACCTCTTGTTAACAGCAGAATTTGGTTTTATAATATCTCTCGCTTAACTGGTAAGAAAGTTTTACACCTAAAAACGTTTTTCGTGATTTCCCACATAGTTATTGGAATGGACAAGGGTCTTTTGAAAATAAGCTTCTCAATTGCGTTTAATAAAATTTCAAACGAAGATAAATAATATGATTTACTAAATTATGAAAAATATTGGAAATATGAAATTTTGAATTGTGAAAAATTGTGACATCGCGCGTCGTACAGGAAAATGGATTTCAATTTTGCAGTCAGCATGAAATTCTGATTCAGAAACACTATTTTTTTAAACAACAAAATCCATGCAGACCAGTGTTATCATTCATTTTCTTGAAGAGTTGCCCTTCTTTAGCAAATAAAGACATTATTACAAAAACATCCCTAGTAATTTTTTTATGAAATTGAGTTAAGGACACATTTCCTGCTATTTCAAATGTTTATAGACTCCAAAAATGACACATGTCAGGTGCAATACCATCAAGGATAAACACCAGCTGACATGTGTTGTTTTATTTATTTTTATTGTTCTCCTGAAAAATAGCAATTTTGACAAGGGTTGTTTTTGTAATAATTTAATTTTAGCTTATTGATTTTAAAAACACTGTAGGCTGCCTCCTTAAGACAAATGTCGGGATGAGCCCTGAATGAAATGGGCCACAGTATATATTTCGAATTTATAAATTCCGGCTGGTAATGGAGACGGCATTGCCGGTGTTTCTTTCGTCCCTTGGCTCGACGACTGGACGAGGTTTGTTGTGGGATGCGGCGGTAGTCGCTGTCTGCGTTGTTGAGGGTAACTGCGCGCGGCTGGCTTAATTGCCAGCAATTTTAAGTTCTTACTAAGTGTACAGTTTTTTTCGGCTTTTTCCTGGCAAAATTTACCTAAATGTCTTAAGTGGGACGGTTTGAAATGAGACGAGTGACCTTTAGGCAAGGAGTTCATATAAATTTTAAGATGAGTCGTGGCCCTGAGTGGCGCAGTTGGTTGGCGCTGGCTTTTGTGCCCAGGGTTGCGGGTTCGATCCCTACCCAGGTCGATGGCATTTAAGTGTGGTTAAATGCGACAGGCTCATGTCAGTAGATTTAGTAGCATGTAAAAGAAATCCTGCGAGACAAAATTCCGGCACACCGGCGACGCTAATATAACATCGGCAGTTGCGAGCGTCGTTAAATAAAACATAATTTAATTTAAGATGAGTCCTAAGGACCCTTGCAAGAACGCGCATTCGTGCACCTTTCAATGCAACCTTCCTTTCTCATTGGTTGATTGTTTGATTAATAAAATTGATTGATTGACCTTACCTCATCCTTATCTTCCAGGGGGTTCAAAATGGTCACATAGCAATCGTTTTGCAGTAAATACTTCGATCCGTTCTCTCCGTACTTGAACGAAACAAAATACAGGTATTGTTTCACGGAATGGCCATGAAGTCTGAGTAGGCAGGTACGATACGATGACAAGCTGGGTTTCAAGATGACGAGAGTTTAATGACATAAGCAATAGCGTGCTAACTTAATTAGATAACTTTCAACTTGGCACACTTGTTGCCGGAACGGGTTTTCACATAACAGTGTTGCATCTGACAGATGTTCAAGGCCATTCTTTATTATGTAAGTGTGTGCACACTTTTTTCAAAGTGAGATCGTGTTCGGTGAAAGTGTTTCAGAAGGTCTCGCCAACATTAACTGGTCACTCTGTAAGTAGCCCGTGTTTTCACAACTAATGAATACTGCATATGGGACAGAAAAGACAGGGATGACGAAGCGTTAACTGAAGACCGTTAACTGCAATACTATAAAATAATCTTCTCTCTATCTAGCTGGATTCCAGTTCAATTCCCCACAGATTAATGGAGATACACTCACAATCAATGGTGTATTTCTAAACAAAAAAGTACCCTGGCTCAGGGATTTCGGTAGTAGGGTACCGGTAGTAGTTATCTACGTCGTCACCGTCGTCGTCGTTCTCATCATCATCATCATCATCATCATCATCATCATCATCATCATCATAATTTCCACAGGAATACTTATGGACGAAAATACATGGGTTCGAATCTAGACACACAGATTGTTCGGCCTGCGAAGTACACCTCATTATGAAGTTGTTTAAATACGAATAAAATACAACTTTTTATAAATGCAAAATTTGACAGTAGTATGAAAATCATAAAAGTGTTCTGGCGCCACACGGCCTCGAAAAATACAGTAGTACCCTGGCTATATGGCATTCAAAATACTTTATTTAAAAGGAGGTTTATAAGGGGATCTGAAGTAAATAAATCGAAATATATCGTTTATTATTGATTTTCTTCAAAACTTGTACATAACAAACCTTTCTTTAAAAACGATTTCCGATAAGTTTTATCCTATGCAAAATTTTGATAGGACTGATGTTTAAAGAGATACACGAGTTTTAAAATAAGAATACGTTTCATCAGCGCCGCCTCAGACTAATATGCCACAGTATAAAGACGAATCAGTGTGGTCAACTCTTGTCGGCACCTTTGATGTTGTTGGTACTAAAATCAAGCTCAGGAAGGTCTAGTTATGAATATTTTGATTAGTACTAAACGTAATGTATCTCAATTTTTAATACTGACTTCAACTTGTGAGTAGGCCTACATTCTCTTCCTAAAGTATATTTTAGTTTCTCTTATAAATTTAACTGCACTGATAACTTTCATGAGTTTCCGGAAAGTTAAATGTAGATTTATCAGTGCTTGTAACTAATATAATATTTCTATGATCTAGGGCTCTGTACAAGTAGGTTCAAGGCTTTTTAATTAAAGAACAGTGTGATAAACGGTAGTGTACTTGTTCATTTCCTTCTCAATCGTAATATGATAAAAAAGCAATAATTTTTTGTATTTGACGTTATCATCGAGGTAAATAATACTAGTGTAGAGGCCTAGATGTAACTTCTGCATCAAAACTGCAACCATATTCAGCTGTGGTGGCTATGGTAGTCATACTGATAAAATGTCAAAATATTTTACATTCGTCCATATGAATGCTTTCATATATTCAAATCGACTTTTCAGAGTCCGAAATACCATTGGCATTGGTAGAACATCCAAGAATAAAATATTCCTCGACTGACGACATAAAATCTTTAAATTAAATTAAATTTGAGATTTTCAAAATTGTGTTTACAAACACATTATTATCCTTATATGTCATAGAAAGTAAAACATTTACCGTAAGTTACGTAAATAAAACGCCAAATTTTTAAAACTGTACAGATAATATAGTAAATCAATTTATTGTGATCTATATTATTATATAATATCGGTTATTACAGTTTACAAAACAGTAATGCAGTAGCGTCGCATGTCGGTATTTGTTCGAATCAGTACTAACAGCAAGGTAACTACCGGCCGAAGCACAGTTACCAGTTGAAGCACAGATAACTGTAAAGATAACTATAACTGTTGTTTCGGAAACTCATTTTAAACATATAAGCACGTTAAATCATAGATAACTCTGTAAGTACTGGTAACTGTCTTTTCAAAAACTGGGCATTAGTGATCCATATTGCAATTATGGAAACGTTTCAAAGTAAGACCTGTGTGTAGGCCTGATTTGGTTTATGAATTTCGGATCTGTACAATTCTTGTCCAAAAAATGTCGCTGTCAGTACCAGTAGAATAACATTTGTTCACTTAATACAACTATCAAAACATAGTTAAACAATTTTAGAGCATTGGTATAGTCGCATGACTCCTCCTCTTTGCTTACGTCTTAGGAAGTGAAGGCTCTATAAAGTCTAGGTAGGTAGTATTGTTCGCCATGTTTGTTCTTTCGTTGCCGAGCTACGAGACGAGGAATCTATTTGCCGCACTGTTAAACATTATCACATCGTAGTTCCTATGATAATAAATCAAACGCACTGTAATTCAGCAAATAATTGTGCGGCAAATAACGTTCTCGTATGCTTTCTGCGAACGCCAACGAAAGAGCCAAAATGGCGGGCGATTATGTTAAGTATTTATCGAGCCTTAGGAAATGTATAACGTCATCACCAGCGAATCACAAGAAGCACACGTTTAAATGTAGTCGACCTGCAACGTGATTGGCTGCCGGAAATAAGAGCGACGGGACCATGAAAGATTTGCCCAGAAGTGGATGTCTTGAGGTCCCTCAAGAATTCATTGACAGTAGGAACACATTATTTACACGCAGTCCTCAAAAGTCCATTCACAGAGCTTCTTAACAGCTATTCCAGCCGAGGTGAACAATGCATAAAATTTTGCAATAAGCGATTACGTAAGTGTTTACAAGATTCAGATGTCCGGGGCAGCCAAATGATTTTTCATCGAGTTTTAAATTCGGATGCGAAATGCTTAATTTGATTGAAGCCAACGATGATTGCCTCAAAAATGTACTGTTTTGGGATGAAGATAGTTTTTACATGTCAGGCTATGTCAACAGACATAACATTCGAATATGACACACAGAAAACCCTTACAACACTCATCAGTACATGGGCGATAGCTCTAAAATTAATGTTTGCTGTGGACACATCATGTATAACAAGTTGATAATATTGCACTTTTATCTTTATAGAGAAGAACATTACATCAGACGTTTATCTTGGTGTGCTACATATCTTAGTGGAAGTTATAAAACCATCGGTAATTTTTCAGTAACATGGTGCGTCCCATCACTACAGTTAGAGAATTTCTTGATGAGAAATCATCCTGCCTAAGATTTTCCCGTGGTTTTCCTAAGGCTTTAAGACAAATGTCGGGATGAGCCCTAAACGAAATTGGCCACGGATCTGGATCCCCTAACCACATAGATTGATGCGAAAAATCTTAGCAGATGGATGGATCGTCTGGCCCTAACGTTCACCAGACATCACACTTCTAGATTTCTTTCTCTGGCTGTATGTTAAGTATGTTTTGTGCAGAACCCGTTGTTGATAACATTGTAACTCTTCGTTCCAGGATAAATTTAGCAATCGAGGCAGTGGCCCCTGATATGTAGGCAAATACAAGGAAATCTATAGGATACCGTCTTGGAGTGCTGAGAGCTACACGGATTGAATATAGAGACGTTCAGTGAAGAACACATTTTTTGTTTTAGTTAAATAGTAGATTAAAATCGCATTGTTTATCTATTTTTTATTGCTAGTAAGTTTGAAATGAACACAAATTAATAAATACAATGAAAGATAAACTAGCCCACTCCTGAATGAGTAAGACTCGTGCTCAGGAGGGGATTCCAATACAGACAAAAATAAAATTAAAATTGAGAGTGAATACAGATTAAATAGTGCTTGATGTGTTTAAATCCAAACTATAAATCCAATAGAATTTTTTTATTTATTTTTTTATTAATTTGGAGAGGGTTCGTGGTTGAAATATTATTGGAATAAAATTTGTTTAATTATCTGGGACCTTGACTCATGCTATCATAAAAACCTGCACTGGTTTTACATTTTGGTTCAGACAAACGCAGAGAATTCGTATTTTTAGTTCTATATTTATGTATATACCTTTCAAAGCTATTAAAATTTCTATGAAAATATTTTAATAAAATAAAATAATACATTTGTTTAATGTTGAAAACTTTGAAATGTTTAAACAACAATTCAGTTCGGTAATCTTTCTGCTTTTTTAAACAAACTTTTAATACTTTTTTCTGTAGTAAAATTAACGGATAAAATTTGGATTTATAAGTTCCACCCCAACCTATAATACCATACATAAATATAAATTGAAATAATGCTGAATAAATTACACGTAAACAGTTAATTGACAAAATATTTCTTAGAGTAACGAAGTAACAATGTTTTACGTAATTTATTACAAATATAATGAATATGATTATTAAATTTTAAATGATTATCAATAATTATACCTAAGTATTTAACCTCATTAACTTCATTAATAACTGAAAAATTGCAATTTATATCGGAACAATCAGAATTACAGTATGCATTTTAATTTGTAGTATAGATGAAATTGGTTTATTGCCTTTATTATTTAAAGAAAATAGGATAGCTATTGTTTAATCATTATTAATTACAAGTAAATTTAAATCGAACCATTTTTTTATTCTTTATGTTGTTATTAATTATCAAAATGGGAAAATGACTTTATACAGTGTATTATAATTGTGATTATTATTATTATTATTATTATTATTATTATTATTATTATTATTATTATTATTATTATTATTCGATCCTGTGTTATTAAGAGTTTTCGATATTTAAAAGTAGGGCCTACTTTCAAATTTATGGGGTTCTCCCATCTATGTAAATTATTTTAGTATTATTTGAACTTCGGTTAGATATCCAACCGAAGTTTTCTTTATCTACAAACATCACCCCCATCTCTGAAGGCGAAAATAATGTTATAACTCTAATTACATGACCAAAATTTCGTACATACAGTCTGTAAAAATAAGAATGCGAAAAACAAAAAGTAAATGATAAACTATTTGAATCTGATAACATGTTGCACAATTATTTAAAAATAAAATTCCTGGACAACAGAAGTTTTTTTTTTTAAGTTGGTTATTTAATGACGCTGTATCAACTACGAAGTTATTTAGCGTCGATGAGATTGGTGATAACGAAATAATATTTGGCGAGATGAGGCCGAGGATTCGCCATAGATTACCTGGCATTCACCTTACAGTTCGGGAAAACCTCGGAAAAAATCCAACCAGATAATTAGCCCAAGGGGGGATCGAACACGGGCCCCAGCGCAACTTTAGACCGGCAGGCAAGCGCCTTAACGGAATGAGCCACGCCGGTGGCGAACAGAAGTTACAGACTTAGTATGCTTAAAGATTATATTGATTGTTATGATGTGTTAAATTCTTATTTTTGTAATTTTCCTTGCTGCAAATTACAGCATAAATAGACCTATAGAATAATATATGGGGCTATTACAATCGGAGAAAAATGGAGATGTAGATACAACAATGCAATTACGTAATTGAACATATAGTAGCATTTATTAGATTTTTAGGCTAAGGCGGTTGTGGGATATAAACAGAATGAATGAGATATGTAGAGTGAAACAAACTTTTCTACACATCCCGAAGGATCCAGATCAAAGGTAGTCCTAGGCCTAAGAATAGATGGTGGGATTGTATTCAGCGGGATCTGGGAAGAATTGGATTACTGAGATGGAAGGATATGTCGGCGGATAGAGATGAATGGAGGGGAGCCTTAGACGAGGCGAAGGCACATTATGGGCTGCAGTACCATGCAAGAAGAAGAGAAGGTTACTGTTCGAAATTTCCGCTCTCTACGCCGCGTATCATGCAAGCGCGTTACCGGCCCAGATCTGAGTAGAATGTTTTTTACTTGTCGAAATATAGAAAAAATTTTTCTTTCACTCTGTCGGAGTTTCTAAATTACTTACTTAGTGATAAAAATTGTGGTAGCTCTATGTACTTATTTTTAAGATAACTTCTAATTGTTATGTAACTAGAATACATAGTTACAACTAGGGCCCGGATGTTTGGCAAAATGCCTTTTTTACTGAGTGAAAGTAAAACATTATTTTCATACATCTAAATGTGATTTGTGATAAATCAAATTGATAGGGCAAATTTTTATTTTGCCTATTTTGTCTTTTTAAAGGTTTTTCTTACTAATTCAATAATAAATGTCTCTTTTTCATTTTAAAGCAACATTTCTTGTTTATATGCAATTTTCTGATTAATGTAATGTGTATGAAATTTAAATATGTAAAATAATGACTCACTTTACTAATAATAGTAAATAAAAGTAATTTATTTCGGTACTTGACCTGCTAATAATCGTGCTTTAATACTATTGGTGTAATATGAATAATGATCGATAATCCCCAGTTACAACTATAATATTGTCACGTCTGCTTTATAATTTTAAATTAAGCCCGTCCTCATAGAAGTTATCAGGTAGCATTTTCAATTGTTTACTTTCATTATTTTCAAATCTTATTGTTACAATTTTGTGCTACACGTGTTTATTACTGTAAGAGAAAGGAATTTGGGTGAGGAACAGTCAGTTATTGTCGGCTGACAGAAGGTATAAGCTCGGTTAGCTAGAATACCTAAATTCAATAAACCATTGCAAAGTAAACTTCATGCTTACGTTAGTGAATTTGGTCCCCATGTGTTTTCAACCGATGGAACAGTTTTGTTATGTAAGGTTTGTGAAAAGACAGTTAATCACGAAAAAATTATATTATAAGTCAACATGTGTCACCTACGAAGTAAATATGTGAGTTGTGTTCATATAATTTAAATTTATTGGTGAAATATATTATGTCTTTTTAAAATTTATAATGCCTTTTCAAAATTTATTGTGCCTCCAGGCTCTAGTTATGACATTATCGGACACTCTAAATTCTTCTTCTTCCTCCCGCATAGTCAAGCAGATGTAACTTTTATTAATAATGGAATGCACACAATTATAGTTCTAGTGCTAATCTGTGTTAAGGAAGCAGTTCACAGTGGTATCGTATGCGTTCACACATCCCCTACGTCGCGTCATGTGGCCGAAGTTCTCGGGCTATAAACCAACCTACTTTATAAGGTTTCAGTATTAAGAGTTCAGCATATGTATGAGCTGAGCGTTTTGAAACGCCTTCTACCTGTAAAAGCGCAACGTAGAGATTTCTTTGGAGAACGTTCCAATGATGCACAAATTTCATTGAGTTTTGTTCCATTAGGACTCTTCGTTTCGTCATAGAAATTCCAGCGTTTAGCGATTCCATTTCCTTTCATCTAAGAAATAAGTTTTGTAACTGTTTTCCTATTTGGAACTAGAGCGCAATTGCTTAAACACATCTCGACATGAGTTGGTTTTCACATATGTCATACATAAAATTTCTTTGTTCTAACATGAACTTTTCGGCTGGAATTTCAATGGCCTAACAATTTAATTTAATGCACACACTGAAATTACACTTGTCTTCATGGAAATTCTTACGTCATATCCGATAAACGCAACAATCAACGTATTCCGAATCTGACCGGACCGGTGGACATCAATGACGTCACGCCGCAGCGAAATAGGAACAAAACTGCTGAAAGGTTCGATGGCCATCATGGCGGCTGTACAAGTTGTTGTATGTGCTACGTTAGCAAGATTTTGCGAAATTTTCCATACTGTCATCTCGTTCAAAGAAAAGAGAGCATAAACATTTTATTTCTTAAACCGGTAGTAATAACTGATCCGTTGACATTTCGCTCATAAGCCATTAACATATTGTTTTTATGTTGTGCTCATTACAAACAATACAGCAGAACACACCGCCAATCGACCTGGGTAGCATAGTCGATATAGCGCTGGCCTTCTGTGCTCGAGGTTGCGTGTTCGATCCTGGCCCAAGTTGATGGGTTGATGGTATTTAAATGTGCTTAAATGCGACAGAATCATGTCAATTGATTTACTAGCATGTAGAAGAACTCCTGCGAGACAAAATTCCGGCACACCGGTGGCGCTGATATAACCTCTGCACTTGCGAACGTCGTTAAATAAACCATTTTTTTTAAATACACCGCCATGATACAAGAGTCCACGATGTCATTGTCTGCTAATTCCCACCCAATACAAGAACCAATCAGATTCACTGATGGATACTGCCACCACCTCTGCAAACTGATGGAACGGTGCGACACCGGTGGAGCATCAGTGACTCATCGTTGAAATTTCGGAACACCGTGATGCCATCGGATTGCTCAGCGCTGAGATTCGGATTACGCTAAATGTGAACGAGTCCATCCACGTACCCAAGGGGAGTTCGCATGTAAACATAATCTACTTGGATGAGTTTATTATAATCCATGGTGGATTTGTAGTATATTTAAAGAATATCGTGAAACAGAGGCGTGCAAATTTCATGCGTAACTATAGAAGGTTATCATCATTATATCATCATATAGATGGATAAATAACAATAACAATATTTACGTAGTATTCTCATGTGCTTATATACAGCATATCAGTTAATTATTAATAGCATGTGGTTCAAAACGGTTCGTTACTTGTCCTCTTCATAGTGTGTTCTGTTATAATGCATTGTTATTATTTGGGGATTGACTGTTATTCATAGCTTATTTCATTCAGTTCATTAGGCACACTTAAATCTTACAGCAAACTGTATTCATTTATACTAATTCCATTACCCTAATTCCTGTATAGACGTAACACGCAATCATAGGGATTTCCTCAAATCTCCTGTCACTTTTGTCCTCAATGATCATGTCCAGTTTGTTTGCTTCTGTTATTATACTGATGATTAGGCCTATTCGTAGGTTTCGTGAGTGGGTGTGGTCTGCATTGTGATCAATTATTCCTAATAGAAATACTGTACATAACAATATATTTATTTTTTGAGCGGAAAGCAACGGGAAGCTAACTTACTGCATTTATCTGTCCCAAGAAAAACAACTATTCCGACCAAGTGAAGAGAAGCGACTAGAAGCATTTGAAATGTGGATATGGAGAAGAATGGGGCATGTGAAATGGACAGAGAGAATAAGAAATGAAGTTGTGTTGGAAAGAGTGGGTGAAGAAAGAATGATGCTGAAACTAATCAGAAAGAGAAAAAGGAATTGGCTGTGTCACTGGCTGAGAAGAAACTGCCTACTGAAGGATGCACTGGAAGGAATGATGAATGGGAGAAGAGTTCGGAGCAGAAGAAGATATCAGATGATAGATGGCATTAGGATATATGGATCATAAGCGGAGATTAAGAGAAAGGCAGAAAATATAAAAGAATGGAGAATACTGTGTTTGCAGTGAAGGATCTGCCATTGGGCAGAGCACTTATGTATGTATGTATGTATGTTATTGTATTGTATTGTATTGTATTGTATTGTATTGTATGTAGGAGAGATGAACAAAACTAACTGCCGCTCTCTCTCGCTGTGTTCGTTGCATTTGTCTTTCGAGTCTCCTCTCGTAACTCTCGTGCGCTTCGAGTCTCGCTCATCATTCTCGAAAAAGCATTTGCTCGGCGTGGAAAGATTTCGTAACTTTGAATAACTTACATCATTGAAATAAATAAAATTATAAATGTTTAAATGAGACAAAAAGACAAAACAGAACAGTATCTTAGTTATCAAAATGTTCTGGTATAATTATATATTACCTATGGTTATATAAATAGAAAAAAAAAACAATTCTTAAATAAATTTGCATTTGTAGGAAACAGAAAAGATAACGTTAAATAAAGCGTTAATATATATATGCCTTATATATATATTTTTTTTACTTGAGATTGTACACTTTATCTCAAACATAGGAAAAGAAAATTCCTAGTCTTTTAATAAGGACCTAGTAATTAAATAAAGACTGGGGAACGGATTATTATGCACTGAAAGGTAGAGATGATGTTTCAAATAGGCTACTTGATTGTTTATACAAGTACAGGGACATCATTTTATTTTTACTTCAATTTTTATTGTACCTGAGTTTTTGAATGTACTTCACTCCCAACCCTTCTACTAATGAAGTTCAACCGTCCTCCACACAGATCCAAGACCGCATATACAGTCATAGTAGCCTTACGGTCATAGTAAACAGTACGTTCCAAAAATATGTTCGCGTTTTCCAGTAACGAAAGACCTATCAATATTGAATCATTTTCGCACAGGTACTGTCGTCCATTTGTCTACGTCGTATGCCGGTTTCCCCCACCAGCTTTTATTCGCCAGCTAGTGGCTGGGCTGTCTTAGCTCTTTTCTGAGAACATTAATTTCTGTTAGGAATTTGACGTCTGCGTAATATTATACAACTATTTAGAATAATTTAAATAAAAGGGCCTCGTTAAGTAATTAACTGTCACGTGATTTCTTCCCTTTCTACGACCCTACAACATAACCACTTGGACGGACAGTAGATAGTATGTCTGATTAATTTTATCTTTTCGGATCGGACAGAAGTGAAGATTGAATTTACAGTACGTAAGGTACTCTTTTATAGAGTATGTACAGAATTATTTCAACACGAGTTACTAGTACAAAGGACGAAACTGGTAATTGGGATTAGGTACAGTAGTCTATAGTGCGATAATATGCACATTAGAACTGAAGCCTGTATCGAAATGAACGGCCACCATTTTCAAAAATGTGTTTAAATGTCCATATTATGATTATTTTTCAATTTAACTTAATTCTCTATATTGTAAGCTAATGTGCTGTAGACAGTATAACATACACTGCATAATGAATACGTCCACATGGACAGCTCAGTTCGTGAGTAAAAACACTCATTGTTAATACTGTGCTGTATTTCTATTAAACAAAAACCTAATGAAAATGATCAAACTCAAAAGCGCAATGCATGAACTACTTTTTTCCCCTCCTATACCTAGTAAAGTGATTTGTTTGTATATTACGCCAGTATCATCGAACTCCAGTCATGGAAGGGGGTAACAAACGGCGTTGATCCAACGGTATAGCCAGGTTAATATTAAAAATGTTAGTAAAAATAAAATGATGTCCCTGTATAACAATTGCCAAAGTAGGTAAAAGTTCAGTCAGATATAAATAACTGTGCCGATTCAAGGCTGCTTGACGTACGAGAGTTGATCACTCCCGAAGTTCCGATGTCTTAAAACACTCACGAGCAGCCTTTACATCAACGACGCGACGTGAACAACATCGTCGTGCGGGTTTTCGGTTTTGCGGACGCTGTTAGGCTTGCTCTCTCGATCGTTGTTCAACTCTAATATGTATGTGTTGTACAGTATATATATATATATATATATATATATATATATATATATATGTGTGTGTGTGTGTGTGTGTGTATGTATTTTTTTTATTTTATTGAGAATACATCTGCATGCCCCGTCACAGTAGTAACATTACATGCAACCATTACAAAATGTACAATTTGATATTTACAATTGGGATCATATAATAAATATATACGTTTGTGACGCTATTTATAGAATACAATTGTTTTTGGAATACTTATTATTTTATTATTCTGTTTTTTTCGATAGTTATTATGTGCTGAGTTATTTAGTGATGGTGTGATGGTTTGTTCTAGATGTTCATGGATTGAATATATTTCCGAAATGCTCGTAGGTGCCTGGATGTTAATTGCTGATTATTGACTGGCCAGGTTCCTCCATTTTGTGATATATCTTTTATGAGGATGGTTCTTTGATTTGTCATATTGGGAAATTCGTAGATTAGGTGGTTCACAGTTTGTTCTCTGTGGCATGTGCAGGCTGGATATCTTTGAGATGGAAGCGGTGTAAATATGAATTGGTTTGTCCACACCTGTGGAGTAACGGTCAGCGCGTCTGGCCGCGAAACCAGGTGGCCCGGGTTCGAATCCCGGTCGGGACAAGTTACCTGATTGAGGTTTTTTCCGGGGTTTTCCCTCAACCCAGCAAATGCTGGGTAACTTTCGGTGCTGGACCCCGGACTCATTTCACCGGCATTATCACCTTCATTTCATTCAGACGCTAAATACCCTAGATGTTGATATAGCGTCGTAAAATAACCCAATAAAATAAATAAAAATGAATTGGTTTTCCCGTGACCTGTCACCATGGCAGTGAATTCCGGCGTTACCGGGAGTTTTGTTTTTAATCTGTCCATGACGGAAGCGAAAAATGCTTTGTATGTATTATGTTTGTATTGTATTGTATTGTATTGTATTGTATTGTATTGTATTGTATTGTATGTATGTATGGATATTTTTTAATCTTAATATTGCTTAATTCGATAATGTCATTTTCATAGACAAAAGTATAGCACTTGTAACTTAATAACTATTTGTGTATAGGAAAATCTATATAGGCCTGATTAGAACATAGACTTTTTGTACAATGTGCTGTACTATCTATAAAGATCTGGCAGCTTATATCATTTTACATCGAACAGACATTCTGATGAGGGTGCAAAACTATAGGACATACTGTATTATAAAATAATATCTAATTTTGGCTAAGCTTGATTACATATCCCATAGTATCGTCTCCTCTTCTGCTGTTGATTACATTAAATTATAAGTACAAAATAGAAATAAAATAAAATAAAATAAAATAAAACTATGTATCTGTTCAGTGTCCTATGCTATACCTACCACATGTAAAATTTGACAGTTTATATATTTTACACTGTAATTGCTAGACTACAGTATACTTAATTATGAAGTTACGTTAAACAGAAATGAAATGTATAGAGCAAGGGCGGAATCTACAGAAAGAAGTGGCTAGAGAACTTTGTAATATAACTAAACACAAACTGAGTGTGTGTTTCTTATTAGAACATGGTTCGATAATCAAAACGAATATTTAAATAACAAATACTGTATAAATAAAATGTTCGAGTCAAAATTGCGTTTGTGTAAAATGCAAACACAAATCTGTATAACGGTAATATGGAAAATGGATTTAGCAATTCATTTGTTTAATACAGAAATTCAACACGATTTTGTTACCAACTGCGTTTGGTTGTAGTTTTTGCTTCACATTATTATTGGTCAGTATGTGATAAGCATTATAATCTAACCTAATCACACAACACTGCAAACAGATACAGTACATGTAACTATGTAAATCACATACGAATGACTGATCTGAAGTCAATAAGTATGTACAAGGTGTTTGGAAAAATCTGTACCTACTTATCCAGCTCTCGACGTAAAACTATTGATAGGGGCATTGCTTTCATGGAGGCCATACGGGGTCATACATCATATGGGAACCTACAAGTTTTTTAATTAATCGTAAAGGAAAAAGAAATTTTTGTCTGTATGGAGCAATACGGCATATGAGTGCCTAAGTTTTGTACGCAGAGATCTGTACAGATCTTAGATTATCTCTTGCTGTTCCTAATGTATTTTGTTTGATGTTCATAAACAAAAATTGTCCACCTCTGCAGCACTAGAATCTAGAATTATATAAAATAATGGTTGAAAAACAAGAAGTGCTGCAAATACACACTCCAAGATTCATCGAGACAAATGTGCATTTACGGTGGTGCTACATGTTGTTTCCAGGGGAGTTGGTCATTATCGCATGCAAAATAATGGTAAAAATAGCCTATCTTCAAGCAGTCATAAATATAATACTATTTATCAGAGGTCTTTCATTTTTGTTAACTATGTCTCTATGCATATTAAGCTTTAAAATGAAAAAGAATGGATACTCTAGAGTAAATCTTTATCCTTAAATTAATTTTTTTAATTAAGCACATTTCTTTTTATAAATTCACTACATGTCTGTGATTAGGTACACTCTATTCACTTATTATAGCACATATTGAATTGAAAATTTGACCACTTACTGCTAATAGATACTAAAACATACCCTACTAAAATTATTCATGTATCTGTAATATTATGGGCATAGGACTTATAGTAATCATCACCGTGAATAAATTAAAAAAATTGAAGATTAGTATAAGCCCTATGCCCATAGTATTACAGATATTTTAATAATTTTAGTAGGGTATGTTTTAGTATCTATTAGCAGTAAGTGGCCAAAATTTTAATTCAATGTGTGCTATGATAAGTGAATAGAGTGTACCTAATCACAGATATGTAGTGAATTTATATAAAAAATATGTTTAAATTTAACAATTAATTTAAGGGTATGATTTACATTAGATTAACCATTCTTTTTTCATTTTAAAGCTTAATATGTATACATATATCACTAAAAGAAATGTAATAGCTGTGATAAATAGTATTACATTTATGACTGCTTGAAGATAGGCTATTTTTATCATTACTTTGCATGCGATAACGTCCAATTCCCCTTATCAAACTTGTTGTATAATTAAAATGTAAAGCAGAACAATTCCTTTACTTCTTATTTAATATAAAAAATCATTAAATGACAGTTGGAGAGATAGAGAGAGGAGGGTAAAATATATTTCAAGGGAGTAAACAAGGGGTGGGGCGTATGGCCAAGAAAAAAATTACCATGACAGCACTGGATAGGGGAGACGTAAACTGTTGATCGTGGTAAAGGGTATAACAATATAACTTATTTGTCTCAGAGAACCCTGTTAGCTAAGGATATTTCTTAAACCGTGACAATTCAAAATATGTGTTTTGTCTCCTCCATCTGCTATTTTAATATGTAAATGTAGTGTCGATCTCTTATCTTTGTAAGTTCATTTTGTTTCATACGTTCAACTTGGAAACGGTTTCTTTTTTAATTCTCCAAATAATGACTTCAATGTTCTCTCAGTATGAGCCATTTTACATAAAATTAGTATGTAACACACACACACATACACGCGCGCACACACTTTTGATTAAACTAACACTCAACAATGCAGCACATTCACAAAACACCAACATACCGCGGTGTTTTATAATTATCGCCGTTGAGGATATCACCGCTTCCTGCTACTGAGTCGTAGCGAATCGATAACCCTTCTCTCCAGCCTCCCCTCAAGCTTGCGAGTGCCGCTGCCTAAGAGCGAGGCCGTCGCGCCTCTCTAGAGGCTTCTGTTACAAGCCTCTCGCAGTGGAATTACTGGCAACAGTGAATTTAATATATGGAAGGGTCGGAGTGAAATCGTGTATTACGATATATCGTCATTATGAACTTATACCATTACTAGATATAATAACTCAAATTTTTTAGGTAGGGTAAGTCTCAAAAGCCTCTTAAGAGCTTCGCCATTGTTAAATAACAACAATCAGTCAACAAAGATAAATCAACTTAATTTCTTTAAAATGAAAAAATGCGGAATTTAATAACGTGATAACAAATTGTTGTACAAAATTAAGCAGAGAAATTAAATGCATGTAGCCTAAGTGATGTGACAGTGTGTGTGTGTGTGTGTGTGTGTGTGTGTGTTTTATGGAGTACTGTTATTCATTTTTAAACTAATATTTTGTCAAAAATTAGAATGTAAAATTAAATAAAATTATCCATTAGCCTGCACTGAATGAAAAATTGCCGATACATTATAATCTCTCACATTAAACATCTTAACAAGAAGAACAAAAGAATCACAAACATCTTAACTACTAATCTAGGATCTCGCACAGGTTACTCAGTAAATAAAATTTTAATTTACGAAGTTTTTTATGAGAAATTCACAACAAATTTTAAACAGCAGTGTTGACTGCAATTCATCACAAACATTACACAAACTCCAGGTACTGATTGTTGAATAATTGTATTTGGTTTATTACTGTCTATTGAAGAATGTTCACCAATCTGCAAAATAAAATAAAACGCACTAAAAGGAAAATATTTATGAATAAAGTATTTTTATCTTAGTGTGTGTCTGTGAATATACGCAGTAAGAACAAGGCTCGTTTTGAAAATCATTCGCCAATAAGCTGTACTAATGGCGATAGGACAAGATGCCTTTTGGTTCCGTAATTTTGTCTAAACAGT
The DNA here is from genome assembly GCF_040183065.1 of Periplaneta americana. Classification (NCBI taxonomy): domain Eukaryota; kingdom Metazoa; phylum Arthropoda; class Insecta; order Blattodea; family Blattidae; genus Periplaneta; species Periplaneta americana. The sequence goes on along the minus strand of NC_091123.1, from coordinate 65,485,212 downwards.
GCTTCACCATATTGATTTCAGAGATGTGGACAAGAGCCACGTTGGAGCTTTAAGTCCATACATTCCACATTTTAAATGTTTTTTTGTTGCATATTTTAAGATTTTTGGAATTGTAAACCAAATACATTGTACAGTAGTGGCAAAAAAAAAAAACCGGACTGACCCTTGTAGCTGACTTCAGAGCCTTGTTCACTCCAGATCATGATAGACTGGTAACTAAGACTTTAGTGGTTCGAATCCTGCCTGGGAAGGAAACTTTTTTTTGTTCCTTATTGAAAGTTATTCCCAATACTTTTCGATTGCTGGTAAAATTCATGTTCTGGAAATAAGAAGTTAATTAAGTAGTAAAATATCGCTGCAATCGAAAAGTATTGGGAATAAATTTGAATAAGGGACAAGAAAAGTTTCCTTCCCAGGCAGGATTCGAACCACGAAAGTCTTAGTTACCAGTCTATCGTGCTCTGGAATGAACAAGGCTCTGAAATCAGCTACAAGGATCGGTCCGGTTTTTTTTTTTTTTTTTTTTTTGCCACTGCTGTACAAGACGGTAATGGCAGGAATATAGTAGTGCCAACAGTTGACAATTGAACTTTTGTGCACAAGGAGCCTTTGGAACTGGACCCCTCATTTATAACCTTGCAAAGAATCAATGACTGAATCGACATGATGCTCTCCTACGTCATTTGATGTCGATTGCTTTGCATATGTACAGTAACAACAAGATTTATGAAGCGAATAACCTGGACATTTCTTATACAAAATTTGTCACTTGTGGGGTGAATAATTCTCTTAAATTTATTTCGTTCTTCTTATATTTCTTTCGTTGGCTTTTCTTTTGTTTCCAACTTTCGTTCATCTATTTTTTTGTCCGTTCTTTTATTTCTTTCGCTCTTCTTTCTTGTATTTATTTCGTTCTCTTTTTAATTCTTTCGTTCGTTCTTCTTTCGTTTCCTTCCTTCTCTTTTCTTTTGTTCCCTTCATTCCTTCGCCTGTTGTTTCTTTTGTGCATTATTTTGTTTCTTACACTATCTCCTCTTTTACTTCTTTCGTTCGTTCTTTTATTTTTTTCATTTTCTTTTCTTTTGTTTCCTTCGTTTTTTCATCTGTTCTTTCTTCCATTATTCTTTTATTTCTTTCGCACTTCTTTTATTTCTTTTGTTCTATTTTCTTTCATTTCTTTCGTTCTCCTTTCTTTCTTTTCCCTTTCATTCATTTATTTCGTTTGTTATTTTGTTTTTACTTGGATAATATTGTTTTTATTCCATTCCTCATGTATTTCTTGCGTGCGTTTTTCTTTTATTTCTGTTTTTGATCATCTTATATTTCTATTGATTTTTCTTCCTGTACTTTCTTTGTTCAATCTACTTCTTCTTTAATCTATTTTGTCCCGTTTTTCTCGTCCATTCTTTTTCAAAATTTTGTCTCTTTTGTATGTTTCTCTTCTGTGCTCGCCTTCTTGCTCGTTTTCTTTTGTTCATTGCCAACATTCACCAGACAGATTGTTACTTGATAGGCCTATATAACAAGCCGACCTGTAATTTTTGAGTACACGACACCAGTCGGCTATCTGCGAGAAGAACGTAGACGGTCAGTGACGCAACGCCCCTAATCTCAAGCTACATTAAACCTGTTTCATGTCTCAAGCTCTGCTCCACAATCGAGGTCAATGTCAGTGATGCAACAGAACAGCGGGCGCATTGCTAAATAACAACAAACCCATGCCCGTAACGCGATCTCTGGCACGCAACGTATGCAGTAGTGTCCATCCTACTCTATTATAAACCGGTCCGCTCCGTGCTCCGTTGTTTTAAGGTGAAATAGCGAATGAAAGTGAGCACTCTTTATTCATTCAGAATGGATCGATCTGTTCTTCTTTTAAACAGTTTAAAGCGAAAGAAGGGAAGAGAAATAGTAAGAGTAGAGAGTAAGAGAATATTAAGAGTGAGTGAGTGTACCGGTGCATGAGCATTCTTTGTTTTACCCAAAATGGACCGTCCGATCTGCTCCGTTGTTCTTAAAGGGAAAAGAAATTAATGAATGAGCGATAGAATGAAAGAAGTGTACAGATGAGTGGCATGAGTAAGGTAAATAGAAAAAGCAAGTGAAAAATTGACCGGGGTCTTGATTACGTGCAACGTCTGTACAGGAATTGAAGGGTTCAGAACAATAGTGGGCCAAGCGCCATTTATTAAAAACGGAGAAAGCAAGGGTTAAAGTTAAGTGAATACCATAGTTTAATGAAGATTGACATATCACTTAGTTTTAATGTGTATACTTTATTTTACTTGCTATATGTTTCCATTAAATTATGGTAATAACTTCATTAACCCTTATTTTCTACGGTTTTAGTAAATGGCGCTTGACCCACTATGGTTCTGAACCCTTCAATTAGGGTATTGAAATTACGAAAAATAAGTATCTTTCAAGAATGTCTTAAGCTTTGTCTGGACTCTGGTGGCAGAAATTGTTTCATCTCGTTTTTAATAGTCAATGTTGTCGACTTGTGAGAAATTTGTCGAAAGTTGAAAAGGGCATAACATGGACACAGAATGAATTGAAACTATTATGAAACTTATGAAATCCCTTATTTCAAAATATAATCAATTATCATATTTAACTGTAAGTGTATTTAGAAAATATACAAGGACGATTTGATGCAGCAGTGTCTTCAAAGTGTCAGATATTTTTTGTAATTATGAAAATGTTCGTTCTTGCTAATGGAGCTTAAAATACTGTATTTATAACGTGCAAATTACAGGTGTATATATATATATATATATATATATAATTTATTGGTTTGTAAAAACAGCTCAACATTACAATTTTAATGTGTAATAAAGCAGAAACTTTAAAAGAATGTAACATAAATGTATATGTTTTACATTGCTGATGACAGTTAAAACTTTTAAAATGTATTTTTTTAACTTTATCTTGGACTTGTTAAAATAAATTGATAATTGTATAATTGTCCAAATTATCGGTAGTTCTACTACTACTGCTACTAGTGTCGTGCATTACAGTCGCTATATTCGGTTCAAGTTTGTCGGATATGGCGAAGTTCTATAATCGCCGATTTTCGCTCTGCAGAAGGAGGCCTTTCGTGTTTGTTCCACCTTGTTATAAAAATATTCGCTGTCCTTCACTTATATTTTTATCGCTTAAGTATTTTAGATGAGAGAGGTGAATAGCCTGAAGATTTTACGGACACAGTGTTGATTCCAATACCGAAGAAAAATAATGCCAAGAAATGTTAAGAATGCAGGACTATCAGTCTAATATCGCACTCGGCGAAGATTCTCTGGTACATACTGAATTGACGTTTATATTATAAGATGGAAGAACAGTTGGAAGAAGAGCAGTTTGGCTTCAGGAAGGGAAAAGAGAGATGCAATTGGACTAATACGGACAATCCGCGAAAGATACCTAGAGAAGAATAAAGATAGATAAGTGCATTTATTTTTGCATAATAAATTATACAAACTCATTGTATACAAGATCCTTCGCACGAGCTCGTACGGCCATTCGTGCTGTAGCTATGCACAGTTTGAGTCTTCAAAACGAAAATAATACCTACTAATAATAAAATAGTGAAACGATAGTTATTATTATTACTACCGTTATCATTGATTACCACTATTATAAGTAATCTAACTTTATACCAAATTTCACAAAAATAATACAAATAAAATAAAAGGGAGATATGAAAAACACACACGCACAGTGACACGCACACACACACACACACACACACACATATATATATACAGTATAAACAATTCAATTTCTTGTTGAAGCTGCACCAAATAATCCAAATAATAAATATAAAGGTAATACAGTATATAAATAAAAATATACACACGCAATAAAATACAAAAGACACAGTAAATACAAAAAAAAAAAAAGAACATTATCCCCTAATTATATCATTCGCTCAATGTTAATATTACTCATTGCAACACTAATAAATCTTTCCCTTATCCATCGGCTCCCTCCCCCTCGGCCAATTCCCCCCTCAACTGACGAATCTTAGCCATAAATTTTCCCACACTGTCATAGGATTTAAAGTTATTTAATACAGCGTATGTCGCCAAGTGCCCCCTGCTAGATGTAATGAAGGACTCTGACAGGAATCATTTCCTCAGAGCTTCTGTGGCTTCACACTCCGACAAAATGTGGTGCGATGTCTCGCCTCTACCGCAAAGAGGACATATTCTCGCCCCCTCTTCGTTGACGATTTTAAGTGCCCTCCAGGCTCCTAGACGAAACCAGATTAAACCCAGTCTACCTTCTCTGGTCCCTCCATAGAGATATAATTCGGTCCCCCAATTTGTTTTGATCATCGATTGGATCTCCAGAGCAACCTTATCCCTACATTCCCCTTCTGTTATTTGCCTGTCTATATCCTTCAGGCGTTTCTTGACTTTCCACCAGACATTTCGCTTGTTCCTGCAATCTTCCCCGATTATGAATCCCATGCCTATATCCTCCAACCCTCTGCGTAATCTACCTGCCCAGGTTACTTGGTATCTCCTCTCGAGTTGCTCCCTATAACAGACCGCTCTAATAAGAGACTGATCTCCATGCACAATCCTCAAGTAGTACTTTAAAACTTTTATCTTGCATGCTATTGAGTCTCTATGGCGTCCGAATTCTCTTAGGATTCCGCTGTTAGCCGTTCCCCTCCCCACCCCCGCTATCCGTTTTAAAAAGTCGCTTTGTACCTGGTTAAGTTTTTCCGTTCTTCCCCAACCCCAAATTTCTGCCCCATACATAATTGTAGATCTAACTACCGCGTTATATACGTTATCTAATAAATTTAGAGAGACTTCCGGGATTTTGTTACGTATCTTCAGCGTTTCCATCGCTTTTATCAATGCCCTATGTTTTGTAGTGTCTATATGTTTATTCCATTTTCCGTTCATCGTCATTGTTACCCCTAAGTAAACAAAACTTTTCACGTTAGTGCACGTAGTATTTGTGGACCTAAAAAAAGCTTTTGACAGGGTGGATTGGAAAAAAAACTGATGGGGATCCTAAAGAAAATTGGTGTAGATTGGAAAGAGAGAAGACTGTTCAGTAATCTTTATATAAAATAACGAGATAAAGTCAGGATAGGAGGAGAAATGTCAGAAGGAAGCGAAATTGGGAGAGAAGTATGTCAAGGATGTCCTTTATCACCTATCCTGTTCAACATCTACTTGGAATATTTAGTAAAGAACTGTTTTCAGAACATGGGAGGCGTGATAATAGGAGGAAGAAGAATAAAGTGCATAATATCTATTGATGATATGGCGTTGTTAGCAGAAGAGGAAATGATACTAAAGGACATGCTACTGGAGCTAAATGACAGCTGTGAGCACTATGGGATGAAGATAAATCCAAATAAGACGAAGAGCATGGTCATTGGAAGAAAAATACAGAAGATAAACATGCGAATTCTAAATGAGGCAGTAGAGGAAGTGGACAACTTCAAATACTTGGGGTGTACTATAAGCAGTAACATGAGCTGCTGCCAGGAAGTCAAAAGGATAGCAATGGCAAAGGAAGCTTTTAATAGAAAAAGGAGCATCTTCTGCGGACTCTGGAGAAGGAACTAAGAAAGAGACTAGTAAGGTTTTGTATGGAGTATGGCTTTGTATGGGACAGAAACATGGATATTACGACGAAGTGAAGAGAAGCGAATAGAAGCATTTGAAATGTGGATATGGAGAAGAAAGGAACGTGTGAAGTGGACAGACAGAGTAAGGAACGAAGCTGTGTTGGAAGGAGTGAGTTAAGAAAGAATGATACTGAAACTGATCAGGAAGAGGAAAAGGAATTGGTTGGGTGAGAAGAACTGCCTACTGAAGGATTCACTGGAAGAAATAGTGAACGGGAGAAGAGTTCGGGGTAGAAGAAGATATCAGATCATAGACGACATTAAGATACCCTGAATAAGGATCATATGAGGAAACGAAGAGGAAGGCAGAAAATAGGAAAGATAGGAGAATGCTGGGTTTGCAGTGAAAGACCTGCCCTTGGACAGAACACTAAATGAATGAATGAAGTATTTTAGCATAGATCTTGTTATTAGTTTTTCATATGAAATAAGACGAAGTTTTGGTTGCCTCTCACATGTTCTAACATTGCAGGACACTAACTGCTACCGTTGGTACTGGTACTACTACTACTTCTTCTATAAGTTCAATCTTGTATCTTTCCTTCTTTTCTGTCTTAATGTTCTATGAATGGTGCCACATATCATTTGGAATTTTGATAATTTGTTATCAATATCATTTCCTGTTCCATATCCAGAAGACAGTTCACAACCTAGATAATTAAAATTTAACACTTGTGATAGAGGTTTATTTTCTAGTATTATTTTCGACCTTATGGGCAATTTTCCTAAAACGGCCATTATTTTTGTCTTCTCTGTAGAAATTTTAAAATCGTACTCTTTACTTATTTCATTTAAACAATGTAGAGAGAATTGTAAGTCGTCTTCTGTGGTGTGTATTATAACAGCATCATCAGCATACAATAAAATGTTAAAATTTGTTATATTATTTAATCTTATTTCCTTTGTAATATTTTTTTTCCAGTTTTGCACTAGGTCGTTAATATATATATATATATATTAAAAAGAGCGGGCGACATGCTACATCCTTGTCGAACATCTGTATTTATTAAAATTTCCTCTGTTCTTTTCTGTCCTGTGTTAATTATGATTTTAGATTTGTCGTATATGCTTTTTAATACTTGTATTAAATGTTGTGGGTATCCTTGTCTTTCCATTATGAGCCATAATTTACTTCTATGCTGTTTTAATTCTTTCCTTTAATTCTTTGTAACCTTATTCCATTTCTTTCACTTTTATTTTCTTGGATAACAATTCATCCACTACCATTAAGAACAACTGCATAAGCTCCAAGCAGTTCGCCTCGAGAACACTTCACAACAGAACAGATTAAGATCGTTGTCCTCTCATAAGTGTAGTTATCAGGCATGTGGGACACCCGATTTGATTATCGATTCAGGACACTTTCAAAAAACCACATGTTACCACATAAAATGCTCGCGTTCGTTATGCAACACATCTTTGTAATATTCGGCTTAAAAAATTAGCATTTTCTTGTATTTGAGTTGCTTAACACATGTGACAGCATTAATTAGGAAGATATCTGGCAGAGGAAAGCAGTGAATATGTTTCAGTTAACACGGATGTGACATCTGTAATCAGTGTAATGCAATCGCAATTGAACGTGGTAAGCCTGGTAAAGTGCTTAAGCATTGACATCTATAATACCGACCTTAATTATCGATCTTGTCGACAGCTCATATTATGTAGCTACAATTACGTTCCTTCAAGGCTTCTCACGCCTCTCCAATGCATGAACTGTTACTATCACACGGAGACAGAACTCTGCCTTAATCGTTACTCACAAATTTTACGGCTCGTAGGATACTGAAGTCCCAACAATGGAAAATAAATTATCACAAAGCTCAAATACTTCATCCCAGAAGATAAAACCTGATGTTTTGTATAATGTGAAACAGTTCTTGAAAGTATCCGAATATACTGTATAAATATCACTATGCAAGAAAAAATGCAAGTATAAAATACTCGCCGTCTTAAGTCACACTTGCTGCACTATACAGTGAGTACAAAGAAAAGTGTGTTCAGCGTTCTGTTCACAGTCTAGTATATACAGTCACGAAGCTCAATACGTAGTAAATATGCATCCATAGATAGTTGCTAACCACTAGGATCCCTAATATCGCCCCATTACAGAAAATGCGAAATAGTACCGGCACAGTCTTTTGTTCCTAGAGTCAACGGCAATTCGGAAGGCGGAAGTCTGCTAGCGTTTGCGTCGAGAGAGACAGAGAGAGCAAGACAGCGTACAACATTGCCACATCGTACTTTACGCCCAAGTGCAATACAAATAGCGCAGTATAGAATTTAAATTATCAAAAGACAATAATGACCTTAGCCGTTGATTACTGTAAGCATGACACCAAACAAACGCTCTTTCCTTCACTAACAATATTCTTTGCACGGTTCTCAATCCCACACCACATGCTTCTTCAGTTGTTTCTTGCGCGTTGGTAACGTTGTAGTCAGCATCAAGATTGCCGGCAGCTTTCTGCTCGTCAACGTTTTTAAAATAATTATACATCTTAAAGAATATTTTCCGCACCTGCCTGTGCAATACTTGTCTTTTTACAGTCTCTTCTTCCATTTATTTATCTTACACACACAGAGTAAATGTTAGTTTTACTTATTCAATGTATTGAAACACTTACTCGTGAACAAACGAACTCGGTAAGTACTTGTTATAGACTGATTCTGATTGGTTCTACTGTACAAGTTTGTGACGTCATATACCAGAAATGCTACCGCGCATGTAGCAGCTGACCGCCTTCCGAAATGCCGTCTAGTCCCCTCACCCTCACAACTCAAGTTTCGTGACTGTATATACTAGACTGTGTTCCTGTTGGGGTAGAGAATGGATTAAAGTACGCATGACTTTTGGTACTAAATGCACTTGCCTCTAAATTGAATAATTAAAAATAATGATCACAGATAATTTGAATCAACATTTTTTATAATTATCTGCAAACGCTACACCAAAGAAGTCACAAAATGGTGTCAAGTTTTCATTAATATAAGAATGTAGGGCTCTGGCGCCAGTGGAAATCTAAGTACTTATAACTGTAAATTTAGGAGATGAATATTATAAGTGGTCAAATGTTTTCTTCAAACAAACTTTCTATTTGCAATAAATTAATGAGAGAAAACTTGTCCGTTTCAGTAACCATTATTTAGACATTTATATCTGAAGTTCGACTAGTCTAATGCGTAGCTAGTAGGCGATGTATGCAATGGAGTAGAAAAGGAACTGGCCACCCTACCCCTTATCTCCTTACTTAGTTTCCTTACAGGTGGTGCCTTCTTGGTGTCACTTGTGAGGTTCAAACCTCTCTTCGGACAATTGACTAAACAATAATCCACAATATCTCCTTTTTCTCCTAAGGAAAAAGAATAAGTATCTTAATTTTTCTGTATTGTCCCAATTTGGTGATCGTATTTTCTTCCCCCTTCCCATTTCTTTCTGTGTGAGATTTGAGTTCTAAACCATCCGTGATCTTACATAAACAGTAAACTCAGTTCAATTGTTTCATTGAGTTTACGTCTCCTTTGCATTCGTGTCTCGGATTTTGGCTCCTTGAGCAAAATACAGTATTATTTTTAATACTCCTCTCTGACACCATCAAGACCTTTATTATTTGCATAATTATTCGTGTGAGTGTTAGTGCATCAACATCTTCTGTATTTATGTGTTAAAACTTCTTCCGAGAATCCACATATTTCGTGAAGACATTGTTACTATGGAAAGTAAACACTCTCATAAGTGATCTTTCTGGCTATCAATTTAGAGGCTATTCTACGCAGAGTTGCTTTAAATGCAAGTTTATCTTTCGTTTGTGTATTGGCTATCTCCATGTCTATTTACATTATCAATTTTTCGATTCTTGCTATATTTTGATTATGTCCGACATTGATGTCTCCACATCAGCGCCGATTAACAGCAAACACTTATGTAATATCGATTTCGGATTATAAAAATCTATCGAGATTAAGTCGATATGTGACGAGAAAGAGTTATGACGTAATAAAATGAAGTTACGACGTATATTGTTACAGTACTAGTGTAGTAAAAAACACCAGCTATATAGCGTTTATTGGTAAGAAAAATATACATGGCTTATGCACGTCTTGTTCTATGTAAAACAATACCATTGTTTAACATATCTATAAACAACTTTTATTATTAAAACTCTAAACATTTAAAATAGAAACGATACTTACGAAGATACTGCAAGTTCAAAATAATAATAAAGGGAATATATGATGTGCTATAGTATCGAATCAACCGCAGGAGTACTCGAAAACACTTTTTTTAAAGTAAGACAACGTAAATTTTCTTCAATTGTTACTCCGGTTGTTTACTCGAAAAATGTCAGTTTCATGTATGATTAAGTGCGCCTGGTATTCTGTATGGTCTGCAATACATTAGGAGTAATCGCTCGACAATCGAATACTCGGTCTGCTGTTCAACCTAACCGGTTGTAAGCGCTATTTTACAGCTCTCTGATACGATTGATGAGTATTCTGCACTTCTCGCAACATATCATCGGAGCAAAGTATTCGAATACTTGTTAACGATTTGAGATATATCTCGAGAAGTTACGAGAATCGAATAATTCGTATTTTTTTATTCAAATACTCCGGTCACTAATAATTATACCGCAGTCTAGTATATACAGTCACGAAGCTCAATACGTAGTAAATATGCATCCATGGATAGTTGCTAACCACTAGGAACGCTACTATCGCCTCATCACAGAAAATGCGAAATAGTACCTGCACAGTCTTTTGCTTCTAGTACCCTCACAACTCAAGCTTCGTGACTGTATATACTAGACTGTGAAAATACCTTGTAGAGTGGACAAAGTGGCGTTGTTAACATGCTCTAGTAACAGCCAAACTAAAACTCCATTCTGGTGTTTACATATTATTCAAGCTGGCAATCTAAACTTCGGGCAATTATAACAATTAAATCGTCAATTGAGTATACAAAACATTCGGTTCAATTACAAACGGTTTTGATACGATTTAACTGATGAATAAAACTTGTTAAATGTGAAGCAGCATACAGGCTACAGTAAATAGGCTCGTCAGATCTAGTGAGTGGATTTTAGAGTGCCTTGTTATGAAGTGGAAAATGCCTGACTTTCAGGTTGTTATATATCTGCGGTAGTGAAGTGAAAATTGATAATACTACAATAATTGATGCAGCTGCTATTCAGTGGTGAACATCATTTTCTGTTGTATGTTTCTCATTGTACGTTTTAAGTGACTTCAGGGAATTGCTGCATTGTGTGCTTTCCCTCTGGACGCTGTGAAAGAATTCAGTAACTTAACTTGTTAAGTATTTATCTTTATCCCCATAGAAAGGTAACAATTGAAAGAAAATGAGAATAATTTCTCAGAATGGAAGATTTCTTGAATTTATTTGATTCCTACCTTCTTAATTCAGTTCCTTTCTTGTTTTACTATGTCACGTTTACTTTCATGAATTTTTTATTTATATCTATTCTTCGTTCTACATTTTCTTTTTTTCTTTAATTCTGTCTTTATGTATTTAGCTCTTCCTTTCGATTTTATACTAGTTCTTCTCTTTTCCCTTTCCTTATGTACTTCCTTCTGTCGTTCTTTGTTAATCTGTAGTCCTTTCTTCCTCCAAGTTTGTAGCCTACTTTTTAACTTTCTTCTGTTTCAATTTACTTTCTTCTCCCTCTCTTCTATTTTATTTACATTTTTTCTTTCTTTTTATCTCTTTTATTCTTATTTTTTCGTTCTTCCTTATTAGTTTCCTCCCCTCTCTTTACTGCATTTATTCTTTCGTAAATGCTCCTCCGCTTTTATCTGTTCTTTCTAATTGCTTATTTTCTATTGTGTTACTTATTTTTCTTTCACATGTAACGTCTATATTCGACTTCACTAATATAAAAAGATGATTGTAATTTGTGTAAGTCACAGATGGGAATCGTGCCTCACATGAGAATTTGTGCCTCACTGACCTTCACAGAGCTTATCGCTCTGAGTGACATCTTCACAGTCCCCGTTCCTCCCTCACGTAGCTCCTAGGAGTGGGCAGGTTCTATATCATTTTCATGAGCAATATCAGTGGTGGCATAATGGCATTATCAAAGCAGTGTGTACGCGTTACAAAACGATTATTTCATGAGAAATGGGAGGAAGAGTTTTTTTGCTGTTTAGAAGGGGAGAACATACGATGTATGTTATGCTCGAAAATCCTATTAGGCATTAATACATTTAATATACAACGACATTACTCCTTATGTCATAAAGAACATGCTGAATTAGAAGGCAAGCCAAATTAAATGTTATTTTTCATACTATTCCGAAGAAAATTTATGATCGTAACATTTGCATACTTAATACGACATTATACCTTAAACACGCTGCATTAAAAGGTACAAGGAATTAAATGTTGTTTGTATGTATTATTTCCAAAAGAAATTTATATATATATATATATATATATATATATATATATATATATATATATATCAAATGTGCGTAGAAAACGAAATATGATTTTCTGAAATTATTTTAGGTCGATAACATGCAAATCTATTAAGTAATCTTGAGAAACGCCAGAATATTCAAGAAAATAAACGTAGACAACGTGATGGAATATTATTGGCTAGTTACGCAATTTCTCGCCTGTGATTTAAATCAATTCAATGATGGAGAAATAGTAAAGAGGTTTATGATTAAAGCTGCCAAATTAATTTGCCAAATTGAATAAAAGTTTTCGAGTCTCTCACGTTATCCAAGAGCTTTCCTAATAATTCGCCACTGACCGCCTTAACGATTACGATAAGGTGACGCAGGTCACAGCAGTTTATATTTCCCATCCTACTCTGCAGTCTCCTCTCCTAGTAAACAAACTATTTCAAATCGAGTGCCTCACGTAACCGAAAATTGTGCCCATGTATGGTGTAAGTAGAGTATAATCTTGATAATTATGACACGAGTGAATGTTTACAATGAAGATTATACACGTGTTACATACAACGTTTTATACTATTCTAGCATTAAAATATATAAAAAATAAATTATTATAAATTTACAAAATGTAATGTTACAACGTAATAGAAACTAGTGTCATGTAATGTTCAAACATGAGAAGCGATATCAAGATTTACGAACTTCGCCCTACTCCATAGGCATCCAGCAGTACGTGGAAATAAACAGCGTATTCCGAATCTCACCGGTCCGGTGGCATCAATGACGCCACGTTGCAGCGAAATAGGAACACAACTGCTGGAAGGATCGATGGCTGTCATGGCGACTGTACAAGTTGTTGTCTGTGCTACGCTAGCAAAATTTTGCGAAATTTTCGTACTCCCATCTCGTTCAAAGAAAAGATAGCATAAACAATTTATTTCTTGAACCGGTAGTTATAACGGGTCCGTTGACATGTTCGCTCATAAGCCATTAACATATTGTTTTTACGTTGTGCTCATTACAAACAATACAGCAGAACTAAAGCAGAACACACCGCCATGACACAAAAGTGCACGATGTTATTCGTCTGCTAATTCCCGCCCTATACAAGAACCAATCAGATTCACTGATGGCGGCTGATGGAGACTGCAACCATCTCTGCAAGTTGATGGCACCGGTGCGACACCGGTGGAGCATCAATGACGTCATCGGTGGAATTCGGAACACCGTGATGCCATCGGATTGCTCACCGGTGAGATTCGGAATACGCTCAAAGCATGTAAACTAATATAATAGAGGCTGTTGAAAACCGGTCAGAGGCCTTATCTTCGGTTCAAATTTGGCGAATCTCTGTAGAACCGAAGCTCGCTTTGCGTTTGTTCAATCTTTTCCCTTCGTTACATACGTTCGGTGCCTTTCTCCTTAGTTACTCCTCTCCCTGCGCCTTTACGCTTTAGCTGCATAAGGATATCAGACTCATATCTTGCAAATTTACGCATAGTAATGAGTATAAGTAGTTTTTGTTGTTATTAATATGACTAAACATTCACAAATATATACGTATAAATAAATTAGAATACAGAGTGTTTCCGAAGTGGTGTTACAAACTTTCAGGGATGATGGCGAAGGGCACATGTAACAATTTGAGATAAGGAGCCATGGTCCGGAAATGACTGAGTCGAAATTTATAAACAAAAATAGTTGTGTGGAAATGGAATTATAATTTGGCACCACGTGCCCCCCTTCCCTTAACTTTTGGACAGTCGTGGAAAGATGGTATGGGCCGGATTTCTCCTACGTTGGTACTAGGCCCGATACAATCTGTGAGCTTGTTTACTGTTCCCATTGGCTCATCCGTATTCGAAAATCAGGTCTGCTTATTCCGCTCTAGTGAAATGGAGGAGTACACGAGAGCGGAATAAGCAGACCTGATTTTCGAATACGGATGAGTCAATGGGAACAGTAGACAAGCTCACAGATTGTATCGGGCCTAGTACGAACGTAGGAGACATCCGGCCCATACCATCTTTTCACGACTGTCCAAAAGTTAAGGGAAGGGGGTCACGTGGTGCCAAATTACAATTCCATTTCCACACAACTATTTTTGTTTATAAATTTCGACTCAGTCATTTCTGGACCAGGGTTCCTTATCTCAAATTGATATATGTACCCTTCGCCATCATCCCTGAAAGTTTGTAACACCACCTCGGAAACACCCTGTATTCATAAAAAAACCGCATATGTTCATGGTGCCGACTAGTATTGTGCAATGTTCAAACATGAGAGAGGAAACCAAGACATTACAAACTTCATCTTATTTCATATGCTCCATGCATGTTTTATCGGCTCCATGCATGTTCGAATGCTTGTTGTTTTAGCCTTAAGATTAGAATGTAATCAGAAGTCCAATCAGTACCACTCTCCGTCCTACAAACATGATATTTTATTACCTAAAAATGTAAGTGCGAAATAGAATAGTTTATTATATTTTTGGTCCACTGTGTTGTACTGCATGAGTTTGACCAACTGCATAGCTTACGCCTTGCATAGTGGAACTAGTTTTAGTTGACTATCGCTATTTCTTCAAAATTAGGTCCGTTAAAGGAATATATTATAGTATACCTCATGGTTGCCAGATTTTCTCATCAGGAATTCAGGACAAACAACGATATTGCATACCTTAACCGTCACTAAACATTTGAATTAATAATTAAATTTGCAATGCAACTGATTTTATATATTTCAACTTATTAGACCTATATTAGGGCCTAAGTTTTTAATTTTGTCACATTTTTGCTAGATTATGAAATTTCGTTTGAATTATTGATACAATCTGGAAATGTAACGCCATATAGAAGAAATGCGCGATAATACAGTGTTTAAATCCTATCAATAATAGGTTAGGTTAGGTTAGGTTAGGTTAGGTCACGGTGGCTATGGGTGGGTTAGAACGATCCTTTGCACGTCGGCCATACTGAGACCTATTGTACACCCCGAAGTGTATGCAATGAATGAGGATGAAGGTGTACCTACCGGCCGCATGTGATCCCTCCTATCCTCCCCCGCTCTAAGTTCATACCGTCAAGGTGACCAAGCAGCACAGGATCCATTCTAACGGCCCTTCCAAGGTTTATCAATAACAACTCAACATCCAAAGAGAGTAAAGAATATAGTACTGTATAATACCTAATACAATACTATAGTATTATCGTTATTATTTCAAAAGTGCTCGATAGAAGGCGCCAGGCGGCGATAACGACATTCAACATAGGTCGGACAGGATCTTAAAAAAAATGAATAAGGAATTTTAAAAATAATTTTATAGAAATGAGCAAAAATTACATTTCATTTTTCATTTATTATATTTCGGGACAAATATAACTCAATCAGGACACAGAATACACCATTAAAATCAATAACAATTCTGGCCAGGACGTCTGGCAACCCTCTTCTATGATAAAATGTTACTCGAAAATGGTAGCCTCTTTTCCATCATAACTTTAAACAATATTATGATTCTATTTACATCGTTAGAGGAGTAAAGGATTTTAAAGTTCGTTGACTATAAAATTTAAAAGCAGCGAATAAAAAATTGTAATTTGGTTTCATGAGCTTCAATGGATGATAAAATTATTAACAATTTAACACTTTTCGCAAAGGTGGTCTGTAATGCTTTCAGAGCTACAGAACTACAGCTCGAACAGTGCTGTAAAAATAATTTCGTTGTGTCAAGGCGAAGCGTATTTGTTAGAAGGGCAGAGATCACGGATTAAAAATAACGGGACAGCCTTTTTCCTTCCTCCGTTCTTTCAAGAGGTTCTAGTCTACAAAAAGCAAAATGAAATGCATTATCTGCGGGTAAAATAATGACTTCCTTTCCAAGAGAGAAGAGTTCTTGCTTGAAAGTGTAAGCTCTTCTCTGGATACACCGCAGATGCTTAGAAATTAACTCCATCTCATCTCTCTACACCTTCCTTTGTTTTCAAAGCATCACCTCAAAATCCAGTGATACGTGTAGTGCAGAGAAAATCAAGCCAGTCTAAGATATCGTTCGAAGAAATTCATTGCTCACAAATATATTTTTATATGGCTAAATTTAAAAGCTCTATCAGGAATAATGTTAGATATATTGTAAACTTTCAGTCTGAATGACGTATCGTAACGTAAAATGTAAACAAATTTATAGTATTCGAATATACTAAAGATTTGTTTTGCCTATCATATAATATAATAAATTATTTTAGAAAATGTTTACGCCTCTTACAAGCAAACATTCTCATGAGAGCAGATAAAAATGTTTTTTCTTCTTACACCATCTTAATAATGTCAAAGCAAGTGCTTATACAAATTTTGGCTACTCGAGCGCAATTACGAGAGCAGTAAAAAAATAAGTTTCCCTGGGGCCGTTTACAGAAAGAAGACACAATTTCATGGGAAGAATTTGTTACTACTGCTGCTGGTCCTGCCACTACTACTAATTCTTCTGCTACTACTACGCTGCTGCTATTGCTACTAGGCTACTACTACTACTACTACTACTACTGCTACTACTAATGCTGATTCTACTACTACTGTTACTACTGCTGCTGTTGCTGCCACTGTTACTACTTCTGTTGCTGTTACTATTACTAATTCTTCTGCTACTACTAGGTTGCTGCTGTTGCTACTACTACTACTACCAATATTGATTCTACTACTACTGTTACTACTTCTGTTGCTACTACTACTACTGATCCTTCTGCTACTACTACTGTTGCTGTTGCTACTACTACTACCAATGCTGATTCTACTGCTACTGTTGCTGCCACTGTTACTACTTCTGTTGCTGCTACTACTACTGATCCTTCTGCTACTACTACTGCTGCTAATTCTACTGCTACTGTTGCTGCCACTGTTACTCCTTCTGTTGCTGCTACTACTACTGATCCTTCTGCTACTACTACTGCTGCTAATTCTACTGCTACTGTTGCTGCCACTGTTACTCCTTCTGTTGCTGCTACTACTACTGATCCTTCTGCTACTACTACTGCTGCTAATTCTACTGCTACTGTTGCTGCCACTGTTACTCCTTCTGTTGCTGCTACTACTGCTGATCCTTCTGCTACTACTACTGCTGCTGATTCTACTGCTACTGTTGCTGCCACTGTTACTACTTCTGTTACTACTACTACTACTGATCCTTTTGCTACTACTAGGTTGCTGCTGCTACTACTACTACTACTGCTGTTGATTCTACTGCTACTGTTGCTGCCACTGTTACTACTTCTGTTACTACTACTACTACTACTGATCCTTTTGCTACTACTAGGTTGCTGCTACTACTACTACTACTGCTGTTGATTCTACTGCTACTCTTGCTGCCACTGTTACTACTTCTGTTGCTGCTACTACTACTGATCCTTTTGCTACTACTAGGCTGCTGCTGTTGCTACTACTATTACTGTTACTACCGCTATTCCAACTACTACTAATACTGCTGCTACTACTATTAATACTACTAGGCCTACTCATACTGACTCTAACTGCGCACATGATATAGCTTCTTAAATAAATGTAATAAAGTGAATTATAAAAACCTTTTAATTCACGAAAAAAAGTGACAAAGAATTCATACGATCCCTGTAATTTGCAAAACGTTTATGTGCTCGGTTGGGTGTTATTCTGATATTTAGGCATTCATGAAGGCATTCTAACGCTCATTTCATGTAGTGTAATTTAGTTCCAGTAGCAAATCCCTTAATACATCATCTTTATGCTAACAACGCCATATAATCAACAAATCTTATTTATTTCTTGAGAAAGGTCAGTGCGGTAGCTTTCCGTTGTTTTCCGCACACCACTCTCTCCTTCGCATCTTTTAAGACTGCGGACATAACATGAATACAATTATTGTACATTTTATTTTCTACGGCAGTAACTTCCTCATCTGAAAGTGTTCTATTAGCACCACTGTACAATCAAAAGGCAACCCATCCTATAGGTATGAAATAAAATGATGTAACTTCGGCACTTCTCGTAACGTTATTAGTTGCAAATAGAAACTTCACCACACCTAGAAATACCTATGTCAAGAGAAATCCTGACGGATGCCATTTGGATGTGTGGGTAGTTATTATAAACGTCGTTATGGCCAGCGTCCTCGCAGACAAATTTCTCCACATTAAACATAATCATTAAAGCTGCTTTGCTCTACCTTACAAGAAAATGAAGGGGATTATGATGTAAGCAGACAATATTTCTCTTCGCTTTATAGCCTACGACAGCGAAAACTGAACAATTACCCAGCATTTAGTACCTTATAAGCTGACTAATTATTGCATTAGCTCCTTCAGACTTAAGGTACGTGTTTTATATAGAAATGAGATCTATCTTTTCTTCCAAAATATAGCTCACAGTCATTTATTTTTATTTACTCATTATAGGAAGTGTGTAGAAAGAAGTATTAGAGTACTGAAAATTATAACCTACCGGTACATTAATTGACACAGGACATACCAAGGAAATGGATTTGGCACAATGTTTGTCTGAAATATGAAAACGTTGTGCTAAAATATAGGACGTTGAAAAGTAAACAAAATGGCGATTTACTTGATATCGACTTAAGACTTTCCTTTTTTCTACGATAGTGCTTAAAGTTACACTTTACCTACAGTTATTAGTCCGTAAAGTGAGCATTTAAGATACTAGTCCGTAAAAAGGTAAGTATTCACTTTACACACTACTCAAAAAATCAATACTTTCGCGCCTGCGCACATCTCACAATTTACGAGATATTGCATAAGGTCAGTTCCGCTCCCCAGTCAGATAAGAATAACATGAATACTTATGAATAATTTCAAGTTAGACATATGGTCGAGCATAAAAAATCGTATGAAACTTGCCTGTAATGGTAATTAAGACGCGAGTATGTTTATGAAACGAGAGCAAGCGAGTTTCATAATTTTCATACGAGCGTCTTAATTACTACCATTATAGGCTCGTTACAAAATGTACTATTTTAGCATTCTGATTATTGCGTTATTTGTGTCTTTGTTTTATGAAGAATTTTAGATAAGGGCAAATAGCCATAGTAGCTGACGCGTCCTTTTTAAACCCCACTAACTAACTTGAAATTACAGGAGAATGGAGAAAGTTACACAACGCAGAACTGCACGCATTGTATTCTTCACCTGACATAATTAGGAACATTAAATCGAGACTGTTGAGATGGGCAGGGCATGTAGCATGTATGGACGAATCCAGAAATACATATAGAGTGTTAGTTTGCAGGTCGGAGGGAAAAAGACCTTTGGGGAGACTGAAACGTAGATGGGAGGATAATATTAAAAT
Organism: Periplaneta americana; assembly: GCF_040183065.1. Taxonomy (NCBI): domain Eukaryota; kingdom Metazoa; phylum Arthropoda; class Insecta; order Blattodea; family Blattidae; genus Periplaneta; species Periplaneta americana. The sequence goes on along the minus strand of NC_091123.1, from coordinate 65,465,798 downwards.
GGATTTGAGGGAGGTGGGGTATGATGGTAGGAAGTGGATTAATCTTGCTCACTTAGGGACCGATGCGGGCTTATGTGACGCCGGCAATGAACCTCTGGGCTCCTTAAAAGCCATAAGTAAGTAAGGGCCTACTGAAGGATGTACTGGAAGGACTGATGTACGGGAGTTGAGTTCGGGGCAGAAGAAGATATCAAATAATAGACGACATTAAGATATGTGGATCATATGCAGAGACTAAGAGGAGGCAGAAAATAGGAAAGACTGTAGAATGCTAGGTTTTGCAGTGAAAGACCTACCCTTGGACATAACACTCTGAATGAATGACTTAAGTCATTCTAAAATCAGTGGCAACACTGTTGATATTCAGCTCCCCCAGCAGTGACTAATGTGAGGTGGCAGTATGAGATAGAGTGATGCCTGATATGTGTTATGTGTAAGTTATGAAAAATAATAATCTCATTATTTATTTAAAATTGGGTACAAGAACTCACTCAAAGTTACGCTGCTGTTAATGATTATGAAGGTGTACTAATTATTGATGATGTTCCAATTGGAATTCTCGTAGATTCTGCATATTACAATCATTTTTAGAACACAATTTACGATCAGTATTGCGCCGGATGTGTGGAAATCTTTTGAATACCCATCTCATTGTGCTTCGCAATGGAGCTGCTTGTCAGGTGGCTGCCCAAGTGGTTAACTTACTTAACAGGTGGAACTGGTTATTTCTGGAGCATCCTTCGTATTCTCCGAATATATGTCCCTGGGACTACGACCTTTTTCCTAAGATAAAAGAACCACTGAAAGGAATACGCTTCAGAAATAGACAGGCCAATATAAGAGATGTGGACGGCAACCTTCGTCTTCCAGAGGTGTGTATTGGGTACGTGATACTGGAGGAGATTACGCCTGTGGGGCATTTTAAGTGTAGTAATTTTGAATAAATTTATTTTTCTTAATTAAAATGTTGATACTAATTTTCGAATGACCCATGTAGGTCTATTAAGTAATTTAAAATATGAAGTACAGCAGTAGCTACACACGTGGACAAATTATTAGACTAAAACGTTTTCTTAGAGACATAATATAATTCGTCATATCAACTATCAGTATAATTCATAGAGTCTCTATTGTTGTAAATATGATTGTTTACATCTTTTGGTATATTTTTCCAATGCTTAAGTATATATTTTTTTCTGGTTATGTTGGTATTACTGGTGTCTTAATTACATACTGCAGAAGATATTCTCCTATGGCCTGCAAGAAGACCGGACATGAACGAAATTGAAAATCTGTGATCTGCACTGAAGAAGAAAGTGAACAAAAAGAGGCTTACAACAAAACATGGACTATTTAAGCACTGTCTGATATCTGGCTAAATGATGCTGATATTCAAAGAAAGTGTCAAACTTTGGTTTCCAATATCCCTGACAAAATCAACGTGTTAATAAAGAATAACGGAAGTTCACAAAATATTAGTAACCTCCAGACTCAATTTTCTGTTCATTATATCTGTGCACAATACATTTTTGTTCAATATTTCTACCGATAAATACAGCTTCGTTGCACATATAACTAATTTAGTCTAATAATAATTTGTCCACATCTGTATATTGTTTTGTTTGTTGCGAGATCGTCAATTGCCGGGTACTGTATGTACCTTACAACCGCCGTTGCTTTGCAGGCGATGGCTGCTGTCTGCTTTTAATTTATCTCCCCCTCGTTGTACAATGGCGTGAGTGGTTTTCCTTGACACTGTTATTAAAACACGGGGATGAAAGTGAAGAAGCACAGCACTTAGTTATATTAAACCTGCAGACCGCAGACAAGACCGCGGCTAATTTCGCGTCTTTTCATTCTCACGTGCTCCTCCTCTATCTTGAGAAGAGAACGAGGAAATAATAAACGCGTGTAACAATTATTATTGTTATTATTATTCCTATTTTTACTATTATGCCTATTATTATTGTCATTATATTATCCTGCATATTATTAGTGGAAACTAAGAACACAAACATACAAATATAGAAAAAGAAATAAGTGAAGGATGAAGAATAACTGTAATGGTAAAGTCTATATTGTGGGATAAAGGCACTCTTAGTAAAATAAGAAAGCGACAGGGCATTGGAGGTGTACGTACCTCAAAAAAATTATTAGACAATAGTGAGAAGATTTCTAAATTAAACACACATTAGGCCCTTTTCCAAAGTATTTTTATTTTTCAGTTCAGAAACTTGGACGTTTAATTCACGGGAAGCAAATGAATGACTGTCAAGTGAAATTACAGGAGAAGAGGGTAGGACAATGGAACGATAGAGAGGAATATTTTTACGATTTAAAAAAATTATTTAACATTTATTTTTTCAAAATTCAGAATGTTGGCAGTTCACTGTGCAGTGATGAAGCGTTTCCCTCATAACTCATAAACTTGTCAACTTTTTCATGTTCTCTCTCTTTTATTTTATTGCTGAAACTCATGTTTACAATATCATGCTTTTTCATTTACATTCCTTAATAAATATATTTTTTTTTTAATTTTGTGTTAGACGAAAATACTGATATTTGACCATTTTTAAATGAATTTATTTTTTATCAGACAATCTATCAAAGGTAGAGAAGTGATCTTGCATCATATTGTAGATATGACATACATAAATACATAAAACATATTTCATCACAGAATGTTGGATAGTTTTAGAGTTATGTGAGAAACGCTTCATCACAGCACAGTGAACTGAATTTTGAAAAAAAAAAAAAAAAAAAAATTAAGTACTTTTTTTTTTAATTGTAAAAATATTTTTTTTTCATATAGCAGACGGACAGTGTTTTACACATACTAATTTTCATTGTTGTACAATGAACAGTAATGCAGGAAAAAAATGTTGAATATTTCCAAAATTTTACTGCTGTAAGCTGTACCTGACCCCTTAAAGAATTAGTTTTCTTTCGGAGACTAGTTTCTAAAATGTTTGTGTTAATGGCGAATAAACTGCTTGATATCAGCATTTTTTTCGTTTATTTGACAATTAAAACTAGAGTTTAGTGGAACATTGCCACGCGTCACTGCGGCACTTTGCTCACACTATTAACCTTCCGAAGACAAAATCATTTTAAGTTTGTATCTGAGAATAATTTATATCTTGTTTAAATTTGATATTTATTATTATTATTATTATTATTATTATTATTATTATTATTATTATTATTATTATTACCTTTGGGGAGGCCGAGGCGTAGATGGGAAGATAATATTAAAATGGATTTGAGGGAGGTAGAATATGATGGTAGAGACTGGATTAATCTTCCTCAGGATAGGGACCAATGGCGGACTTATGTGAGGGCGGCAATGAACCTACGGGTTCCTTAAGTAAGTATTATTATTATTATTATTATTATTATTATTATTATTATTATTAACGGACACCCGTGCGCTCATATACGTAAAATACATATTATAGTGACGGTACTTACGAATTTGACTCCTTCCACCAGCACGCGTAGGTCGTATTCGTCGTCGAAGTAGTTGGCGTAGAGCACGGGCGTATGGAAGGGATTCCTTGAGCGCAGTTTGACACGTCCTCGGCTCCTCGGCCGCAGGAGAATGGGCACGAGGCCGAAGGCGTCCCGGCCTGCCACTGGCCCGAACACTTGACGGTAAAGCTTCTCCGATAAGCCCAGCACCCTCCTTAGGCTCCCTGCCGAGTCTCCGGTGAGGGCTCCCGGTCCGAATACAATCTCCATGTCAGGCCAGTCGTAGTCTGGGTCCTGAGGTCTAGACCCATTGCTGTACTTAGTCTGGATGAATGCCACTCCTTCTGCTCCCCCCGGCAGAGTCAAAGGTCCTCTTCTGTTTATCAAGTAGTCTAGCGCGTATCTTGGACTCAACATCAGTCTCCTTTCGATTAGGCTGACAGAATCGTTGACGAGAAATGCAAGCGCGGATACGGCAACGTGGTCCTGCAAATTGTAACCAACTTTAAGGTCTTGTATGACAGGAATGCCCATTTCCTCCAGATGTTCCCGAGGACCCACTCCAGACAGCATGAGTAACTGTGGGGAGCTGACAACTCCAGCTGAAAGAATCACCTCTTTACGTGCCTTCACAATGTGTGTCTGCCTGTTCTTCACAAACTCAACTCCAAACGCTCTGTTTGTCTTCGGGTTTATCAGCACCTTGGTCACCTGTGCTTGCTTTCCGATGTGGAGGTTGGGCCTGTACCTGATGGGTCGCAGAAATGCCTTAGACGCGCTGCAGCGTGTGCCGTTTCTTATTGTTGCCTGAGCGTAAGAGAAGCCCAATTGCGACTCGGCGCTTGGATCTCGTACTGGATGACCCATTTCGCGCCCGGCGTCCAGAAATGCAGTTGCAAGTGGCGTCCTCCATGGTGCTTCCTGTACATTGAGAAATCCGCCCGAGGCATGGTATGGCGAGTTCTTGAGTTCTGGTATGCCGATATCTTCCGACTTGAGGAAATACTGCAGGATGTTTTCGTAACCCCAACCCTTATTGCCGAGTTCCTCCCAGAGGTCGTAATCGCGACGATTGCCTCTTGTATACACCATGTAGTTTATAACACTTGTTCCACCCATTACCTTGCCCTTTGGCCACCTGCACCGCTTTTCCTCCATCCCGCGACAGAATCTGTCGTCAGGCTCCGTCCTGTAACCCCAGTTGAATCCCAAAAACTGCGCGTAACTTGCCATCAAAGGAATATCGGTGATAAAGTTCTCTTCTCCACCAGCCTCAAGAAGAAGAACGGACCATCCTGGTACCTCTGTTAGTCTGTTGGCTACCACGGAACCTCCTGTACCTGCACCCACTACAATGAAATCGTACTCTGGGCTGAATGTTCTTGTATCATACGTCACTCCCTCAGAGTCCTGAAGACCGCCTCGAAATAGTCCTAACAAATTTTGTAGGAGGTTTTGCGAGTTTGCCACATCAATTAACACCACAGCCAGCAGGAAACGCAGCACAATCCGCACGCCGTCCATCGTTGCTGCTTTGCAGTCAAACCGAATCAGGTATTCATATGAGGAGCGGCTTCTGCAAGGCACTAAATCTGCAACAGATGAATATTTCAAACGAATTAGTAAAGAACACACTATGTGTGTCTAAAATTGTTCATTATGTGACAGTTCTCGTAAACAAGCACAATTTTAGTTTTAAAATATAAGTTATAATTTTCTGCATTGCAAATTCATTTGATAATCTATACTAATAATACATCTGTAGCCAAAATTTTTCTGGTAATTTTCGATTTTCCAAAAATAATTGGTGTTAACATGTATAATTAACCATCCTGAAACCGAAAATCGCATTTTTGAAATTTTTGTTTGTATGTCTGTCTGGATGTTTGTTACCTTTTCACGCGATAATGGCTGAACCGATTTATATGAAAATTGAAATATAAATTAAGTTCATTGTAACTTAGATTTTAGACTATATGGCATTCAAAATAGTTTATTTAAAAGGGGGGTTATAATAAATCGAAATATCTCCCTTATTATTAATTTTCGTGAAAAATGTTACATAACAAAAGTTTTTTTAAAGGTGATTTCCGATAAGTTTTATTCTATGCAAAAGTTTGATAGGACTGATATTTAATAAGATAAATGAGTTTTAAAATTAAAATAACGCCATCTAAGGCGCTGCAATTAAATAAAAGCAAATGACTTCGTCTATAAGGGGCCTTGGACAACAACATGTATAATTAACCATCCTGAAACCGAAAATCCCTTTTTTGAAATTTTTGTTTGTATGTCTGTCTGTCTGGATGTTCTCTGAACAAAATTATAATATTTTAATTATTTAACAATTAAGAAATATGTTAAAGTAATTATCATTGAACTAAATGAGTGGTCTCTTGACCAAAATGATCGCATTTTAATTATTTGAATACAATTTAAATTAAGTGACATATTAAAGGATTTATCCTTCTATCAAACACGAATGTTCCCTGGACCAGATGTCCTATTTTAATTATGTAATTACTTTATATTTATTTCCAACAAGTGCAGCGGAGCGCACGGGTACAGCTAGTTCCTAATAATCCTAAGACAATGTAATTAAATACATATAAACTAATTCTACAAATTAAAAAATATATTATCACATTATTGTAAAAATTTTCAAAGGTCAATCATTTTATGCTAAGAGAGTTCCATTAGGCATATTTTAAAATGCATTATTATTTCATCTACATTATTGTTTTATGTATTTGAATAAAAGTTTACTTTTCCATAGTGCTGATATAATTTTACTGAAACTAGAGATGGTGTAAAACGTGATTTTTCACTCACCGGTGAAGCAGTGACAGCTCATTTTCCATCACAGTGATTTTAACCAGTGATTCAGTGATTAGAGGCAATTTTCAGTTGCCAGTGATGACGACGAGAGACCTGCTCTATAGAGCGTTCTCGGATAAGCTGATCACTATTAGAGCAGTGATCTAGTGAGTGGGGACGATTGGGAGTGATTTATCACTGCGACCAATCAACTGTTCTGAATTAATTATTGGAGAATGTGATCATGATGCTAGCTGCATTGGTGTTAAAATAATGAAAGGAATAAGACATTATGTGTGCATTGACAATGCAGAGAAAAAATAGAACTCAGAAAAAATATAATACTATGATGAAATTAGACACATTAGTTGAGATTATTTGCGGAATTTAAAAATAAAAATATTTAACTTAAATACCGGTATTATGTAATTTTCATTTGTCAACATATGTAATAAAGGTGGTAAGTGATGTGTGGTTGAACAAAGTGATATTTGTAGGCCTACATTGTTATATTAATCTTAATAATCCTAGCTTCACCCTTCATTTTATTCACACGTTCCACAGTTATTTAGTATGGTTAAATTACTATAATACAGGTAAATATTAGTGGTAATTCTCCAGGAAAGCTACATCCAAGAAGGTGAAATATTCTTTAGCTTAACTGACTTCTCTGATATGTATATAATGATAAACACATGACTTTAGTTTGCAGGTACAAATACTTTCAAAATAAAAATCTTTTGATGCTTGCCAATATATTCTTATGCACTGTTGTAGCCTCCTTTCTTTTGGTTATTTAACGACGCTGATCGACACTAAATAACCAAGTAGTTGATACAGCGTCGTTAAATAACCAAAAGAAGGGAGGCTACAACAGTGCATTAGAATATACAGGCAAGCCTGAAAAGATTTTTATTTTGAAAGTATTTGTACCTGCAAACTAACTAAAAGTTATGCCATATCATTAAGTTGTTCAACTCAGCACTCAAATTTCAATATTTTCCATCATTACAGTCTTAAAAAGAACAAAAACCCATGTAATGTCAAGCAATTAAAATTGTTCAACAGGTGGCAGAAGTGAGACATTGAGCTATATGTTGAAATCACTGAGAAAATAGTGATACGATACAGTTGTTTCTGATGGAGTGAGTAAATCACCGCTTGATCACTGTTTCACTGGTTAACGAACAGTTCACTGACTGCAGTGAAAGTGATATTTTAATCACCGGTGAAAAATCGCTGCTAGTGATTTTACCGTGCATCTCTAACTGAAACCCACATAATACCTAATTCAATGCATTTCTCTCTTACATCAATGTACGAGTACAAAACGCATCTTTGTATTTAAACATGCACTAACTTTGATAAAAGAGTATCTCAGGCATGATAATGTAAAGATATCTCAAGTAAATAATGCATTAAAATAAGAGAAAATCAGTGGAAGTACAAAAATTCAATCGGGGTCCTCTGGTATGCTATTTAGGTCGTTATCCATTAGGCCCCACTGACTGGAGGGGAAACGAGATGAAACTGATGGGTAGTCATGACCTCAGACAACACAGTTTTGCATATGTAGAGTTCACAATGGGCAAAAGCATGCCTAAGTGTACAGACCCGTCCCGGGTAAACCCTCGTAGAAGCAACTGTCACCAGATACCAAAAACCGTTCCCAAACATTAGTGGACGCCATTTAGGCGGTTTCGTTGGTATAAACATTCATCGTCCAGCACTAACATTCCTCTGGCACCGGGATACAGTCGTGAACCAATGCATAAAGAAGCAACTAGAGGTTAGTCAACCTTCAGATCAGTAAACACGAGTGAAAGCTCTCGGTACATGTGGTGCAAATGCACACGAAATCGCAATTGCCCGTCTCTGCTGTAGGTAGAATGAAATTTGTCATATTTACAGAAACCGTAGAAACCTGAAAGAAATCGTTTTCCTATCCTCCCGGCTACAAGTATTACTACAATTAACACCAATATGTCCGTGTTCGTGGAGTAATATCGCACTCTCTACGCTGCGATAAAGGGATGGTCCGACAGAAGCCATGCTGAAGAGTTTTACTACCTTTAAAATCCCCGATCTCGTGGTTATTCGGGATTAGGTCTGCGAACTTACAGTGCTAATTGGAAAAATATCAATTCGGCTATAAATGACGACTATCGATGTTACAGGCCCTCACGGTGTTCATTAAAGCGGCGTCTCCAGTTGAAATAGAGATAAATTTAAACTGAAGCTAATGGATGCTGTTTGATAAATGTCAACAGTATCAAAATTAAACTGAGTTCTACGTTCTACTCTCTTAGTTTTTACGCTTTTGTGTTGAGACAGTTGAACAAAAAGCGCGATGTACTGAAACTAAAATTGGACGCTGTGAAAATTAAAGGACTACTTGCTTGAATTACCCCGATATCCAACTGCTCTCTTAGCTGCATTTACCATATTCAGCAGCGACTCTGCATGAAGAGACAGCATCAAACGCTTCGTACTGGCTCATGTAATTGGTTACACTCACTACATAAACATTCAACCTGATATCTGTACGCATTCACTCTCCTTTAGTTCCTGTAATCCAGATTCATTTGGAAGCATCCTTCTGCAAAGCCTATATTACATCTTCAGATGTTTCGAATCAGATATCTGAAGGATTCCACTCGACACGGGTTTTTATTAAACTTACTTCGACCATGCACAGGGAAATACGTCACTATCACTACCACCATCGTCATCACAATAATAATAACAATCATCATATCGTTGGCATAATGAGATTTCAATGTGTTGTTATTTTGGATCTTGTATTTTAAAATTTGAATTGGGAATATTATTCATTCTACTCATACAAATGTAATCATTAATACCTTATGTTGTAGTTTCTAAAATACAGAGTTTAGATACGTAATGTATAACCTAACAAATTTAGATCGGTGTAGTACCGTCCTCCAGGCGAAGAGTTCTCACAAGCCCCAAACATGTTTTCGTCGTCGTCTTCCTAACAAGTATTAGACAGAGTGGTCTGTTACGGTCTCAAACTAGAATTTTCAGCCCATCTCTTCTTCGGACGATCTAGAGATCTTTTGCCATGCGGATGGTAATGAAACAGTGCTTTTGGAATTCTACATCGATCCATTCGTTCGAGATGACTCTTCCACTGAAGTTGATATTTGCTGATGAACCGCATAATGGGTTCTATTTGAAGTTCTTGCATTATGTCCTCATTTTTTATGATCCCAGCGAGTATATCCAACTGTTGCTGTTATTCTACTGAAATCTTTATTCTTCACAGTCCACGCTTCACTACCATAGCTTAGGCCTAACAGTGGCTGTGCTAAAATTTTATACAAGCCTATTCTTGTGTGTCTTTGTACTAGTGAAGGTTTCATGATTTTATTAATGATCCCTATTGTTTTATAATATTTCCATATTTTTTAGCAATATCTACTTCATCATAAGGTGATAGTGTAACATGTTTTTGTAAATGTGAGAATAGTGTAGGGTAGAGAAAAACATAGCACAATATATATTTAAAATATGTGAATACATCTTACTATGCCAAATTTTTATACAATTAAAATTTTCTTCCTCCATTAATTCCTATATTCCCAATCACCATCCTGTAATCCTCTCGCTTCCATCATGACAATAAACACCTTCCAGCCATATTTCCATAGACACTTCTCTTCTTTTGTTCCCACTTGGAACCCATTCTGATGTCCTCTTTCGTAAACCTATTTGCATCCATTCTTTTAACATATTCAAAGCATCGTAATTGTTCTGTTTCCACAAAATGTATAATCGAATTTTTAAAGTTCAACAGTAGAGAAAGGCATCTAAGCAAAAGCATGTGGTATGAACTGCTAGCCAACAGAAGTTGAACTGTTGATGTAGTGAGTGTTCAGAAGAGACATATGGAAGAGGTTGATGTACTTTCTGTTCACGAGTTATATTCACTTAAGATATCAATCTCTGGACAATAGCAAAAATCTTGACTATACAGAAAACTGAAGCTATGGAAAGAATTATTCTTGTTGCAGACTGTCTTACTATCGCCTCTCGATAAATTGTGACTCCTCATAGCAAACATTTATGGTAAAGTGAGTACAGCAGAGTATGTTCAGCCACAGCTTATCCATTTTTTCAATGCAGTTGTATTAGGATTTATAAATGTGTCCCTTAGAATTTCTGGAATGATTCTGCTCTTTAAGATACTCTAGAGGGTATGAAAAATGAATTTATGAAACTGAAGTAAGTTCAATTCAATTATCGTCACAAACATCATCATCACAACCATAGTAACAACTTAATTTCAGCAATCATAACAACCACAAGTATCATCACAATCACAATCATCATAATCACCATAACCATAATAATTATAATTAGGGCTAGGATTTTGATGAAATTGCATCTTTTTTTCTAGTAAGCCAGAAACATGGCTGCTTTAGTATTTATAAGTTATGTGATAAACTGAGTGTTTTAAGACATATTTGTTAGGGAATATTTTGCATTTTTTGCCTGTTTCAACTCATGAGAGTATTTTTTGTTCTATTCGGTCATTTTTGAGGCATTTTCATTTAATTTTGGCTATAAATCCCCATTATTAATGTAAAATAATGTTTATTTCCTTCGATATTTTCTTTACATATTTTGTCCATTAATACTCATTATTTTGTATAATATTTTTATCGTTTTTCTACACAAATATTGTCATTTTAACGTAGTACACCCCATGTAATGGATCAGTCCAACCACTCCTTCAATATAGACTCCTCTATACCTGCTAGTTCCGGATAAGAGTGGCCTTGTGGTGGACTACATCGAACTAAATCAAGTAAAATAATTAATTAAAGTGTACTACTTAGAAAAATTATGTAAAATTAAATAAACATGAATGTAGGTACTAGAATTTAATTTAATTACTAGTCTAAATATTAAGCAGTACTAAACCTCTTTTCCTGCTATGCCAATTATGTAAGATCAATTTTATGGCATTTTAAGGGCATTTTTGAAAGATTTTAAGTCATAAATGTATTGTTTTTTGAACATTTTTTCATGACCTATAGGTCATCAAAATCCTGGCCCTAATTATAATCGTAATCATAAACATCACAACAATTATCGTAATTATAATCATCATAAATATTGTAAGTACAATAATCATAATCATCACTACCGTAATGATCAGAACAATAATCATCATTCATAATCATCATAATAATCATCACAACTATAATCATCATAACCATAATCATCAATCATTATTAAAAACACAATAATCATCACAACCATAATTCATAATCATAATCGTCACAATAAGTCATCACATCATATTCATAAAGATCACGACCATATTCGAAATTATTATCAGAACCACAATCATCGTAATCATAATTATCATCGCAATCATAATCATCATCGGAACCAAAATCATAATCACAGCAACCATAATCATAATCATCATAACCATAATCACAAACATAATAATCACAACCATCGTCATAGGGAGTATTATGTTATTATTTATGCTAGAATCACATAAATTACCACCGAATTCGTTACAATCATTACCATTATATTACTCCCTTCGTAATATGATCGACATAATCACTGTCATCAATAGCATTATCATAGTAAAGTTTACCAAGAACGCAAAAAGCAGATATATCTGTGTAAGAAGCTTCTCACCACTTTTTCTTTACAATTCTTTGGCTCCGTGCATGAAATCCATAACCCTCATTTAAACCGTTCTGACCAAATCAAGAATTTAACGCACGGAGGTCTGTTGTTTCCAATGAGCCTCAGTATGTTGCCACCTTATATCGCTACTGCAACTTTGTACACAACACACACAATTTGAGGGATGATAATGATGTATGAAAGGTCACATTAATATTCTCATTTTTTTTTAATTTGAGTGTTATGTGTTTCATGCACGGTGCCACAGAATTGTAGTTGTACTTCATAAAATAGTCTGAAAATGGCATTTAATGTGTTACACACTTCTAGCCAGTTATACAGTGCGCTTCAAAAGTCACGCATATTTTCTGCTACAGCTAAATGGAAATGTTTTTCGAAAAACGCTCGGACACGACGAACAGTATATTTTAAAAGAGACTTTTTAACAAAAACAAACCATTCTTGATATTGTTCTTATGAGAGTTATGACGTCATCGGATACATTTTTAAATGACACCCTGTATTTTTCTGTACACAATCTGAAAGATTTTATTATTCTCCATAGTTACACAAGCTGTCAAACGTTGTTATTGTAACAATAGTAATATGCGTTACAAGAACGGTATGTTGAAGTTTTCATGTTCGAGGAAATGTTTGAAAAAGCGAAACGTAGTTAAGCTTTTTTAATTTCCGAGAATTGAAAGAAAACACACCGCTCGTGTATCGTACATTATTTTGTGCGAAGATCGTTTATTACATACCTGAAAGAGGAATTTCTAATTAGTTGCAATGAAATCTCCATCTTGGTTTCTGTTCAATGACGGCAATGTTGCAAAACAAAAATATCTATCTTCAACATTATTGCTTTAAAATGTTTTCTGTGTTTACTATACTCCTGCAGGCCGTGATATACGTCTGTCTTTTTTTCCCCCAGTCTATAAATGCGATTGATTTTTTCATGGCTTCCTTAATGTTACTTGCATCACGAAATGCAGTAACTTTAGTGGAGTTGTAGAGTTTACTTAATTGTTGCAAATATTTAAAAACAATAATTAACAGTGCAATTTAGATTAAATTGCAGTGGTAAGTTTCCAATTTATAATTATTACTATGTTAAACGTCTCTAAAAATAATATGTTAAAAGCCTAAAGCAGTAAAATGAATATGTCACTTAAGCGGTAAGAAGAGGGAAAGTGTTATGTGTGTTAGGTTGGGAATACTGAATGTGGAATTTTAGACTTTCCGCGGATTGGTTTTGTGCGGAAACCAAGCAAATACACACGATCTCGCACAAAATAAATAGTTGGATTTCCTGGTGTTATGCAAGCAGTTTATTTATAGAAATTGACAGAAGATAACGATGTTATTAAGTGAAAATGAGAGAATTGAGATTTTAATGATGATTGCATATGGTGTCAGGAAACGTACACAAGATGAATTACAGTATGTGCACTTTTCAATGAAACACATCCACAGCCACCCCCTATTTATCAACCTACTGTAAGTAGAATACAAAACAAATTCAATGAAAATGGACATGTGAGAGATGTCCAAAGATTTGGTAGACCATCATCAACTACTGAAGAATTGGAGCTAGACATTCTGAAAACAGTGAAAGATAATCCACTTTCTTCACTTACTGAATTACAATCTACATTTGATGTATCGAGAGCAACCATTTGGAGACTGATGCGTCGTAATAAATATCATCCTTATGAAGTGCAGCCCTTGCAGGAGCTAATACAAGATGATGGAGACAGAAGATTGCAATTCTGTTAGGCAATGATCAACCTTTATAATAGAGACCCCAATTCCGTATCAAGCTTGCATTTCTCTGATGAATCTACATTTTGTCTGAATGGAGAAGTGAATAGACAAAATTGTAGGTACTGGTCAGAAATCAACCCACGCTCGATGGTAGAAACTCACACGCAATTTCCCCAAAAGGTAAATGTATGGGCAGGGATTTTAGACTTTTTTATGATACAGTGAATGGAAACCTGTGTTTAGAATTTTGCGTGAAGAGTTTGCCGTTCTTCACCCAAACCTCCAAGATCCAGACTTATCTAATGATTCCATCTGGTATCAGCAAGATGGGGCTGCTCCTCATTATGCTGCTCCTGCACAGCAATATCCGAATGATAGATGGGTCGGAAGATGAGGATTTGTAGAGTGGCCTGCAAGATCGCCGGATCTTTCCCCTCTTGATTAATTTCTATGGGGTTATTTGAAATGTATAACCCGACCAGAATGTTATTACTCCTGGTCTTGAGGCGCTGCTGTTCGTATAAACTACGTCATCTTTTCTCGGTAGGAGGCCGAGGGTTGTTGAAAGGATGGACGAATGTGTACACAGATATGTTCCGATTTCTGCCACGGGTGATAACATTCTGGTCGGGTTACAAGATATTTGCTACGAAGCCTGTTGATATTGATGAATTGAAAAGAAGAATGCGAGAGCAGTGTCACCAGCAGTCTTTGAAAATGTTAAACAGAAATTTGTTCTGCGTCTTTCACATTGCCAAATCGTAAATGGGCAACATTTTGAACATTTAATTAATTGAACATTTGCATCAGTAACACATTTTATTTTAACTATTTATTTTGTCACAACGTTTTTTTTTTTTGTATAAAACAATTGATAGCTGGTTCGCTGAGTTTGCTCAATGGTAGCGTGTCTGCCTGAAGACTAGCCGGCTTGCGTTCGATTCCCGGCGGGGTCAAATTTTCTTGTAAAATTTCTACCTCGAGACTAGGAGAGATGGCGGTGCACAACTTCTAATCACTAGATTGTGCACAAATATGCCTGGGTTAAATTTCAAATCTCTCCTCAGTGCATATGAAGGGAAGGCATATTATGTTACTGTTGATAGTGATTCGCCCCTCGGATGGGGACGTTAAGCCTTGGTGCTATTCGACAGGAGTAGGCTACGCGTCTGCATCGGGTTTCCTCTTCTCCCTTCCTCACCTCCATCATCTTTCTCACCCTTCTTACATTACACTTACACGAACACTTAACATACACTCACCCTAGTACACGACATAATTCAATTCTTTACAGATACACATCATGCATAACGTGGCCCATCGAAGTGGTGTGCAATTTGAAAATGGGTCACAGTCCTGCCATCTATCCGCAGTATGCGGAACCTGAATCACATAAACTGAAATGGGTAGGCATTAGATACAAACACACAAAAACTGATAGCTTGCGTAGCCATGGAAAATAATAAAATCTTTCAGACGGAATACAAAAAAAAACACAGGGTATCGTTTAAAAATGTTTCCGATGACGTCACAACTCGCACAACAATGATATCGAGAATAGTTAGTTTTTGTGAAATAGTCTCTTTGAAAATATACTATTTCATGTGTCCGAGCATTTTTCGAAAAACATTTCCATTTAGCTGTAGCAGAAAATACACATGACTTTTGAAACGCACTGTATGAATTTAATCACTAAAAGTTCCGTACATTATTCCACGAGACCAATATTTAAGTCCAGTTCAATTGGATAAAAATTGTATTTCATGCGGTTAATTCTGTTTGTTTATACAACTCCGTGCTTATGTTAATGTTCAATATTTATTCCAAATGGATTGTTGCGAGAAGCTTCGTCAGAGCAGCACGGATATGTCTTGAAACTGCGTCCGCCGTAATATTTAATTAAAGTGCGACGTGGAGTTTGTCTTCAAGTAGCGAGGTTTTCCGCAACAGTTGGAATTTGAATGAAAGGCGGAGACTTCATAAAAATTTACCACAGCGAGTGTCCCAGAGTAATACAGGAAAATTACATTAGTGCGCGCACAGTGACTTCACTTCAGGCAGCAGGGAAGGAAACGACGAATTCAAAGATCTTATTAACTAGTAAATAAAGAAACCTATGCAGAATTTAATGTACAGTAGTGGCAAAAAAACCGGACCGACCCTCGTAGCTGACTTTAGAGCCTTGTTCACTCCAGAGCACGATAGACTGGTAACTAAGACTTTCGTGGTTCGAATCCTGCCTGAGAAGGACACTTTTTTTTGTTCCTTATTCAAATTTATTCCCATTACTTTTCGATTGCAGTTATATATTACTACTTCAGTAACTTATTATTCCCAGAACATAAACTTTACCAGCAATCGAAAAGTATTGGGAATAAATTTGAATAAGGAAAAAAAAAGTTTCCTTCCCAGGCAGGATTCGGATCACGAAAGTCTTAGTTACCAGTCTGTCGTGCTCTGAAGTGAACAAGGCTCTGAAGTCAGGTACAAGGGTCGGTCCGGTTTCTTTTGCCACTACTGTACATACATAGTATAACATTACATATCATAAGGATATTGAGTGCTCAACTTTAAGGGGACGCTATACTGAAATTACTAACCTCCATGTTTTTAAAGCTAAATTAACAAAATTATCACTGGTGTATCTGGTTAATAATAACACATGTACAAAATTTCATCCCTCTATGACAAGTGACTTGCATTTTATTAATATCTTAGTAAAATATTGTATCACTTTATATAAGAAGTCACATGTGCCGCAATTTACATTATTTGTAACAAATATTCACTTACATGATTCTTCATGTACATTGGAACAAACATTACTATTCGGTTTTTCTGCACCATGAATCGGTAAATTACTAGGGAATTTGTACTATTATTATTATTATTATTATTATTATTATTATTATTATTCAGTTGTCTTCTATATTGCTGTTATTTATACTTGCTGTGTATTTTTATACTGGTTGAGTGGAAGAGAAGATGTTATGGTCGTAACTCTCCCAATAAAAATAAATCAATTAAATAAACCACTAAATATTGTAAATTGTAGTAAAGATCACCGTAGTATCAGTCTTTATCACTATAATGAATTCTGAACAGTCTGCGTGGTGTGGTTTTGAATAATGAATAGAATGTCAAATGTAGTACAAACAAGATGCAAGTGTTCCTGATAGTAGCCTACCTGTGGAACAAGGCAAACAACGTCACCCCAATGTAGTGTGATACAGCATCCTTTTATGATTTAATTGCTTTTTTATCTGCAAAAAAAGTTTTTTTTTAAACAGTGCGTCTTTTCTGTTTTGTCTTTCTTCCCTGCCTATTTTAAGGATCATAAATGGTTAAACTTATATAATTTGAATCAGAATCAAGAGTGCAATAGACTTGTGGAATTAAATGTAGATTGTCACATTTAAAAACATAACTTTGTGTTACGAATTTCTATAACATTCTGTATAATTTTCAACTACACCAAACAGTAGGCTTTGCTCAACCCTTTAATGTAAGATGGTATACAATTATTTTTATGCTCGACCATGCCGAAATGTAGTAATTATACACCTGGTAGCAGTCCTGTAATGCATGTCATTAAAGTACACCTATTCATTAAAGTTCAGGTTTTCGATTATTCTCGGATATGCAATCGAAAGACGAGGGAAACGTCACGGAGGCTGGAAATCCAATATTGTCGCAGAAGGTTATGTTCTGTTACTATAATAATTAACGTTAATTGTAAATAATATTCAAATAAATTCAATTTGTCATCTCGTTTTTCAATTCTAAATCAATTTCCAGGTTATACATTCTCTGCATTACATCAAGGTCAATGACATTACTGTTCCTCGGAAAAAAAATCAATACTTTCGCGTCTGAGCACATCTCACAGTTCACGAGCTATGAACAAGGTCTCTTCCGATCTTCTGTCAGATACAAATAAAATGAATATTTCTGAATAATTTCAAGTTAGAAATATAGTCGAGCATAAAAAGTCGTATGAAACTTGCTTATAATGGTAATTAACCCTAGGATGCATGGCGGGGGTCTTTGAGGCCTTTCATCAATTTTATTACTCACTTAAATGTGTTAAAATATTATGAAATTGCACCAAATTTCATGTATTCTTCTAAAATATATCTAATAACATGTTGTATGATCATTTAAGGAGACACATTACAATAAACTGTTTAAAATTAATGTTTGTTAATTCTACGTGTATAATGCACAGCGGGGGTCTCTCAGGCCTGTCCTGCTTTATTCATTATACAGCCATACAATTTTATGTTTTACTGCTAATATGTGAATGTTGACACTTCTGACATTTGTATCCTAGTGGATTGTTGCAACATTTTAATTTTATAACCATTTTTGGATTTAACATTGGCAGAGTAAGCTGCTGTTCCCAGTGCTGTGAAATGCAAATATTTTTATTATTCTAATTGTGTTTTTTGTGTCTTACTAATAGAAATAATATCCACCGCTGTAGTCTCGTGGTAATGTGTTCGCTCCCGAACCCATCGGGCCGGAGTTCGATTACCCCCTTGAGACGAGTTGCGTGTGTGAGGTTTTTCGGGGGTTTTCCCTCACTCCTATGGATGAATATCAGGTAACTTTATCGGGCGTATGGAACTCCACTCATTCTCGCCATTTCCTTTCCCCCTCCTCATCATCCTTTCCTTATCATTCCGGTTGTCTTTCTTGGCCTTTAGATCACGCCTGAGGCGGCCCTTCGATACTCCTGACGCTCTCGGCCGGCCTCCATGGATATCTCAAAGAACGGTATTTGGTGACCCAGCAAAGGAACCCACTCCCCTCCACTCCCCTCCCGACGGGAGGGTGTCCTACACCTCAGACCGTTTGAGGGGGGAATGTGGTGGAGGCTGTTGTGGTGGAATGGTACACGGACTTAGAGGGATGACGGGACTGGTCGTTAGGGTGTTAGAGTTTAGGTCGGTTCGGCGTGGGTGCGGTTGTTGAGCTCCAACTCATTTCAAGGGCGCACAATAGGCCTCAGTTCCGGTGTATAGGGATGTTTCCCTTCCGGCCTCATAAGACCACATATGAAGCACAGAGTCAACAATCCAAACTTGAACATGAATGTCCTTCAAGCATTTGCCCGGTGTGGAGTCAAACGGCCCGAGGAGGTGGATATGGATTTCATCCAAGAATAATGCCAAAAAAAGAAGATGCTTTTTGTGCCTACGTGACTTAGAAAGAAAAATTGCTCAGTGTTGTTCAAAATGTTCTAAGAATGTGTGCAATGAGCAAAGTGTTCTTGTTTGGGAAGACTGTTTTCAGTAAAAGGGCATTGGACTTCACTTTATGTAATAATAATCCGAGGTACGACAGTCCATGAAGGACCATGACCGACCAGCAGGCTGCTGAACTCACGTCCATATACCGAAGAAGAGGTGGACGATCATCCAACAAGAATGTCGGTATCGTGGGGTTAGCACGATGATTCGCCCAGCCGTTACAGCTGGCTTTCATAACTGGATTTCGCTACCTATCATAGCTCCCCAAGTGCATCACAATTCTGGGTGGGCATCGGTCCCATACACTGGCCGAATTTTCAAGAGAAAATTTCATTCCTCATGAGAAATCGAACCAGCGCGCATTTCGTAACGCGAGTCCTAAGCAGGATGCCTTAGACCACGACGACACAGCGCAGGACCACTTTATATAATGGAACTATAATTTCAGAACTTGTGCATATAGAGAAATTTTTATCATATTTAGCTACTCAAAACATAGGCCTATACACAGTGTATAATTATTCTATTATAGCACTATATTGAATAACTAACTGAATAAAAATACCACAACATTGAAATTGAACTTGAAAGATAAGAATATCCATTGAATTTATAATGGGGGCCTTTGAGGCCTTTGAGGCCCCCATTATGCATTGATGTAAGTCCAAGAGGCCATGCATCCTAGGGTTAAGACGCTCGTATGAAAACATACTCGCGTCTTAATTACTACCATTATAGGCTCGTTGCATAATGTACTATTTAGGTACACTAACATTCGCTAGTTTCATTGTCTCCTGAAAGTTATGGAACACAGTGTAATTTTATTTATTCTATATAGCGAAAGCGAAATGTATTTTTCTTTTGTGTTTTGGAGAAGTTCGAAATCCTAATTAATTATTCAGCATTTGATATTAAATAGATTCTTCGCCCACCTCTTGCATACGATATCTGATTACAATAAACAAGAGTTCTTGAAAAACAAGGGAACGTGATTTCTGAGTATTTCTCAGATATTTTGTTCTTTAAGGAAGTAATATAATATGCAAGGAAGAACTTCGAAAACAATTTTCACCAAACAGACAACAGGGGATCGGGAAGACTGGCGAAACAAAGAGACCACGCGTTTCTTATTCCTGAGATAATTACGTCATTAACCTAATATGAAACCCTATATCGAGCATCGTAAGAAACTGTATGATTTATACCTCCACCGCATGATATATATATGGTAATTTTAGACTACTCAACGATGTAGTTGTCTTTCTGACGGTCTTATTTTATGCAAAATGTATTTTATTCAAGTGCGAACTATTTCTTTCAGAATGTAATAATGTTCAGCACTTCTAACTTTACAATTAAAGAAACTGGTTTCAAACTCCAGTTGAGATTATTTGTTTAAATACGTGTCGTGATATTTCTTCATTAAAATGCTAGGCTATTCCTAGATTCTTGCTTCTTCGATTTATTCCTCAATCATTATGACCTTCATCTTCTCCTCAAATAATCATGGTGAAAATATGAACCTCCTATTTGGTCTTCGTGCATTAAGACTTCCATTGGGGGCTCAGTCGTAAGAATTCTGATGGTTACCTCAATCCTAAACAGCATTCATACTTTCATTTAATCATTCATTACTAATTCATTATGTTACATTGTACCGTATTTTGAGTATCATATTCCAGTCGAACTTGTATCGTAAAACATCGAATTCACTCTATCCCATTGTATTGCAGAATATCATACTTTAACGTATGATATCGCACTGTAACATATTTCGAATATCATAAAGTCGTATCTTAAATTGTCGTACATGGTACCATGTTGTACCATAGCGTATTATGCAAAGAGTTCACCAGGGAAAATGTTTCGCTCAAGTAAATGCCCTCGGCCTTCTACTGTTAAACGAACGTACATACAAAGCGACTCCCAAGGAAATAGTGTGTATATTCCCCCTGGATAGAACATAGGAAGATTTCACAGGCTGAAGAGACGCAAGGTTAGAACATTCCATTCAGTACTCTTCAATGCAGTTTAGTTTAGTTCGTGGTAATGCAGTAAAAATAAATTAATTGCGCTACAGCCCATGAAGGGCCAAGACCGACCAGCCGGCTGCCGGCCTCACGCCCACATGCCGAAGTAGAGGTGGACGCTCATCCTACCAGAATGGAGGTATCGTGTGATTAGCACGATGATCCCCACAGCCGTTATAGCTGGTTTGCGAAACCGGATTTTCGCTACCTATCGTAGCCCCCAAATGCATCACGATGCTGGGTGGGCACCGGTTCCATGCACTGGCCGGAATTTCATGAGAAAATTTCTTCCCCCATGGGGACACGGGCAGATATTTCACTGCAAACCCAGCTTTCTTCAATCTTTCCTATTTTCTGCCTTCCTCTTCGTTTCCTCATACGATCCATATATCTTAATGTAGTCTATGATCTGATATCTTATTCTAACCCGAACTCTTCTCCCGTTCACCGTTCTTTCCAGAGCATCCTTCAGTAGGCAGTTTCTTCTCAGCCAGTGACCTAACCAATTCCTTTTTCTCTTTCTAATCAGTTTCGGCATCATTCTTTCTTTACCCACTCTTTCCAACACAGCTTCATTTCTTATTCTGTCTGTCCACTTCATACGTTCAATTCTTCTCCTTATCCACATTTCAAATGCTTCTATTCGTTTCTCTTCACTTCGTCGTCCATGTTTTTGCCACATACAATGCCACACTCCATACAAAGTACTTCACTAGCCTCTTCCTTAGTTCTTTTTTCAGAGTCCGCAGAAAATGCTTCTTTTTCTATTAAGAGCTTCCTTGGCCATTGCTATCTTCCTTTTGACTTCGTGGCAGCAGCTCATGTTACTGCTTATAGTACACCCCAAGTATTTGAAGCTGTCTACTTGCTCTATCGTACTACAATTTCTATGCAAATATCCTGGATTTTAATAACCATCTGATTCAACAATCCAGAATTTAGCAAAAAAAAAAAAAGAGAGAGAGAGAGAGAGAAATCGACTCATTAAAAAAAATATTCATAACTGGAGAACGCCTGATAACTTCGATTAGAACAGTTTCTGAAGAAAAAGTTCAATAGAGACCTGCACATAAGACATCACCTTAGAAAGCGACGGAAATGTTAAAACCAAGCCTTATAAGACAATAAATGGATCGTGAATTACAAAACTCCACAATTTGCATTTTTTTTCTCAAATATTTCATATGGTTGTAATATTCATACGTAAGGCTTTCAAGTGGTGCAGAAATCTACGTCCAGTGCTGAGTGTAATTTCACAGCGGCTGTAAGTTATAGTGAAATTGTTTTTTTAGGATTAAAGAAATTGTGAAGGATGAAATATGTTAGTAACATAATTTTTCATTGTTGTATTCCCTGTATTTTTTTAAATTTCTTAGTTTAAATATACATTTAAAGTTCTTTATAAAATAAAGAAAATTGTACTTCTCCGTCTTTCTTTTTTACTGAAAGGTGTTTTACTGAAAGAAAGTAATTTCTTCCAGAAAATACTAAAGAAAAAAATTAAAGTTCATATATGTCAAACGCTACAACTTATTCTTTAATAAAAAAAAATATCCAACTTAAAATACCAAACGCTTTTGAAGATATAATTATTTTTGTACCTCCTGAAAAATTTACTCAAATGTACATGCGGGGTTTCTGCAATTCACGTTTCAAATGGGATGTAATAGAAGAACGTGGACAGTTCCAGTACTTATTAAGCCAATTACATGGCACGTAATATAATGTTAATGTAGAAGTCGCGAGATTTTATTACCTAAAGTTGACGCGCTGAATCACCACTAAACAGGCCGTTACTTGCCCATGTCGCTTTTGGAACAGCGCCATGCTGAGCGAAACCTGTTTTCAGGCATATATACCCGTTATCTTAATGTATCATACAATATCGTATCATAACACTACATACAGTATAGAATATTATTTAATTATTATGTAGTATGATATCACATTTGCAACGTACATTCTACAGCATTATTATGTACCATTTCGTATCTTAAATTACAGTGCCGTATAGTTTGTTTCGTACCTTATCGTAAATTACACTGAACAACAAATTTTTACTTTTGTCTTGCTCCGAAATAAAAATAGGTGACTATTACTAATATGTATGCCCTAAATCTGAATTTAAAATCGAAATTGCCCCATCATGTACAGCTGTCAAAAGAAAAAGTGGCCGCTCTCCTGAAACAAAGTTCCCTTCGGGTATCTCCGCTACAATTCGGAGACAGGCGTTGTTACATGTTGTTGGACCACGTTGCCTGATATCTACAGTTATAATTCAAGTATTCTTTGTGTTATTTCATAGCGTAATGGTAGCGTTCAGGCCTCTTATTCGAGAGATCCTGCGTTCGACTACAACCTCGTGCTTTTTATGTTCTTTTTTGTTCTGTTTTTGAGAGAGACAAACTATATATAATGGGTCCTTTCTCTTTTACGATTATTTTAGTAATTAACATCAGGTTCATTAATATATTATGCCATGACTTTATCATTATGATATTGTGGCTGCAAATGGAAAGAAAAAAGATTTTATTCTCAATAAAAATATCTTTCGTGGCATAAACAAAACAAATTTACTGGCGTCGGCCTTAAAACATTCAAACAATTAAGCGTTCAAAAAACAAAACAAAAAGCCACAATTCAATATTTAGTCTGACTTCCTCTTATCTCGATCATCTTGCAGTCGAGTGGGCATGGAATCGACTAGTCTTTGCAAATAGCGACTGTTCTTAGACACGATATTCCAGGCATTCTGAACATACATAAGTGTTCTGTCCATGGGCAGGTCTTTCATTGCAAACCCAGCAATCTCCAATCTTTCCTATTTTCTGCCTTCCTCTTAGTCTCCGCATATGATCCACATATCCTAATGTCGTCTATTATTCTTTTCAACCAGAGACCCAACCAATTCCTTTTTCTCTTTCATTCTTTCTTCAGTCACTTTTTCAAACACAATTTTATTTCTTATTCTGTCTGTCCACTTCACAAGCACCGTTCTTCACCACATCCACATTTCAAATGCTTCAATTCGTTTCTCTTCATTTCGTCATAATGTCCATGTTCCTTCCCCCTACAATGCCACACTCCACACAAAGCACTTCACTAGTCTCTTCCTTACTTCTTTTTCCAGAGGTCCGCAGAAGATCCTTCTTCTTCTATTAAAAGCTTCCTTTATTCATGTTTGCAGTTTTTCTTGGGAAGGATAGGCCTAAATGCGGTAACATCCCGTTGCTTTCCGCACACCACTATCTCTTTCGCATCTTATTCAATTCCAGGGAGCCCAAGCGTGGAGATGAGGAGAGTGGATTTGACTAATTGGGCCCTCCGGACTTCACCGAAAGTCACGGCAAGGGTTAAATATTAATTCTATCAGGATGTTTGACCCGATCTGAGACCGGGAAATCTCAATTAGCCTTTGCCCTCCGCATCCTGGACTAGCTTCTACGAATCATCAGAAAATCTTAGAGTGTGATTGGGCCAATTTTTCTGAAAATGTTTCCACACTTTTGCCTCGTAGCTCAGCGGACGAACGTCGAAATTTAGATGTCAACGTCTCAGGTTCAATTTCTCGTTACTCCTTTTCATTTTATTCTGGTTCAAGATAGTATAATGTAATAATACAAAAAGAAAAACTAATACCAGTATTATGCAACTGGATTTTTCCAAACCTAATATTACATTTATGTTATTTATATCGCTAAAGAACGATTACAATATAAATAACTTGTATATTATTTATACAGTATCACTAAAGAACGATAACAGAATATAAATGATAAATATCGGTTTGTTTAATATATATAAGATATTATATAATGCGTATTTAATTATCTAAATAAAATAACCTATTTTACAAAGAAAGATGTTTATTTGTGTTATAATAATTACTTACATAAAATACAGATTATTTATATTGCGAAAGAACAATAACAATATAAATAACTTGAATATTATTTTATAATGCTAATGAAGGAAAACAGAATATAAATGATAACTTGAATATTATTTATATCGCTAAAGAACGATAACAGAATATAAAAAACATGAATATTATTCATATCGGAAGTTCACAGATTTATTACAGATGTATTTAAGAAATTGTAGAAGAATAGTAATTAGTAACAGTGTCCTATTTATTCTTCTTGGAGCCAAATTTGTAACTTTTAAAAGTGTGGTTAATATGTTGAAGTGTATGTGTTGTAACGGATGCTTGATTTGTTATGTATGTGAGTCAGTTATGGGATGCTTGATGTCGTCGCAATGTCGTAATTATAGTTTGATTGTGTTTGTGTGACAGTTGTGTATTAATTTATGATTTATGGTAAGGAAATCTGCATATTTGTGTTATAGAAGTGTTACGTATGTGTGTTGTTAATGTTTTTGTATGTTTCAAATTGATACCTGATATTTGTTTTGCAATCGCAATGCCTAATTTACGGATTGTTTATGTTTTGTTTACATCGCGTAAGCTAATTTAATTTTCTGTTCCATTTCTCTTTATGCTTATGTTTTTTCTGTATGAAACTATAGCCCTAACATACATATGTAAAATAGGGCTAACCCCCATTGGAGATACAATAATAATAATTATTATTCATATCGTTATAAAACGATAACAGAATAGAAATGATGACTTGAATTTTATTCATATCTCTAAAGAACGATAACAAAATATAAATAATGTGATATCTCTAAAGAACGATAACTGAATATAAATGATAATTTGAATAGCATTTACATCGCTAAAGAACGATTAAAAAATAAAATGAAAACTTGAAGAAGGCCCGAACCCACAACCTTTGAATCATTCAACAAGCACTCTACCCCTGGTCTACGAGGCGCAGATATGGAACAATTTCATAATTCCGGAACTGCTCATACAAGCATATGCATCGTGTAACATCGCCGCGACCCGAAGTGGACTTTGAAATTATTCGCTGTTCACGAGTGCGACCACTTTTTTTTTTGACAGCTGTACCATTTTCCGGGGAAAATGAATTTAATTTTTTATGGAAAAAAACTTATCTTTTTTTTATTTTTCACTGCTACTGGTAAAATTACAACACACTAGGGATTCAAAATACTTCATAATACTTGAAAAATGTGTACTGGATACAAAAATGATGTTATATAGTTTAGAACACCACAACAATTAAAATATTTCATTTGTATAATGAGAAAAATCTCGGAATTTGAACTTACATTTAAAAGAATATTCTGGATGACTTCTATTTATAACTAGACTCGGGACTGTCTTTTACAAGGAACCAGCAATAGTCTGCAAGTATGCTGGATGATGATCTTCCTTAATATCGCCTTTCCATTTTAGATATTTCTTGATGAAATTTTTCCTCATGCTCTTCGCTTACCGCTCCAAAATTAGGAGGAAAGAAATCAAATGAGAATGTAAAAAGTGTATTTTGAGAGACATATTACACCCCAGTTTTGTCATATGCACTTGACATTGTTTCCACAACAAGTTCTATTTAGTTGTCTGCCCTAGAATTTCCAAGGAAATTTGAGCAAACATCTTTGAAAGTTTGCCATGCCATTTTTATGTAGCAGAAAGTTTTCGGCCATAACTTTGTGAATTTGCGGACCAATCAAAATGTCCTCTTTTAATTTAACTTCACTCAAAATAGTAAACTTTTCCTTTAAATACTGAAAACCACACCCTTCTTTGCTCATTGCGTAGACCTCACTTTTAACTGTTATGAAATTTACTGAATAGAAGGTACCAATATCTGTTTATTTATTAGAAGTACAGAAGAACATGCCAACAATCATAAGAAACCGGAAATTAGTCATAAACTCATAAAATGCAGTGGCTTTTGTTTTGGTTTACAGCCCTCAACTTGCGCCAGATGTTTCCTGAGGAAGCGCTTATCGAAAAGTGAAATCATAGTACGTACAATATCTTAAAAACCTCACGTGGTACGAAGAAAAGAGATGCATTCTCGGATTAAACGCACACCAAACTATAAGGGACACATTGTTTTAACTCGGAGCAAACTTCTTGTTGTTCAGTGTTATTTATCATATTTCACCATCACTTTTCATATTATGTTTACTTTATTTCATCTCAAGTGACATCCTACCTTATTGTTTTATATCATGTTATATCGTATCTTAACGAAACATACATCGTAAGCTATTTATTGTATCTTACCGTATTCTATTGCGTCTTATCGTATTCTAATGTCATGGCTTATTCGTATCATAGCGAATGATGCAACTTCATATTATGCAGGATGTACTCGTATTTCATTGTAATATTTCGTAGCTACTGTTTACATGTATTTTACACATATCACTTAGATGCTTAATTGGAGAATGGGTATAATAAGAAAAGCTTCTGAGATGTTCTCATTGAGAGTGAGTATTGGTTACAACTTTCCATTCCTAATTTCTTTTCAAACTCTTTTCCACTCTGATGTTTTTATCATACCTACAAAGTTCATTGATGCATACGCTCTAGAAACCAGTCCGAGGAAAAAAAAACCTGTTCCTGACTCCGTGACAACCGTTTCTTGCTTGTGACTTGTGGAGTATTGGAAGGGAATTGTCAACTGTCAGCAGCAATATTGCGTTTTTATTTGTTTTTATATACCTATTTGATTATTATAATCATGAAAGTAAACAAAGTTGAATTCATTTCTTGCTTGCGGGCGTTTCCTTGTACCGCCTTTTTCAATTCAGTAGACTCAAGGTTTCTTAGAAAAAGAACCTGAGAAACATCTAAAATGCAATATAAAGTAAACAGCGGATTTTCGGTCCCTACTCAGCGACAAGACGTCACGTGCCTTGCCTTGGCGAAGGGAGCGTAACGATGGTTCAGTGACCTCCCTGCAACTGACATACACCCTAAATCATACTGTATATACACAGATTGCTCTACGTTATAGGCTTTGACGGTAACAACTTTTGTCAGGTTTACTATGCTGCCATCTAGTTGTTACATAAGGAGTCACGTCATAACTCCCATTTGAATTGCATTAGCGACTGTACTGCCATCTCGTGTTCGTTTACGGCGGACGGGTGGCGATCCTGGCGGTTGTTCTCTTCAAAGTGCAACCGATTTTAATATAGGAATGAGCAAGCAATCTGTATATGATCTGGGCATACACCTAACGTTCAGGATTGGAACCGAAAATTCGCTGTCTGATTATGAGACACTTTCTGAAAATAAATTAACTGCAGTTTAGATTTTTTCGACAATTTTGTTTAGCTCATCACTCTCATTGCACTATAGATTCAATAAAGCTATATCTCATTCGTATAGAGCATACGTAGGAAGTTATTAAACAGCATAATAATGATTATAGGATCTCTGGACTCTTCCGTCATCGACAAAGTTTCCAACTTTGTCTGGTTTTGCTACACCCCATTTCTCTTTCTCATTACATCAAGTATAAAAGAAAGTATTTTGATGATGTAAAAAAAATACGATTTCAAGGTTTTCACGGAAATACACTTTTTCGGTATCCCTAAAACAGAAAATTTATTTTGATAATGCCGTCTATCTGCCTATACTAAGTGAGCTGTAATTTGTAAGGTTTTCCGTTGTCCTTGTCTTGTCCTTGTTTACAAGAAAATGGGGCCGAAAGTCACGGTCTACAGTATATGCCATACAGGGGCTTGTCAGAGATCTATAGAGGCATCAGTAGTAAACTCTGATAAATTAATTTTCAGTATGTTATGCGAAGTAATAGTTAAAAAAAAAACTATAGGTGGCTCAAAAATTACATATAATTAGACAGTGGATGCAGGATGACTTATCGTTGAATGTAGGTGCATATTTACTATATGTTACATTTTTTTTCATTCAGACCATTGGATCAACAGGTTTTAAACGTAAACAGACGACGTCGCATGCTACTGTATCTCCGTACAGTCAGAAGGAAAGGAAATGGTAATATGCGTTACAAGAGCGGTATGTTGAAGTTTTCATGTTCGAGGAAAAGTTTGAAAAAGCGAAACGTAGTTGAGCTTTTTTAATTTCCGAGAATTGAAAGAAAACATACCGCTCGTGTATCGTACATTAATAATTAATTATTCAAGTCCTTAGTAATAGTAGTTCTTTAGATATGTTTTTGCTAGGTCCCTCCAAAAGTGTCTTTTTAAGTATTTGCATCCATTAACAGATTTTGCAGCAATCCTTGTTCCCTGGATACCCATAACAGCCTATATTATTCGACACAAAAGATAACGAGCGCACTTTCAGGTTGAGCCGTGCTCGATATCGTAGTTGTTCATCTAGTACGTCACTTCGCCCGACAGAGTGCTCTCAGACGATATGTCATAGATGGCGCTATTATTTTCTTCATTTTCTTATCCAAATTTTCCTATTGGCCGGTTGATTACGTCAGACGAAGAGAGAGGGATAGCGAGCTTACTTCGCTACGCCCAGTTATATGTAATATTACTCAGGGGCCGGAGGTCGTACCGATAACATTACTCAGGGGTCGGAGTTAGTATCGAGAACACTACTCAGCAGCCAGGCCGCGTACCGACAACTTCATTTAGGCAATCGACTTGCACTTAGGAAATAGAGCTCGAATTGTATTCTACACTTGTAACTTAAGTTCATTGTGTTAGATAGTTCGAGAATAGTGTATTCACTTGAGAATTTATGGATTATATGAAACCTTGTTTGAAATATATCTCGGGATTTAGTGTGGCAAAGAGTTGTATCAGTTCTGTTATTATTGGAGTAGGCAAATTTGGGTTGTGATATTATTCTCATTTTTGGTGGCATGTGTTTGAGATATTGTAGTGGATCGTGTATGAAAATCACTCGCTGATAATACGTCTTGGGTTAAGTAATTGGGATTACGTGAAGTGATGTAATTGTGATATATGATGTATTGTATTGGGGGATTACGTGATGAGACGTAACTTTGATATGTGGGGTAGTATTGAAGATCCAACACGGTTTTGGGTGATAGCGTAGTGATTGCGATCTCTTGGCTTCCATCGTATTAGACGTTGTAATGAACTAGAATAGTATGGGCCTCATTTATCTATTCTAGTACTTGCTACTCCATGTTTATTATTATTGCATTCCACGCCGGTATTCAGGAATCGAGTGCATTGACTTTCGTTCCTATTCTAACGATCATTTGTATTTGAAATTATCGTCGGTTACTTATTATCTATCTTATCTCTCTCTCTCTCTCTCTGGGCATTGTTAGATTGTAAGGTACAGAGATTATTGTTACTGCTATCTGCACAGTTTATGTGAGACATATGTGGAATTGGTAAATTATATAGTGATCAGTCGGGTGACAGTTTGTATTGGGTAAAGTCTTTGTGAAATACTGAGTTCATGTGTACGTTGAATTTGGATTAATCAGATTTTATGTTATCTGTAATTGAATGGGGCAAGTGTTATGAGTTGGCATACTGACTGGGCGTTCGTGTTGAGGTTTATATCTAGTTGGTTATATGTGTGTATGTATATATATATATATTGAGAGAATGTTTAATAGGTCAGCAACTGATTATTGAGTAATGGGTGTATCAGATTGTATTACGACTTGTAAGTATGTTCGCCCAGTGTAGTTAAAGTTTCCACCATTCAGTTATTGCTTTACTGGTTATTCAGATTAACTTGTAATATTTTCATTCACTTAATTTCATACCTATATGTTATTTCATTTATCATTCATGTATATTATTATCCATTATTTGTTAATTATATCTGTTATACAAATTCGCGCTATTTATTTCTAAAAGTCTTCCACTGCGCACACCCATTCATCCAGTGTGCCATGCATCTGGCGAATAACAACCGCTATAAGAAGAAGTAGAGGAGGAGAGGATGATAGTACACCTCCACCTAACAAATGGTAGCAGAGCGTGGTTATAAATGGTTTGCTGTGGTTATAAATGGTTTAGCGTGGTTTATAAATGCTTTAGTGTGGTTATAAATAGCTTCGACTTATTAATTATGGTTCTGTGTGATTATTATTTTTTTTTTGGGCATTAGGATTTGATATAGTGTCATTTGTAAATTTCTTCTGGCTGTTTTCGATCAACCGTTTGTATTTTTGCAACACATTTTTTTAGGTGCAAATGGATTGATTGTTGATAGTAGTGTGAATTTGTTGAATTTTGATAATTTTCTTTTTTGACTTGAGATTTATTTGATATTTCTTTGTTTAAGTATGAGTGCTCAAATTGGTTGGTGTCGGGACCTATCGAAGGCCACCTTGATTTCAGAGCTGGAGCGTGTTGCCATATCTACGGACGGTAGGAAACGGGAGTTGCAGTCTCGATTTTCCCAATATTTGAAGACGTTGGACCCGGAGAGTGTGAGTAATATTCGCCTGCGAGTTGAGGATGAACTTAAAGACAAATATGCTATGCAGGGATTAGCTTCACAACCTTCAGTGCCTTTTGAGACAAAGAAACGAGCTTCCATTCAGGTGGAAGGTGAGGGTCCGTCTACTCTCTTATTAGGTGGGGAAAAACAAATTGATGCCGTTAACATGACACAATTGGACATAGAGAAAGGAAAATTGGGTGGTGAGAGAAGAATATTTTCTTCTGATGTAAACCAGTACCATATGAAAGTATACTTGGATTTGGTTAGAAATTTGTGGTTGACAGATGGCAAGAACCCGAGGTTATTGATGGGAGATAAAGTTAGGCTAGAGTTTTTCCGCAAAGCTCCGCTCCGAATCAAGTATCGGGGAAGTTGATGTTCAGATGGTCCCAACCCTTGACCATTTCTAGATTTCTTTCTCCTGTCACGGTGGAATTAAGTTGCCCAGATACAGGCCGTCCTCTTCGTAAAGCCCATGTCTCGCATTTAAAATTAGTCGAGAGAGAGGAGAAAGTAAGCCAGACTGTAAATGTAGCGTTGAGCTCCTGAGTCTGGGGGCACTTGTATGTGTCCTCGTTATTTGTTTATTTTAATTGTTTGATCTTTGTTGATTTTATTTTTGATCACTGTATAGTCGATTTATGCTCTGTACTATATATATATTGTATATGTTTGCAGATTTTGTAATCCGGCATATTCCTTTCCTATATTCCTTTTTAATTGCCTTAATTTTCCCAATCTACCATACCTTAATTGAGTGTTGTCTATGAGAATGATATCATTGTGTGATTAGTATGCACCGAGGACTTGACGAGCGGGCACTCGTCCGACATTGGCCGGGCCGCCGAACGGATCCTGGGGACGCCTGGTTTCTATTCTGCGAGACTCGAGCCTCTTTACTTCTCGACTTGCGAACCGTCCTGTATGCTTCCCGGGGATTCGCATAATTGGATCCACACGACTTCTGGAATTTCGACGTATCTGTCATGTTTGATGTCGTCGTGCATAAACAGTAACCGCTGGTTTATGGGGACCAGTTGGCGTCTGTTTCATGCTCTAAGTGCTTCTTGGAGTTACTACTTATTCTTCTTCTACTAGTTGCAGTTCTACGAGCGACGACTGGTTTATGGGGACCAGTTAGGACTTAGGGTTCCCTTATCATCGGTTGCAGGGACTAGCAGGATGCCGCTCTGGACACCTAATTCCAGAGCAGAGGGCATCGGTTTCTGGAGTGACGGAGTTCCTCCAGGTGTGGCTGCTGGAGTGCAGTCAGGAAGTACCGTGGAGTGACCCGGGGTCTCATTTAAGTTGCTCGGAATTGCAGGGGCAGAGGAGCCCGAATTGGGGATGTGGATTTCCTAATAGTTGGCTCACCGGTTGAAATTCAGCGTAGAGGAGGAGAGTGAGCCGTGCTCGACATCGTAGTTGTTCATCTAGTACTTCACTTCGCCCGACAGAGTGCTCTCAGACGATATATCATAGATGGCGCTATTATTTCCTTCATTTTCTTATCCAAATTTTTCTATTGGCCGGTTGATTAGGTCAGACGAAGAGAGAGGGAAAGCGAGCTTACTTGGCTACGCCCTGTTATATGTAATATTACTCAGGAGCAGGAGGTCGTACCGATAACATTACTCAGGAGTCGGACTTAGTATCGAGAACACTACTCAGCAGCCAGGCCGCGTACCGAGTTGTATCAGTTCTGTTATTATTGGAGTAGGCAAATTTGGGTTGTGATATTATTCTCATTTTTGGTAGTATGTGTTTGAGATATTGTAGTGGATAGTGTATGAAAATCACTAGCTGATGATACGTCTTGGGTTAAGTAACTGGGATTACGTGAAGTGATGTAATTGTGATATATGATGTTGTATTGTATTGGGGGATTACGTGATGAGATGTAACTTTGATATGTGAGGTAGTATTGAAGTTCCAAGACGGTTTTGGGTGATAGCGTAGTGATTGCGATCTCTTGGCTTACATCGTATTAGACGTTGTAATGAACTAGAATAGTATGGGCCTCATTTATCTATTCTAGTACATGCTACTCCAAAGTTATTATTATTGCTTTCCACGCCGGTATTCAGGAATCGAGTGCATTGACTTTCGTTCCTATTCTAACGATCATTTGTATTTGAAATTATCGTCGGTTACTTATTATCTATCGTATCTCTCTCTCTCTCTCTTGGGCATTGTTAGATTGTGAGGTACAGAGATTATTGTTACTGCTATCTGCACACTTTATGTGAGACATATGTGAAATTGGTAAATTAATATAGTGATCGGTCGAGTGACAGTTTGTATTTGGTAAAGTCTTTGTGAAATACTGAGTTCATGTGTACGTTGAATTTGGATTAATCAGATTTTATGTTATCTGTAATTGAATGGGGCAAGTGTTATGAGTTGGCATATTGACTGGGGGTTCATGTTGAGGTTTATATCTAGTTGGTTATATATATATATATATATATGTATATTGAGAGAATGTTTAATAGGTCAGCAACTAATTATTGAGAAATGGGTGTATCAGATTGTATTACGACTTGTAAGTATGTTCGCCCAGTGTAGTTAAAGTTTCCACCATTCAGTTATTGCTTTACTGGTTATTCAGATTAACTTGTAATATTTTCATTCACTTAATTTTATACCTATATGTTATTTCATTTATCATTCATGTATATCGTTATCCATTATTTGTTAATTATATCTGTTATACAAATTCACACTATTTATTTCTAAAAGTCTTCACTGCGCACATCCAATCATCCAATGCACCATACATCTGGCGAATAACAACCGCTATAAGAAGAAGTAGAGGAGGAGAGGATGATCGTACACCTCCACCAAACAAGGTTCTATGAATGGTTTCTTAGTGGCTTCCTTGGCTGGGCTCGCTAATAAACGCTCAACTTTCTTTAAAGAAAAATTGCGGAATATAAAGTGAATGATCACAAAATAAATAATCAGGTTAAGGGAAACCCATCTTTTGTTAAAATTACTGAATATCCGGGGTTGGCCAACTATTAACATAAAATTACACGATTTGAAACTTATAGCCTTCAAGAATACTGAGTAAGAAATATCAATTAACGTGAATAATGAATATATAAGAAACAATATCTATGAAAATACTTACTGACTTTTAAGGAACCCGGAGGTTCATTGCCACCCTCACATAAGCCCGCCATTGTTCCCTATCCTGAGCAAGATTAATCCATTCTCTATGATCGTATCCCACCTCCCTCAAATCCATTTTAATATTATTTTCCCATCTACGTCTTGACCTCCCTAAAGGTCTTTTTCCCTCCGGCCTCCCATCTAACACTCTATATGCATTTCTGGATTCGCCCATACGTGCTACATGCCCTGCCCATCTCAAACGTTTGGATTTAATGTTCCTAATTATGTCAGGCGAAGAATACAATGCGTGCAGTTCTGTGTTGTGTAACTTTCTCCATTCTCCTGTAACTTCATCCCTCTTAGCCCCAAATATTTTCCTAAGCACCTTATTCTCAAACACCCTTGACCTATGTTCCTCTCTCAAAGTGAGAGTCGAAGTTTCACAACCATAAAGAACAACCGGTAATAAAATACTCTTTTTTATAAATTCTAACTTTCAGATTTTTTGACAGCAGACCGTATGATAAAAGCTTCTCAACTGAATAATAACAGGCATTTCCCATATTTATTCTGTGTTTAATTTCCTCCCGAGTATCATTTATATTTTGTTACTGTTGCTCAAACATATTACTAACGGAAAAATAGAACAACTTATTCTAGTAATAAATCAGTTAAATTTAAAGTTTGTGGGTAACAAAAAGCCTAACTGATATTAAGGTGAACTGTGCTGCATTTTGTAGATTAACTCGTCATTTAAGTTAATGTTGCATCTGTATAGTCTTTTTTTATTGGGTTATTTTACGACGCTGTATCAACATCTAGGTTATTTAGCGTCTGAATGATATGAAGGTGATAATGCCGGTGAAATGAGTCCGGGGTCCAGCACCGAAAGTTACCCAGCATTTGCTCGTATTGGGTTGAGGGAAACCCCCGGGAAAAACCTCAACCAGGTAACTTGCCCCGACCGGGATTCGAACCCGGGCCACCTGGTTTCGCAGCCAGACGCGCTGACCGTTACTCCACAGGTGTGGACATCTGTATAGTTGAGAGTGGAAAGTAAAATCCTCTACAGAGTGAATATGTTATTCAGTCTGGAGAAATATTTGGAATATTGCGTTGGAATTTCTACGACATGGACGGGAAACAACCATTCTCAGAGAGCTTAGCTAGATACTCATGCTGACTGCTCTGTTTACATTACGAGTTTCCCACCCCTGCCTGTTCTGCGAACTATGTAAGTCGAGTTTCGACGCTGCGAAGCAATGACTTTGAGAATAGACGCGTGATTGAAATTGACGGATGAGTTCAAGTGTGGGAGGAGTGTATTCTAGACCGTTATGAAGTAGCGAACCCTTGACTTTGTTTTCCTCTCGCCTTATCTACTCACATACCATACTGAAAGAAAAACTTGGACCACATATGATAAAATGGATTTTGACAGCTTAGTTTTTAAATTCAAACCGATAAATTGTGATTTTCTCTCAAAATAGTTTGAAATATCTAGTTTGTATCATCTACAATCTCAAGGGCAGCAAATTTTTACTTTCTCTTCAGATTGAGCTCCAATGTTCGGAATAGTCCTCACTACGTTTACAATCAGATCTCATGCATAACTGGGGGAGGTGTGACTACATAAATTTTTGTAACAAAGACAGCAGACCAGGTTTAGCGTGCCTAAGATTGGGGGCATAGAAGAGTAATAAAATTGTCAGCGAAGAAGGAGAGCACCTTTGTCCACTGTGCGGAGAAAAGGACTCCTATAGACATATTTTATTGCAGTGTGTCGAATTGGTACATATCCGGAGAAAATACCTACCACCCTCGATGCTAAGCCAGAATATCAGTTCACTTGCATGCCTTGACCTCATGGGGAATAAAGAATACGAACAAAAGACTGGGTTGTTCCTCTTGAAGACGAGACAGATTAGAACTTCAGCTGTTGAAGTTTGTGATACGAACTGACGAAGGGATAATTGTTTCTATTCAATTATACACTTTATGTCTGTTTTAGGTTAGGATATATTATATAATGTGTTTTGTTTGTGCCATTTTTATTTTAATCTATGTGTTCTTTTAGAGAGTGTTTGGACCTAATCATAGGTGAGGGGGATGAAACCTACAAAGTAGAACTTGTTTTAGGTACAAAGCACTTACGTTCAGAAAATCTGTGCTTTGGATTTAA
The DNA here is from genome assembly GCF_040183065.1 of Periplaneta americana. Lineage (NCBI taxonomy): Eukaryota > Metazoa > Arthropoda > Insecta > Blattodea > Blattidae > Periplaneta > Periplaneta americana. Next base: position 65,429,147 of record NC_091123.1, on the reverse strand, counting down.
GAGGATTAGTAATTTCTCTTCATATTTCTTGAAATGCCTCCTTTGTATATTTAATAGATTCTGCAGAAATAAACTATGATTTTCGCTTCATATTTTTCGAAATATATCGTTTGTATATTTGATAGAACTAAAGCAGTAAACAGAGAGTTTATTTGTGAAGGTGATAATGCCAGCTAAATGAGTCCAGGGTCCAGCACCGAAATTACCCAGCATTTGCTCTTAGTGGGTTAAGAGGAAACATCGGAAAAACATTAATCAGGTAACTTGTCTCAACCAGGATTTGAACCCGGCCTTCTTTTTGCACGGTCAGGCGTGCTAATCGTTACTGCACAATATGTATTACTATTAGAGCTATTATTATTATTATTATTATTTTTTTTTTTTTCTAGTTATTGTTATCATTATTAGTGATTATGATTTTGTTCAAGGGGTTAGGTACAGCTTACAGCAGTAAAATTTTGGAAGTATTCAACATTTTTTTCCTCCATTACTGTATCTTGTACAATAATGAAAATTAGCATGTGTAAAACACTGTCCTTCTGCTATATGAAAAAAATATATATATTTTTACGATTTAAAAAAATTATTTACATTTTTTTTTCAAAATTCAGTTCACTGTGCAATGATGAAGCGTTTCCCACATAACTCAAAAACTATCCAACTTTCTGTGATGACATTTATGTGTGTATTTATGCATATCTTATCTACAATATGATGCAAGATCACTTCTCTACCTTTGATAGAATGTCCGATAAAAATAAATTCATTTTAAAAAATTGTTGAATATCAGTATTTTCTTCTAACATAAAATAAAAAATATATATATTATTTATTAAGGAATGTAGTTGAAAGCACATGATATTGTAAACATGAGTTTCAGCAATAAAATAAAAGAGAGAGAACATGAAAAAGTTACTAAGTTTATGAGTTATGAGGGAGACGCTTCATCACTGCACAGTAAACTTCACACATTTTGAATTGTGAAATAGTATATTATGCAACGAGCCTATAATGGTAGTAATTAAGACGCGAGTATGTTTATGAAACGAGCGCGAATTCCATAATTTTCATACGATCGTCTTAATTACCATTATAGGCAAGTTTCATACGACTTTTTATGCTCGACCATATTTCTAACTTGAAATGATTCATAAGTATTCATGTTATTCTTATCTGACTGGGGAGCGGAACTGACCTTGTGCAATATCTCGTAAATTGTGAGATGTGCGCAGACGCGAAAGTATTGATTTTTTCCGAGGAACAAATGTGATTGACCTTGATATAATCTATAGAGTAAAATGAATATTAATCTTGATATAACCTTGAAATTGATTTAAACATTGAAAAACGAGATGACAAATTGAATTTATTTGAATATTATTTACAATTAACGCTAATTATTATAGTAACAGAACATAACCTTCTGCGACAGTATTGGATTTCCAGGCTCCGTGACGTTTCGCTAGTTGTCTTTCCATTGCATATCCGAGAATAATCGATTCTTGCGCTTTCATATTGCTACAATGGTGTTTTCTGATTGGCGGAACACCTGAACTTTAATGAATAGGTGTACTTTAATGAGGTCCATTAAAGGGCTGCTACCAGGTGTATAATTACTACATTTCGGCATGGTCGAGCATAAAAAAATATATAGGCCTAAATATTTTTTTTAATCGTAAAAGTTTTTTTTTTCATATAGCAGAAGGACAATATTTTACACATACCAATCTTAATTATAGTACAAGGTACAGTAATGGAGGAAAAAAATGTTGAATATTTCCAAAAATTTTACTGCTTTAAGCTGTACCTAACCCCTTAAGATTAGTTCTTAAATAAAATACCACAGTTTCTGCATTATCGTATTTCCAAGCCTTCTAGCTTAAATGTTATAATAATCAAGGAAAACAATAACAATTCTATAAAAATGCTTCTTCCGATGTGACATGAAAATGGAAAAATTACTGGATTAGCTATTGGGTTACAATCAATTCGTGCCACTCTATCGTGCCTGCAAAGCATATCTCAATTAAAGCGTACACATGGTTCACGTGGTGTTGCCGATGTATAATAACCGAATATGAGGTTGTCGACCTATTGGAATAGGCCGAAAATTAGATTTTATAATTAATGTCACAAATGAATACAAAATTGAAGGAACAGATTCAGCTCTGATGCACGCATGTGACTGCATGTCGCGTTGATGGTTGGGTGGCTTTGTAGAAAGATATCCACAGATGTGAACTGTTATTGCATTAAGAGCCTCGTGATCCAGATAATTTGGACGTGCTTAGATTAGTTCCGCCATTTTGGGCATCTCCCTTCTCCCCTCCTCCTCCCCCGCGATTGCATAACTCCCGTAATGTGAATGACCTAATATATTGTTATGCAACTGCCATACAGATGTTGTGAGAGGTCGTGTCTAGGATTTACGAACTCTGTTGTTTATCAATATTCCACGAAATATAAAAAAATTAACAATGAATGAAATTAATAAAAGAAATTAATAAAATTTATCCTGAAGATGATTCATGCGTTCTACATCAGTGATCACAAAATGTGGTTTCTCGGATATCAATGATGAACTCAGGAGGGCGGAACCCAGAGATTTCAAACTTTTTTATTAAAAATATACGATAACTTACACAAAATTATATTTAAATTTCATATGACTTTTCAGTAACTGAAATAAATTCTGTTATGTAGATTTTCACGTAGGTTAGTGGTCTGCTGACCGATCTTGATTGGTTGAAATTTAAACAGTCGGAATTTTCAGTCTTCATTGTTACAGTTAAGAAGTGTGTTGTGCTGTATTTTTATTGGCAGTTTGTTCGATTAATTAAAAGGTCTCGGTGAAACGTACACTGAGCGGCAAAAAGAATGGGCCGACTCTTGGTCGATAGAAATGCAAAGTTCTATCGCGGTTCACTCGTGTAAACGTAACCCAGTGCAAGCATTGCTGTGGTGTCTCTTCATTGAAAGTCGCCCGTCTATAATGTAATAAACCTTACGAGCAGTGTGTGGTCCAGTGGTAAGAAGTCTGACATCCGTGCCAGAGGTTGTGAGTTCGCCTCCTAGTGCGGTAAAATTATTTTTTTTTTATTTTAACTTTTACTTAATTTATTAGTTTAAATGTGAAATGGCATTTGTTAACAAACTTCGTTATGCCTGTCTTTTAAAAATATTATTGCCCATCACCTATGGGCTATTAATAGGTGAGACCTGGTCTGTATAAACAAAAATAGTTGTTTCACATCCTAAAAAACGGACGCATATCAAACACAAATAAATAATTAAATTAACAAAAACAAACAATTTTAATATACTAGCAAAACAAGGCTGTGGTGGGGACTAGTATCTCGTCCACAAACCATCTGCGTCAACATCTGCCCTCATTCTGCGCGGCATGGAGTCCACAAGATTATGGAACAGGTCTAAATTCTTGGCCATCTTCTCCCACGCATCTAGAACTCTGTCCCACAATTCCTCAGGTGTCCAAACGGGTGGTTGTTCTGCAGGATCCTTTTGACTGCAGCCCACAAATTTTGAAACGGATTCATATCTGGTGAATTTGGAGGCCAATCGACTGGGTCGACATCACGCCCCCTCGTAAACCATCTTTGAATCCGGTTGGCGGTGTGTATTGGATGATTATTCTGCTGGAAGAAAAGTGTTCCTTCTGGATATCGTTTTCGGGCGGAAGGGGTCATTAAATTTGCCAAAATGTGTTCGTAGACTTCTGCCGTAACAGACCGTGGATGCGTTCCAGAAGTCCTGCCCCATCGTATGACATCCACACCCAACACGCGACCCTCACGCGAAGCGTATCGGTGGTGATTCATGCAATAAACTAGGGCAGTACTATCATTGCTATTGGAGACATTATTACCTCGTCGGAAAAATGACATTTCTCCAATCGAAGTCCTGTCGGAGTAGCATACGCAGAATAACCTATGCGAACCAGGGAAATGAGTTATTGTTTCTGTGCCATCTTCAAGCGTAATGACGAGACAGAACGTTATATTAACAGATAGCAGTATTGCTTGAAAGAGAGAGGGAGGTTTATTATTTATTAGAGTATGGGCATATTCTAAGAGATATCGCCACATAATTATAGCTTTACGAGACACATATAATGACAATTTTGTAATAAAAAATGACGATTGGGGGAGATTCGAACCTTGAGCTACTACTATTAATTTGTTCAATATACCAATGCCGTAACAACTTACGCTACTGTAACTGTTTAAATCGGTTCGGCATAATACATGGTTTTCCTGTTCATATTCGCTCCAGTTGATTTTGTATTTATCAATTTTATTATTATTTCACTCTTCAAGAGCCCTGATGTATCTAGAATCAAGCCGCCATTCGATTTTATTACATATTTTAGCCTCTTAGACAAAATACAGCAAATTTAAATGGTTTAATTATGTGTTACCTAGTGAACTACAGCGTTGACGAGACGAGCATGCGCAATGTATGTATCTGGAACTTAGAAATTGTCGGCCAGCCCATTCTTTTTGCCGCTAAGTGTACAGCAGAGTCCGTATAGATCAGTTTCTGTCAGATGGCTTTCCAATTCACTGCGGGCTAAAGCAAGGAGATGCACCATCACCTTTACTTTTTAACTTCGCTCTACAATATGCCCTTAGGACACTTCAGGAAAATAGAGAGGGTTTAGAATTGAACGGATTACATCAGCTGCTTGTTTATGCGGATGACGTGAATATGTTAGGAGAAAATCCACAAACTATTAGGTAAAACTCGGGAATTTCACTTGAAGCAAGTAAAGGGATAGGTTTGGGAGTAAACCCCCCCAAAAACAAAGTATTATGATTATGCCTCGTGACCAGAACATTGTACGAAATAGAAATATAAAGACTGGAAATTTATGCCTTGAAAAAAGGTGGAAAAATTCAAATATCTTGGAGCAACAGTAACAAACATAAATGATACTCAAGAGAAAATTAAACGCAGAATAAATATGGGAAATGCCTGTTATTATTCGGTTGAGAAGCTTTCGTCGGTCCAAACGTCCGTTCGTCCATCCATCCATTCATCCTACCAACCAAACGTCAATCCATCTATCCATCCATTCATTCATTTAAAATACACAGGAAAGTCCTCCTCCTTTCCTTTCAACAACGATAACTGAGACCACCACTGTGGTGTAGGGGTCAGCATGCTGGTCTTTTAAGCAGAGGGCCCGGGTTCGAATCTCGGTCGGGTTGAATTTCCTGGTTGAGGTTGTACAGAATTTTCCATCAACCGTAAACCAAATGCTAGGAAATTCGGGCCACAACATCCCTGGATATCACCGGGTTCATTCATCATCAAAATCATATTCATATCAAATTAGTAATACATCTTCAGACGCCATCTAGTTCACAACAATAGAACCAGTCTCAACAATAGTACATAAGACTTCAGATATCACCCAAGATTAACTCGCGATATGACCAGAGATGTTAAAGCGAGCATACGAGTAAATAACAGTAAAAAAAATAAAAACACTATGCTAGCTTTTGTATGAGATCAACACTATACAAAAATAGCCTATAATTAATTTAAGCAGACTATTACACTTTTACTACCTATGTCACACTACATTTGACCACTAGAAAGGTGGGGTTTTCCCTCAACCCAAGATGAGCAAATGCTGGGTAACTTTCGGTGCTGGACCCCGGACTCATTTCACCGGCATTATCACCTTCATCTCATTCAGACGCTAAATAACTTAAGCTGTTGATAAAGCGTCGTAAAATATAAAATAACCTACCAACCTACCACTAGAAAGGTACGTAACGACGTGTTTCAACCAATCATGGCTGCTAATCTTACAAGTTTTATCATCTTTGTTTTTTGTTTTTATCACCTCCCTAGCATTTGTTTGTTTTTATCAGCTCTCTAGCATTTGTTTCTTTGTTTGCCAACCCTGTCCTTTTAATAATTGTACCTTTTAAAATTATTCATGTTTATTTCATCATCCTTAATTCAAAATTTTCTATCATTTATCTTGTTTATATAATTTAGATTATGTTAATGCTTCTGCTGTATTGATAATCACGTATCAGAGATTGTTTATATAGTGATAATTGAAGTGAAATGCAACTGTTTTAATAAAAAGGAATCGTCCATAGAGTTCAATGAAAATTGTATAGTTGCACAACTGGTAACAAGAGAACAACTCATCATAATACACCACTGCAATCTAGCGGAATATATGTAATGATGAGGTGGTGCAATAATAAATTTTCAAGATAATTTACTACATATTTTAGTAAGTCAATTAATAATTTATTGTATTAGAGTATTGTATTTCTTCCAATCTTTATATACTTTCTTATAATCGTGTAATAGTCAATTAAATCCCACTGGAGTTTGATTTTCTCTAGATAAATAAAAACTTCTAGTGAGATTATTATAGATAATAGTTCTTGTTGTGCTCTTAATTTGGATTTCATAGTTCAATAATATAAATCTTACTTGACCGAAATAAAGTTGCATACATTATATTAAAATAAAGCAAGACGTAAGACAATATAAAATATGCAAAGTGAATCAGTGTTCACTTCACTTGTAATTAAAGTGTGTGAGGGTGAACATAATGTAAAATCTTCGCTTTTTTGTGAGTTTTTTTATCCTGTTTTACAGTTACCATTTGAAAAATAATCTCAGCAGAACAATATTATTATCATCATTGTGTTGGTAATTATGCAGGTAGTCTAAACTTGAGCTGATCAAACATGTAGAGAAAGATACCTTTCGCTGTTGTAATTGTACTCGACCAGTTTTGATTAATCAGGTTACTCGAACTAGCCTCATCGACGCGACAGTTACGCGTGTACGTCAGCATATTTCATTTTGTGTATTCGCACGTTTTGGTAGGTCTGGACGAGAGTGGTGTAGTTAACTGTCAGGCAACTTAGTGAACATTGGTAACAGCACATCTCAACATATGCAATTTGACAGCTGTCATATGTCTTCATCATAAATACCAGCACTGTATGTGTTACTATATTTCAAAGTCACGGTTATTTCGCTTTCATAAACGTAATGTATGTTCTTTGTTGAAACATTAACAGACCATGCCCAAAACCATGTCTCCGACTGCATCAACTTTAGCAGGGTATGGTTTTTGTTGTTGTGAAACCATTCTCCTTCACCTACGACCTCCGTTTGTAAACTGTAAAAAGAATCACCTTCACGATCAATAACTCTCTGAAAGTGCAATTAATAGAATGTCACGTCTATAAAACATGTCATGTTTGTATTTGAAAAAGACCGTCAACTTCAATTCCACTTTTTTCGATCTCTGCAGCGACTGTTGTGAAATGATTGAAATCACATGCATAGGCCTAAATGTCAAGCATAAATCTGTGCCCGGGAGGAAAAAGGTCTTAAGTAAAAATTTTATACTTTTCAGGAGAGCAGTAGAAAGATTGAAATTGGTGTCAATTGTAGAATTTTTTAATTAAGAGGTTTTTCCTGGATATTATTTGTTTATATTTCTTCTGAAAAGGTAATGTTGCTCATTTAATAATTCTGTTGATTATTTCCAAAAATAGCCGCACTTCAGCCCTTTTAAGACTAGAATCCAAACTGAGTAGAAGGGACTATTTAAACATAAGACTTTTTTCATGTCAAAATAAATGAGAAATGTAAATTATTAGGAATGCAAAATGGGTCTTAAACAATTATAGGACTGTTTACCCTGGTGCTTAAAGTTTTAAAAAGAAAGGGCATCAGTATGTGATAAAATGGCTAAAATATAAGTTAGACCTTTTTAATAGGGAAGCATGGAATGTAAACATGTGATGGTTTGTAAGGAATAAAGTATTAAATATTCTTAAGTCCTTTATTCTGTGTGTGCTTAATTCAGAAAGTACTTAGGACATTTGGTAACACTCTATAAATCCAGTCAGGAGTCTTATTTGACTTTAGCCGTTTTCCCACATTGTAGAGAATTGTTTCCGCTTTCAAAATATATAAAAATCTAATTTTCACAAAAAATTGACTCAAGACCTTTTTCCTCCCGGCCACAGAAATATGAGTGAATTCAGCTTTCTCCAGAAACACTCATAACCTTGACCGGAATAGCTTTTGCAACGTCTAGAAATGCGTTGTTGTGTAGGAAAAGGGTGTCTTTACGATTCGTCAGCGAAAAATATTTCGTGATCATTCGTTCATGTCCACTTTTGAACTGCCTGGCCTACAAATCCGCTGTAATTTTTTCTCTGTATGGAAGAACTTCGAATTGTTCAACTTGGAAAACATTCAGCCAAATAATTTTCTTCTGATGAGTGGAGAGTGTAGGGCAGGCTTCCTTTTTAAAATCACTTCATTCTTTCATAGTTTTCTGCCCAAGGGCAGGCATTTCACTGCAAACCAACAATCTGCAATCTTCCCTCTTTTTCGCCTTCCTCTTCGTCTTCTCATACAATCCAAATATCTTAGTATTGTCTGTCATCAGCAGACTTCGGTCCTGGGAACAGAAACGCATGAAGTTCAGAACGCACGGCCTATAGTATTGTGTTGGTCGAGTGGCGTGGTTGATGGAGCGCGCCGTTACTTCGTGTCTCAACATGTAAACAGTCCGTCACAGTACGGCACAAAATATATTTCACTCTGTACAGATGCAGTATGTACAGTACATTCCTAGTGTAGACAATAAATGTCTACTAGTAAAGTATTAACGTGAGTTGTAACCTTCAATCAGGTGTCCCTATGCCGAAGCTTGTTACACGTACCGCAGCCAAGCAGCAATAGGCTACACACAACGGTAATGCACATTACGGACCCACCTGTGCTGTTGCAGTCGGAACACTGCACACGGGTCATGACGTTATTTATACTCCGTGTACTCTAAACCTCATACTAGTTACTCTGTGTCCCTAGACCGAAGCCTGGTCATCAGATATCTTCTTGTGCACCGAACTTTCCTCCCGTTCACCATCCCTTTCAGTGAATCCTTCGGTGGTCAGTTTCCTCTTGCCCAGTGGTCCAGCCAATTTCTTTCCCTCTTCCTGACCAGTTTCAGCATTATTCTTTCTTCACTTACTCTTTCCAACATACCTTCGTTTGTTATTCTGTCTGTACATTTCACACGCTCCATTCTTCTCCATATCCACATTTCAGATGCTTCTATTCGCTTCTCTTCACTTCGCCTTAATGTCCATGTTTCTGCCCCATGTAATGCTACACTCCATACAAAGCACTTCACTAGTCTCTTCCTTAGTTATTTTTCCAGAGGTCCGTAGAGGTGTTCCTTTTTCTATTAAAAGCTTCCTTTGCCGTTGCCACCTTCGTTTTTAACTTCCTGGCAGCAGCTCATCTTATTGCTTATAGTACACCAGGGTTTAAGCCACAGTCGCATTTTTCACATTTTCCTACTCGATTTCTAAAAATGCTACAGACTTTTAATGTAAATGTGCAAAAATGCGACAACCACATTGGACTTCAGAAACGAAGATGATAATGGAGAAAATGAAATCAGTTCTGGAGAATCTCAATTTAAATAAAATGCTAATGGCATGGGCAATGTTCAAGAAGGTATTGAGCAATAGATTACAATAATAAAATCATAAAAATAAATATTAAACGTAATAGAAACAAAGATACATTAAAAATCATCATATAAATAAAACAGAAATATAAATTAAAGAATTTACTCCCGTATGGGCAAACGCTTCTGGTAGCGAGTTCGAAACCGCAATGGAGGGGAAGTGTCTTCATCTCTGCGCTTGTTTGGCTTAGATTTAGCCAAACTTCGGTATGCGCACTAGACCATGATGACATCATCTCCTCTGTAGCGGCCGGCGGAAGGGAATGTATTCTCCTCTTTTGCTTTTTTGATTCAGCTTTAATTTTCCAGTTATTCAATGGAAAAATGTGTAGAGGAGAGTATCTCGTATAACGTCCTTCTGGTACGAAGGGAAAATAATGACAGTTGAGATGATTGTTAATGATAGTTGTGTCCGTGGAGGAGGAAATAATGATGATTATGACGATTGCAGCAATGGTCATTGTGATGATGGATAACAGTGGCGGCCGTGGTGGTGATAGCTGTGGTAATAGAGGAATTCTTTTATGCTCAACCTTTCATTTGAAGGGTAGAGCCCGATCGCAAACTCGTGGCACTAACATGCTCGAGCTTCTTTCTCAGACTTCGGAGTGGAGGAGGTTCTGCGTGTGCGGGTGACTGCTTACTGTTCAAACATCCCCTCCAGCAAGACTCTTGGGCGAGTCCTCTGTTTCCATAAAACACAGACTAATGTCCTTTGCACCGTGTGATAAATGTTGAAGTGCAAGCTGGCCACAGAAACAAATTCTCTTTCATTCTTTTAATACAGGAATGGCAGAAAAAGAGAGTATTGAAAAAAAAATTATTGTTCTAAATTCAGAAAACATTTACTCAGAAATTACTTAAAATAAAGGGCTGACATTTTATATGCTAAAGCAGGGATGCAGAACTCTGCTCCAATTGAAGCACGCGTCATAACTCGGAACATGTAACTCATCCCTTCCCTTCAACTCTCGCGTCATTGTACGATAGCGGAGAGGAGAAGAGAGAGCAGTTTGTGTACCTAACGTCTCACAAACGTCATTGAAGGCTCCGACCTTGTGGATTGGGTAGCGAATTCTTTCCCCATGTTTCTACCGCTCTCTTCCCCAGTTCTGCAACCCTATGCTAAGGTAACCTATATAGTTCTTCAAAATTAATGCATTACTATTTTTAAATATTTAATTCAAGTAGTGGAAAATGTGAAAATATTTAGTGCTGAGAGGGCTGAAGTTATAGGAGAATGGAGAAAGTTACACAACGCAGAACTGCACGCATTGTATTCTTCACCTGACATAATTAGGAACATTAAATCCAGACTTTGAGATGGGCAGGGCATGTAGCACGTATAGGCGAATCTAGAAATGCATATAGAGTGCTAGTTGGGAGGCCGGAGGGAAAAAGACCTTTGGGGAGGACGAGATGTAGATGGGGAGATAATATTAAAATGGATTTGAGGGAGGTGGGATATGATGATAGAGACTGGATTAATCTTGCACTGAATAGGGATCGATGGCGGGCTTATATGAGGACGGCAATGAACCTCCGAGATCCTTAAAAGCTATTTGTAAGTAAGTAAGTGGAAAATGTGGAAAGACATGTCATATTTTTTTTCGAAAAAAATACACATATGGGGATTTGTCACATTCTCATTGTGTAATTGAACAAGTACTATTTTTATTACACTCATGGGGGGAAAGATTGAAAAGTGTGAGATTAAAACATTTTGTAATAGGTGTTCCTAACTTTTGACAATCGCAATTTTTTTTTCTGCTATTCCTATATTAAAACAATGACATATAATTTGTTTCTGTGCCCATCTCACAATTCACTAACATTTGTTTATCACACGGTGCGAAGGACATTAGTCTATGCCTGATAGAAACAGGGGAAAAGAATATTATATGTTAATATTAATAATAATAATAATAATAATAATAGTTTTTATTTTCCCTGGCAGAGTTAAGGCCATCAGGCCTTCTCTTCCACTCAATCAGGATCATATCACATACAGAAAAATACATACCGGTAGGCCTATATACAAATATTAACTTAAAAAAATAAGTAATAATAATGATAAGAATAGTAATAAATAATAATAATAATAATAATAATAATAATAATAATAATAATAATAATAAAGTAAAAAAGAGAGATTGAATACATATACACAATCAGTATTAACTTAATAATAATAATAATAATAAATATATAATAAAAAAGAGACTGAATACATAATCACAAACAGAAAAATACATTCTAGTATACAAGTATTAACTTAAAAAAAAAAGAATTAATACATATGAATATCATCTCACAACTAAAGGAATAGTACAAAGTGCAATTTTCATTACACTGATTTTCCGAAATAATATTTTTTATACATATATTTATACCCCAAAATACTGTAAACAGCTCTATGTAGTAGCCTACCCTTAAAAGAAATCTTAAATGTCTTCAACCAACATCAAATCCATATTTCTCTAATGCTGTGATTATATTGATCTTCGACTCTAAGGAATCGCGTCTCTTCCCATGCATATTGCTCCCCGGGCGTCACATCGTCTTTAATTAACAGTCCTCTAACGATCACTGCGTCTCCTTGATTGGTTCTGTTAAGCTTTGCACCCTGGGGTCTAATTGATCCTATTAGCTAATAGCTACCGAGATTTTCACTTCAAACGTCTTTATGTAACACACAGATCAGTCACTGTCAGACAGCGATTCCTGTTGAAATCAAAGCTAAATGAAGTTACATTGCTACCATTCCACATCACAACGAAATGCCTTATTGTAAAATGAAGTTGAACTAGCGCTTAGGAAAACTGAGAATGGGAAAGCAACAGGAGTTGACGGAATCCTCATTGAATTAGTGAAATGCTTGGGTGAAGATAAGAAGGAAATTCTATCATTATGCAACGAAATATATGAGAAAGGCAAATGGCCTAAAGATTTCACGGAGGCAGTGTTGATGCCAATACTGAAGAAAAATAATGCTAAAAAATATAATGAATTCAGGACTATTACTCTAAAAAGAGAGTTGAAAGGAGAGCAATTTTTCTTCACGAAAGGAAAAGGCACGAGAGATGTAATTTGATTGCTGTGAACAATTGGTGAAAGATACCTAGAGAAAAATAAAGAAGTGTATGTAGTATTTGTGGTCCTGAAAAGGCTTTTGACAGAACGGATTGGAATAAACTATGGGGATCCTGAACGAAATAAGTCTGGATTTGAAAGAGAGGAGGCTATTCTATAATCTTTATATGAAATGATGAGTCAAAGTCAGGATAGGAGAAGAAATGTCAGAAGGAAGTGAAATAGGGACAGGAGTACGACAAGATGCTCTTTATCACCTACCCTGTTCAACATCTACTTCAACGATTTAGTGAAGAACTATTTTCAGAACATGGGAGGGGTGATTGTAGGAGGGAGAAGAAAAAAAGTGCATAAGATTTGCTAATATGACATTGTTAGAAGAGTAGACGACACTAAGGAACAAGCTACTGACAGCTGTGTGCAATATGGAATGAAGATAAATGCAAGCAAGATGGTTATCGGAAAAAAAAATTGTAAATTTGCGAATTCAAAATGAGGCAGTCGAACAAGTGGACAGCTTCAAACACTTGGGCTGTACTATAAGTAGTAACATGAGCTGCAGCCAGGAAGTGAAAAGATGGATAGAAATGGCAAAGAAAGTTTTTAGTAGAAAAAGGAGCATTTACTGAGAACCTCTGCAAAAAGAACTAAGGAAGATACTAGTGAAGTGCTTTGTGTGGAATATGACATTGTATGGGACAGAAACCTGCACATTACGACAAAGTGAAGAGAAACGATGAAATGGGGATATTGAGAAAAATGAAGCGTGTGAAATGGGCAGTGCGAATAAGAAATTAAACTGTGCTAGAAAGAGTGGTAAAGAAATAATAATGTTGAAACCGATGAGGAAGAGAAAAAGAAATTTGCTGTGCCACTGGCTAAGAAGGAACGAATACTGAAGGATGCACTGAAAGGAATGGTGAACGGAAGAAAGTACCAGATGATATACTACATTAAAATAAATAGATCATATACGGAGACTAAGAAGAAGGCGAAAAATATGGTAGATTGGAGAATACTGGGTTTGCAGTGAAAGACCTGCCCATAGACATATGAAATGAATGAATGAATTAATTAATTAATTAATGAAATATTAAATGGACCCGCGTCACATTCTTTAACTTTTAAGGAAAAGAGAAAAGATTTACCTAAAAAAGTAATGCGCTGCTGACTGAGGTAAACCTATTGCGTCATACTGTTTTACTGTCAAGCTGTAAGATAAATCTATTATTTTACTGTTTTAAAATTTGTTTTGAGCTTTTGGTCAGAAAAGTCTTCTTATGGATATCTAAATTTGTTTGTAAAAAGTCAATCAAGTGACTTCATCGTGTTCTAATGAATATACAGCATTATTTAATTAGACACAACAAACGTTTTCGCCTATTTCCGACATCGTTTGAATTTCGTACAATATCTTAGATAGATATTACAATTTAAAAACATTTTTAAAAAAGATTTAATTCTATAAACCAAGAAAATGTCCTATCAACATGTTAATGTTACATAAAAATGATTTAGAATTTTGAATTAGTGTGCCATATAATTTTATGATATCATACAGCAATTACAGTTACTGTTTTACAATCTAGCTGTAAGATAAATATAGTGTTTTACTGGCTGACTGTAAGATAAATTTGCTGTTTTATTGACATACTGCAAGATAAATCTATAATTATACTGGCTGATTGTAAGCTAAACCTACTGTACGATTATAGTCGTACGCATACGACTATTTTGACTAATTATACGAGGTACGACCGAACTCTTTGTCGTACGCAATTTTGTACGACTATTTTACTGAAGGAAGAAAATTATTTTGGAATTAATAATGTTAGTATATAATTAAATAAAATTAAAGGTTAATTCGTCCCTTTTCAGACAAGTTTTCTTCATTCAGTATGACGTTGACTAATGTGAAAAAACATGCTTTAAAGAGGTAAAAGATGCTTTGAAAATCGATATGGTGGCTACGCTTACCATGCAAGTCATTTTCGGTTCTAGGTTTCATTGTATTGCGCGGTTGTGTCAAAGTAATACGAGTTCAGAGATCTGTTAACTTCCTTATATGTTCGGCAATGAAAGTCTTTTATTAATGAAATAGTATTGCAATAGGATTAAGAAGTCTAAACGCGCCGATATTATAGCGGTGTCGGATTTGAGTGGACTGCAGGTGGATTAATTTCACGTGATTATCGGCTGAAGCATTGATTAATATCAAATAATATCTGTCGTCGCACTTGTCAAATATCAAGTTTCTGCTGACTTTCAATATTATAATAATGTTATTTCTGACCAAGCGTCATCGTGCATGCCTTACCGGAGTTGACAATGTAGATCAGTGCAAGTGTATTTTTCTGACCTTGACGTCGTGCGCAGGCATCAAGCGCTAAGTTTGGAAAGAGGAAGGGTTGTGTATATGAATATGCAGCCTGTTGGATTAAGAAAACAGAGGTGCACAGACTTCAAACGGAACGTGAAATGTTATGTCGTTATTTTTATATGGCTTCTTTCTGTTTGATATTATCTATATTGTCTGTAAAACAAAAGTCCTAATACCAATTTCTTAATATTGGAGTTGTGTTTTAAACGTTAATAACATAATAAAGAGTTAAGAAGAAATATTCACATAAATGCCATAGTAGTACAACTATACTGTATTAAATGGATGAAATACATCAATCACAAAGAAAGTGATATCCAAAAAAAAAAAAAAAAAGAGATTGAGTATGACATGATAAGTTGGAATTGATATTGATGGTACCTTTAGCCTTATAAAAGTAAACTAATCAAAATAATATTACAGTACAAAGCAAAGTTACCTAGGTGCTGTATATATTTTAAGTGTAACTGATATTCCATAACAAAACTCTTATCGTAGTATGCTTTTAAGGTGATATTGGTTAGCAATTTCCTAACATCAGAATATTAAATTATTTTCTCGAAATCTCCTGAAGCTATAGAGCTTACATTTTTACAACACGTGGGCATATATCTTTTGCTTATGATTTAACAGTAGTTGCTTTGTTAATTCATTTCCTTACAAACAATTTCTATGCGAATATTTTCAAAATTTTTAAATACATTATGTTCAGTAATACGTATTTACGTATATTAGATTTACGAAAACAAACTGTAAGGCTACTAAATAAATAGGCCTATATCTGATAATTTCATTTTTCTATAAAAGAAGTTAAGAAAATATTTCTTTTGAATAAAAAATGAAACTTGTGAAAAATGAGCATTAAAATTAAAACTTACATTCTTATAATGCACTTATACTTCTCAGACAAATATAAAAATTAACGTGGATACAGTTTTAATAAGTTCTCTTCCCTTTATCTATTGAATCAGTGCTGGCCATCCCTGTATACAACTCGACCAAGCGGCATATACTACCTCTTTCGTCTGTCTCTTTCCTTTCCGCTGTAAAGCGCTCAGGCTCTCCTGAGCTCTAAAGCGCGCGCTTGCTTCTATGGGCATCAATTGACATCACTGGTGTAGATGAAGAAATGATGATTTATTTGAATGTCAAATGCCATCGTGGATGTGAACAAAAATTAGTAATATTCTTCATTTGAACTAAAATTTACTGATAGGATTATAAATAGGCCTACGAACCACTTTCTTTTGGTGTTACGTGTAATAATGTTTGTGTGCACTATCTATAAAAATAGTAAGGTGAGAAATGTACGACATTTTTATGCTGAAGTACGACATTTTTCTTAAGTTGGCACGACGGTTGTGTTTTCTTTATCTGGCAACGTCTATAATGTGTGCTGTAAGATATTTGTTTTACTAATTGAATTGAACATGTGCTCTATACTGTGTTATTAACTAATTATTGCAACTATGCGTGATATGAAGCATATTGCTGTACCGACTGACAAGGAGTTGCTACTTCTCATTCATTATTGACATACCAATGGCACAATAAAAGATTCTCGAGAAATACTGCATCTACTTGAGGTTTTTTGTAGCATAAATTAAAATCATACTGATAATATTTCAAACCTAGGTTGTTAACGTAGGAAACGTCTCGTGTAGCCACTCGACTAACGCTCCATTAAATACAAATTAATAACAGTCTTTTTAATAAGCACGCGTAACTGGTGTAGTTATGGCTGGGTCTTGTTTGCTCAGCTTATTCCAGAGGGTTATTAAGTCTGCAGATGAAATCGAACATGATGCAGTATTGCATCATATTCATGCATTATGTGCAGGAGAATGTAGCGAAAAACCAGTTTCTGTATGTATCCGGCTCCAAGATGAAAGATGAGGAATCCCCTGGGCGATGTTTCAACAGACACTGCACTCCAATGGCACAGATTCGTTCCGAGTCGTATCCACCCACTGTTTTCATGCCTCAAGATATTCGTAACATTACTCCTCCTCCCTATTCTTATTCTTCTTCTATTACTGTTTTCCCTCTTATCTTTCCTTTACTCCTTTTCTCTCGAGCTCTGCTTCCTGCTCATTTTAAATGGTTATCCAACGACTCTGTTATGAACTGCGTCAATGGAATTGGCGATAAATAATATGTTGGCGTCATGAGTCCGAAGATTCGTCATGAGATTACTTTATACTTGCTCTATGGTCTAAATGCACCCCCTTTAAAAGGTACTTCCCCTTATACGAATAATCAGAGTTTGTATTCAAAACAAATAGCCTATGTACTTGTAACTACTATGTAAAGTTTCATAAAAATTTGTTAGGTAACTGAAAAGTTGTTATAGGTATCCTACAAACAAAACTCAGGTCGGACTCTTCGCGGCGCGCATGCTATACCCTTCTTACTCCCCTGCAGTAGCCTTGAGAGCATGCTGGAAACGGGAGCATACGTCATCTGCGCGAGACAGTCACGCCTGCTGGTTTCTGCGCACCGAGTTTTCCTTGTTGGATGCCTATAGTTTGTCTCGCTAAATTTACGTTTTTGACCACTGTGCGACGCCCGAGTGCAGCTTCCTTGGAGCACGATTCTCGCTTCCTGTACTCTACAGTCCAGTATTCCGCAACCGGTGTGCCTCCACAAGGTGAAAGGTGTGATGTGAACTTTTACCTATTATTGTAAGAAATTAATGAAATTAATTAAAATTAAATTCCTCTCTCTGCTAACACAATTAACCCCCCAGTTAGTGACATGGCCAGTGACACCCAAGACATTATGAAGGATAAAATAAAGAGCAGTCAGAAGTTCTCATTTCGACGAGTCCACCGATATTAACGGTCATGCACAACTTCTTTCCTACATTCGGTACATTGATGGGGATGTAATTACAATTTTTTTGTGCAAACTGCCCGAGCGAGCAACAGGTGAAGAAATGTTTCGTTGCCTACAACTAATTAATATGTGGTCCGTAATGAATTAACATGGGAGGATTGCATTAGTGTTTTAGAGATGGAGCCGCTTTTATGACAGACCGAGTGAAAGAATTCATGGCTAAAGTATGTGAAGTAGGCCTATATCAGGGCTGCGCATCGGGAGCGAATCCAGACTCTAAACGGGGACGCTTAATATTCATCAGTTAAGGCATCAACGTTGCGCGGTGTTCGGTGGGGAAGAAAGAGGATGAAGAAAAATCATATGGCTCCCCGTGAGAGAGTAGAATCCGCTCTTGCTGCCCAGCCCTGGGTTAAGGCATGGAGGGAATCGGAGCACACTGAATTCAAACATCAAAAAATTGGGAGGGAATAGAGTTGTACCCTTTTTGGGGAAGAAATCGGAACCTCATTTTTGGAAGGGAATCTGCGTCCCCCGCCGCTGTGGAGTAATGGTTAGCACGCGTGACCGTGAAACGAGCGGGCCCGGCTTCAAATCCTGGTTGGGACAAGTTACCTGGTTAAGTTTTTTCCAGGTGTTTCCCTCAACCCAATAAGAGCAAATGCTGGGTAACTTTCGGCGTTGGTTCCTGAACTCATCTCATTTCATTCAGACGCTATATAATCGTAGCAGTTTAAAAAGCGTCGTAAAATAACCAATTAAAAGCAATTGTGGTATTTACAAAAACACAAATATTGGTTACATTGTCTATGGCAACTTGCAAACCTGAGAGGTGTTTCTCTATAGAGCAGTGGTCGGCATTTCTTGACTCGAGAGTCAACCCATTAACACATGAGCAGGAGAGAGGGGTAAGGCATGATCTCTCTCTTCTTAGCCATCACTTGTTCATTCAACGTTAAGCAGATTGGGTATCTTCCCCCTCCTACCTTCCTCTTTGATGTCTATTACGGGTTGCAATTTATTTGACGTAATCTTTGCTGACCTCTGCTATAGAGAAATCGGAATTTAAAAAATACTATTTGATATATGGCCGTTTTCTTAGCGGACATCCACCCTCTTTGTAGTATAACTTAAGTACATATTTTCTAAAATGTATAAAATAACAGAAGTAAATCTATTCCACTTATTCGGTCATCAAAAACACAATTAGCAAACTAATATGTTATGTCTATAAAAGCGTTTATACTTGAAGCAATGCTTAGTTACAGTGAGAATCTCAGTTAAGAAGATGCCTATATATCCAATGGTATTTTCCAAACTCCGAAGGCTATATACCTTAATATTACTAATGGAATCGTATGGAGGATGACAGATTGCACGCACTCGGAATGTTGCCAGTAGAGAAAAAATGGTGATGGAAATTCCTGAGTTAACAAAATTGTTAATCACAAGTTCTGTGACAAAAATCGTGACATTGGATTGTAATTCAAATAAGGAAGCTAAGCGAATGTTATCACTATGTTTTTATTTGACACCGCAATATTTACGACTCAGTTCTCCCGTGAATAGACTAAACTAGCCGCCACTGCCTTATAGAAACATAAACCGCATCTCTTCAATCTGAGCCCTCTTGACATAATGTAGGGATGCAGAACTGGGAAAGAGAGGGGTGGAAGCATGGGGAAATAGTTTATTCCCCGTACAATCCCCCGACCTTTAATTACGTATCTGTGACGTCCGCAAGCACAATGAATATATATTTCTTCTCCCCTACCATATACGATGACGTGTGGGGATGAATGGAAGGGATGAGTTACGTGTTCCGGGTTGTGACGTGTGTCACAATTGTAGCACAGTTTTGTATCCCTGATATAGTGACTTCAATATTTCCTTTGCGGAATGAAGAACTCAGACCTCAGTTCACAGTGCGCTAGACACAAACACACACAGAGTTAAAACTTAAATTAATTATTTTTTGTTTTGTTTTACGAACATTAAACCAAATTGTATTTACTAATAACTATGTGTTATGAGGTAAATATTCAGACAAACAATTTTGACCAAAATGTTGAAAACCGTCAGTCATGCGGAACAGATTTTCCCACTAGAAAGAGATTTCAGATAAGTAAATCTATAACTTGCAGTTTCGACAAACTAATGAGATTTCTTAACATTCTACACTCAGTCACACACTCGGACATTCCATGATGATTAATACCTTGTTAAACATTATGAAAGTAAATTCAAGTTTGTTTGTTTTGTTTTGTTTTTATGGAAGACTCAAGTGCTCAACTAGTTTTTCAGCGATCACTTTTGCAACGTACACTGGCATGAAACAAATAATTGACGGCGAATAATATTCAAACTTAAAAAATTTAACCGCTCTACCGAGCTCTGTTTTATCTTCTGACATTCTTTGTGTTTTCAGTTGCTTCATATACCTATCAACTAGTAAGCTTAGCTACTTTTATCACAGTTTTTCCGTGAAGTTTTAAACGTCCAGCTTTGACTCTATTCCTTCTTCCGCGAAACGTTGTGCCACAACATTCTCATGGGTAAACAAAACTAGTTATTGCGAATATTAAGTAAATCTCCACCTACTCATTATTTTCATCGTGGTCCGCTGTTTCACGTGGTCTCGGCTAGTTGTTTGCGGCCGAAATACCCTGCGAATGGACCGGTTCTTGCAGATTTCCATCAGGCAAGTGAAAGTTACTGCCCAAGGTCTTCACATAATAAGAAAATAATGGCATAGAAAGAATAATGTTAACAATAATAATTTAAGTAATATACTCGTAATAGAGTAATGTACTAAGAAACCGTTTCTTGAATTTTGTTCACTCTACTTAAGTACTCCAAACTCATCACATAATAAAATTCTTCTTGGAAACAGTTGAAAACTCCGTGATGTTGCTCGTGCAGCGTGCAGCGTTTCTGCGTTGTTTGTTTATTTCTTTTTTTTTTTTTTTAATAATTGCAGTTACTCGAAATCTTTATGCTAGAAAACATTTGGGGAGCATGGAGGTAAAGTCCCATGCTTTCTTGATCTCGACACTAGAATCAGGTGGTGTGCTCGACAACACGTTCCAACCGCCTTTTACTCCCGAAGTAGACTCGGTACGCAGTACTGAATGAACCTCGGACCCGTTCTGGAAGTTGTGGTAACGATAAAAATTGCAATACCACCCGGGAGGTAGCTACGATTAACACTGTGCTTGGTCGAGCAGCTACTAGGACAGTGTTTAACTTTAGGCATACATTATTTTTAATATGGCGAATCGTCGGTTTGATCTCGCCAGATACTACCTCCCTATTACCTTACATCGACGCTAAATAACCTAGTAGTTATTACAGCATCGCTAAATAACGGAGTAAAAATATTTTAAGACTTTTAGAGGTTCTGATTGATATGTACAGTAGTGACAAAAAAACCGGACCAATGGAATAATCAACGTCCCCGAAATGAGCCACTGCGCATGCCACGCCCGCATTCACAAGATAGCGAGTAATCTATTGAAATTGTTGTAGTTTCGACTGCTGACGTAGCCCATTTCGAGAGCCATTAGAAAATAAGCTGGTAAAATTCATGTTCTGGGAATAATAAGTTAATTAAGTAGTAAAATGTCGCTGCAATCGAAAAGTATTGGGAATAAATTTGAATAAGGAACAAAAAAGAAGTTTCCTTCCCAGGCAGGAGTCGAACCACAAAGTCTTCGTTACCAGTCTATCATGCTGTCACTGTGAACAAGGCTCTGAAATCAGCTACAAGGGTCGGTCCGGTTTTTTTGGCCATTCCTGTACATCTGTTATCAGGCAGTACATGCCAGTGTCTCACGTCCTGAACCGAGAGTTCCCTAGTGCTTATAACCACGCCTCTTAGGTCTGCACCGGCACGGCACGGCAGCTGCAGCGTGTGGCACGGCAGCATATTACATGTTCTGAACCATTATCCTATGCCAGTGCAGAGGTCTTTACTGTTTATAATACTGGATACTGTAATCGTGGTTACCACTATCGCTATTATCTCTGATGGAGATTTCCTAAAATGTATGTACACACTCGGCCACTCTTCGTTCAGTCTGGACAACTGCTGAATTACCATAGGGCAGCGTTTCTCAATGCATGTTCCGGGGTTCCGTGAGCCCTATATGATTTTAAATTTTATTTTATACCTTTTTTTACTTGGTTATTTAACGATATTGTATCAACTACTAAGTTATTTTGCATCGATGGGATTGATGATAGCGAAATGGTATTTGGCGAGATGAGGTCTGGGATTCGCCAAACATTACATGACATTCGCCTTACAGTTGGGGAAAACCTCGGGAAAAATTCAACCAGGTAGTCAGCCCAAGCGGGAATCGAACCCGCGCCCGAGCGAAACTCTGAATCTATAGGCAAGCGCCTTAGTCGACTGGGCTACTCCGGTGGCTATTTTATACTTAGTGGATACTATAAAAATATATAAATGTTACGAAAATATGAATCAATAATATGAAACCATCTATAATGGTAATAATAATAATAATAATAATAATAATAATAATCCAATAATATGCGTAATAACAATATGTTTAATGGATATCTAAAACGGAAAATATCCATAATACTTGTCACTTTCATCACTGAATTCTCTGCGTATGTGTTCACTAAAACGAAATACCGAAAAGACAAAATGCAGAAGTACAGTGGAAATGAGGCAACAACTTTCCGCCATAAAACCAGTTTTTGGGCTTGAAAAGCAAATACATTCGTCCCACTGAACAGAATTATTGAGATACTAGCTTTCACTTGTCTGTTAATTATTAAATACTAATAAAATATTACAAGAATTCCGCAGCTACACTTTAGATTAAAAGGGGTTTCGCGGTGGAAAAAGTTCGAGAAACACTGTCATAGAGGAAAGATTTTACGGATGTGTACACGTCATAACCGTAATCGCGATTAGGTCGATAATCTCATGTAGAGACTGTAGTCTACCACTGGTATTAGTGATTAGTTACAGGAATTGATGAGAAAGACATAATTTGTTTTGTGAGGGGATAGCCTATACATTCGCTTGTCCATAGCTGACGAAAGAAATCCTGAAAAGGCCGATGTGTTGAACGTAGGGTAGTAGGCACATGCGGTACCCAGGAACTCCCACTCTCTCCCTCTGCGTCTCGCCCCGCAAAGAAACAGCTCAGGAAGTGAGGTACGGGCGGTACATCTCACTTGACAATATGTGCCATAGGAAGAACAATTGGACGGAGTTATGCTATAAGAGACCAAGCGCCAAAAACCTGTTTCGAGATATTGGACATTGAAATAAATGTTTTTTATAGCACATTTTATGCAAGAAGTATTATAACATTCATACTATTACAAAAATAGCACAAAAATACAAAAAAAAAGACTAACCGGTTTTTTATAAGAGACCAGCAGTTGAATTAATATTGAATTTTATGCAATAAACGAATTTCGCTTATAAATAGCAGCAAAATTCAGATATCGCATTCTTGATTTTTTTTCCGAGTTAAATAGCCTGCCATCAACAGATTTGTGCAAATATCTCTTTTTTTTTTCAAATTGTCGGTTGATCTGTTATTGCGTAACTTCGTCCAATTGTTTGTATGCATCTGAAATCTGACTAGTGTAATATGTAGCTAGTCGATGATGTATGAAATGGATGGGGAAGAGAACTGACCACCCTACCCCATTATCTCCTGGCCTAGTTGCCTCATAAGTGATGCCTTGTTGGTGTTAATTGTGAGGTTCAGACCTGTCTTCGGATAGTTGACTAAACAACAACAACAATATTATGTGTACTCGTGAGTTCACTTAGTCCAATGAAGTGACTCTCAAGGATGCAATATCTGAATGCGGCTAGAGAATGAATGAATGAATGAATGAATGAATTAATTAATTAATGAAAGGAGGGAAATTGGAGTAGAAATATTTAAAGGTACTCGAAAGACGTCCTTGCAAGGAGGTTATGGGCTATAAAAACTGAATATGTGAGCTCCAATCCTGTTGACCACATGTCTCATTCCGAATTTCGCTCTTCCACTGGAGGAATTCTAGAGAATCTTGAGGGGAAAGGTTAAAATGGACGTAACTTAATAGCTACCACAAAAAAGGGGAAAGCGTGAGAAGCATGGAAACTACATCGCTGTAAGATGTAAGCCTACGCATTAGAAGACGCCGTGTCCTTCCGCAGTGCTGGTGGAGTCGAGTAAATTCGCCCAAGTACAAAGAGTAATATGCGGAAGCCAAGACAAGATTATTATTTCGAAAAGTTCTGTTTGGACAAAAATTACAAAATTTTGTGGGAAGGAGGATGTAGGCCTAGCTCCGCGTCACAATTTTTTAGGGCTCATCCCGACATTTGTAGTAGTGCCTTAGGAAAACCACGAAAAAGTTTAGATAAAGATGAGTTGTCTCAGTTTAGGAGACTAGCCAATAGGATCTTTGGTGAGTCTATTGAAGTATGACTCGATGGACGAAGATGATCTTAGTTGGGAAGGGTTGGTGTTAATGTTATTGTAATAGCCCGCTAGAGTTCCGTATTGACTTAGTATATGCACTGCAGTTTCATTTGCCTTAAGACATCTGAAAAAGGTGAGATCTAATCCCTATCTTCTACAAATGTTCTTTCTGTGCACAGCGAGCAATAAGCACGTCAATTACTTATTTAAGGGGAGTACCTATCTTAAGGTAATGCGTAGTAGAAATGAACAAAACTAACTGTTGCTCTCGCTCGCTGTGTTCGTTGCATTTGTCTTTCGAACCTCGTCTCGTCATTCTCGAAATAGCATTTGGTCGGCGTGGAAAGATTTCGTAACTTTGAATAACATACGTCATTGAAATAAATAACATCATAAATGTTTAAATGAGACAAAAAGACAAAACAGAACAGTATCTTAGTTATCAAAATGTTCTGGTTCTATTATATGATATTACCTATGATTATAAAAATAGAAAAAAAAAACAGTTCTCAAATAAATTTGCATTTCTAGGAAACATAAAACATAACCTTCATATCTATTTACTTGAGATTGCACACTTGATCTCAAACATATGAAAAAAAATTCCTAATCTTTTAATAAGGGCCTAGTAATAAAATAAAGATTGAGGAACGGATTATTATACAGTGAAAAGTAGAGATGATGTTTCAAATAGGCTAATTGATTGTTTATACATATAAAACAGTTGCCAAAGTAGATAAAACTTCAGTCAGGTATAAACAACTATGGCGATTCAAGGCTGCTTGACGTTCGGGATTTCGGGCGTGATCAATCTCGGCGTCTCGAAACACTCACAAGCAGTCTTTACGTCAACGACGCGACGTTTACAACATTGTCGTGCGGGTTTTCGGCTTTGCGGGCGCTGTTAGTTCTGCTTTCTCGATCGTTGTTCATCTGTAATTTGTAGGTAGGTGAATGCATGGAAAAACAAATTATTATAAACCTGCTGATACTTCAATTTCAGATGCACGACAAGTTACGGCCCTAAGTTGACGTCATTTTAAAGCGTTATAATGGATCATTTAGGAATGTAAAGTGATTTTTCATCCAAGCACAATAACCATTATAAGTGATATTTTCAAGACACTAACAAATCAACTGTAAATTGGACGGAGTTACGCAATAATAGACCAACCGACAATTTGAAAAAAAATAGATATTTGCACAAATCTGTTGATGGCAGGCTAATTTAACTCGGAAAAAAATCAAGATTGCGAATTCTGAATTTTTCTGCTATTTATAAGCAAAAATTTGTTTATTGCATAAAATTCATTTATTTATTTTGGTTTGAAATATTAATTCAACTGCTGGTCTCTTATTAAAAATCGATCAGCGTTTTTTTATATTATTTGTGTTATTTTTGTAACAGTATGAAAGTTATAATACCTATTGCATAAAATATTTTATAAAAAAAAACATTTATTTCAATGGTCAATAGCTCGAAACAGGTTTTTGACGCTTGGATCACTATTGCTAATCACGTGCAATTGTGATTTAGAGTTTAATTTTATATATCATAAATTGTAAATTTAAGTTAATTAGACTACGGACTGGAAGGTCCGGGGTTCGATCCCAGGTGGTGACAGGATTTTTTCTCGTTGCCAAACTTCCAGAACGGCCCCGAGGTCCACTCGGCCTCCTATAAAATTGAGTACCGGGTCTTTCCCGGTGGTAAAAGGCGGTCAGAGCGTGGTGCCGGCCACACCACCTCATTCTAGTGCCGAGGTCATGGAAAGCATGGGGCTCTACCTCCATGCCCCCCAAGTGCCTTGATGACATGTTACGGGGATACCTTTACCTTTTTTATCCTATAATATAGCCTAAGGGTAAAACGTGGATCGTGTTGAACAATCTAAATAAAAAAAATATGACATAAGTTTCAGGTGCACAGCTTTTTCGTTATTTCCTACTACCTACCTACTACATGAAAAGAGAGAATTCAGTATCTGAGTATGGCTGCACACAGCCCACAGTTCGCCACTATGGAGCAATGGTCATCATATCTGACTACGAAACGAGCGGGCCCGGGTTCCAATCCTGGTTGGTACAAATTTCCTCTTTAGGGTTTATTCCTGGGTTTTTCCCCGACCAATCCGAAGCAAGTGCCGGACAATTTTCGGTGTATGACTCTCGGGCTCATTTCGCCATAATTAATCTAAATTTCGTCTATCACCATTCAGTAGTTTCAGTTCAAAAAGAATATAGGACGATGTAATACTATTGACTTTGGTGCAGAGAGCATAGCTCTGAGGATGTTGGAGAACTCTCAGGGAAACGGAGAGGAAGTTCGGAACTGAGTGTTGTGCAACTGAATCGATAATGGCACCGTATAGTGAAAGGCTACACTTATAGAAATCGGGTCCTACAACTCCAGCAAACATCCGTAAGATAGGAATGGTAAGCACATTGATACTCGGGCTGCTGCATAAGCCTACCGCCCCCTTCTTTGTAACAGGAAAAAAGAAACGACTGCATACATCTCACAAACAAGTTATGTAAAGAGCTTGGTGTTTTC
This sequence comes from Periplaneta americana, assembly GCF_040183065.1. NCBI lineage: Eukaryota > Metazoa > Arthropoda > Insecta > Blattodea > Blattidae > Periplaneta > Periplaneta americana. The sequence continues at coordinate 65,402,250 of NC_091123.1, read as the reverse complement.
TTTTACTGTAATTCTGAATGATATAAATTTTAAAGTTCATTATTATAACAGTGTTTCTGTTTTGAGTTATGATGAAAACATTTCTAAATTTCATTGTTTGAAATCACTAATTATTCAAAATTTATGTAACAACTCTTGAAATCCTTACATAGCTGCTATATACCTCTGATTGAGGTTCTGGTTGATATGTATATTATAGGTATTATCAGGCAGTACATCTCACTTGACGATATGTGTCAGAGGAAGAACAATTGTTTGCAAGCATCTGAAGTCTAATTAGTGGAATATGTAGCTAATCGGCGATGTATGCATTGGAGGGGGAAAGGAATTGGCCATCCTACCCCATTATCTCCTGGCCTAGTTGCCTCATGAGTGATATCTTTTTGGTGTTACTTAAGAGGTTTAAACCTGTCTTCGTAGAGTTGACTAAACAAGAACAACTGTTATAATAATAGTAATTTTAGCGTACCGGTACTTCAGTTCTAAAAACCTACACAAAATTTTAGCTTTCTAACATAATTTTTTTGAGATGTGTTTACTCTTTGCAAATTTGGGACTATTTTGCATATACTATACAGTAGTGAACAAAGGAAAGAACGACCACTAAAAATATGTCTCACAGCTAAACAAATTTATAGTAATGTTTTCCGTCCGATCGTGTATAAATCCCTTATAAAAATTTGGGATATGCTCTTATTTGACCCCAAAAGAAAGATGTTGAATGTGTTATTATTATTGTTATTATTACTATTATTACTATTATTATTATTATTATTACTACTAATAATAATAATAATAATACCTGGTTTTTTCTCAGTGAGATTTATGAGGGAGTTCATCAGTTGAGCGCAAGAGAAAATTTTACCTGAACTCAAAGTATCAGTTGAGCGCGGCGGCCAGTTTTGGGATGCATCAGTTGAGCTCGGCGATCAGTTTAACACGAGCCGCAGCAAATTCCTTTCCCATTTTGTAGAGAATTAGGACTCTCTGTACATTGACAGGTATGGTTCAAAATGCTGTTCTCGTAAAAATGCTCGTACCGATAAATTGGTACTTGTCAGAATTTAAAATGCTCGTACCGATAACTTGGTATTTGTCAGAGTTTCAAATATTTTACATCTTGATTACACAACTTTTAACACTGTGTTCGGAATATGCATGATAAGACTTTCTTGTGTTAAATTCTAACGTACCTTGTTTACATGTTTCGACCTATTTATGGGTCATCCTCAAAGCTGGTCGTTGTTGGTCTTGGCGCCTCTTGTTTTGTTTCCTGTGAGGGTGTGTTCGTGTGGTATAATGTAGAGTGAAAGAATGTATGTGTTCTGAAATTGAGTTGTGTGTTGAGAATTTCGTTGGGGTGTGATTTCGTGTGTCTGTATATTTCATATTGTTCTAGTGTGTTTAGTTTCTGGCTTTTTGGTTGGATGTGTAGTATTTCCATGCCTGTTTTGATGTCTCTGTGGGTGTGGTTAGCATTTGTAATGTGTTCTGCATATGTGGAGGTGTTTTGTAATTTTGTTATGGCCGTGATGTGTTCTTTGTAACGTGTTTGAAATTATCTGCCTGTCTGTCCTATGTAGAAGTTGTTGCAGGTGTTACATTTGAGTTAAAATATTTGTTCCAGTGCCAGTAATGGATTGTTTAATATTTAGGTAACTTTCTTGGATAATAGTAGGCCACACTCTGTAGGAAACCAATTCTAGTAATATTTCCGCGTCTGTATCTACAGTAATTTTTCTATATACTGTTTCCTCATTTTATATGAGGATTGGCTCTAACAGTATTCCCGTTGTCATTCATTTTAATATATGCGCTAGTTTGTGTCTCAATAATGACTTGAAGAAATTAATATATATGAGGATGCGCACTATTAGAATTCAGAGAGAACGCTTTCTGGAACACCTCACATGCATTATTAGTTCTGTCTGATGTAACAGTATCGGAAGTCGATATTTCGGGGGGAAATAACGAATCCGGTTTTTTGAAATTTGATACCAAATAATCAGCAAAGACTGGGATACTTTCATTAACATGTTGGTTGCTAATTAAATCTTCAACAAATGCATCTCCGACTTCATTTGGAGGAAGAAATGAAAGACTGAATACCCAGTGCAACCATTTACTGGTTTCAGTATTGTTATCTTCATACTCATTAGAAAGCCCCAAGGACAATTTTTCTCCACCAAGCCTGACTTACACTGCACACAAATTTTCTCATACGCTACGTGTCATCATTAACCCTAAGGAAAACTGACCTTCGCGCTAAATTCCACCGCGCTCAACTGATGTATACCCAAAATTGACCCCGCGCTCAACTGATCTATACCCAAAATTGACCCCGCGCTCAACTGATGTATACCCAAAATTGACCCCGCGCTCAACTGATGTATACCCAAAACTGACTCCGCGCTCAACTGATGTATACCCAAAAACTGACCCCGCGCTCAACTGATGTATACCCAAAAACTGACCCCGCGCTAAACTGATGTATACCCAAAAACTGACCCCGCGCTCAACTGATGTATACCCAAAATTGACCCCGCGCTCAACTGATGTATACCCAAAACTGACTCCGCGCTCAACTGATGTATACCCAAAAACTGACCCCGCGCTCAACTGATGTATACCCAAAAACTGACCCCGCGCTCAACTGATGTATACCCAAAATTGACCCCGCGCTCAACTGATGTATACCCAAAACTGACCCCGCGCTCAACTGATGTATACCCAAAACTGACCCCGCGCTCAACTGATGTATACCCAAAACTGACCCCGCGCTCAACTGATGTATATCCAAAACTGACCCCGCGCTCAACTGATGTATACCCAAAAACTAACCCCACGCTCAACTGATGTATACCCAAAAACTGACCCCGCTCTCAACTGATGCATTTTTATCCTTTCGCGCTCAATTGATGTACACCCGATTTATGTACCAAAACAAATCATTTACGAGTTGTTCATGTAGTCAGCATGAGATAAGGTTCTTCTGAAAATAACTTAAAACAAATACAAAGTAAGAGACATAAACTGAGTCTTTGCAGAAAGGAGAAAAATCGGCAGTTCCCTGCCGGGAACCAAAGTCGGATTCGCTGGTCATAAAATAAGCAAAATTAATACTTGAACCACAGTGTAATATCAAGACACGATTTCATTCAAAAACATGATTCCAATGGCAAGCATCTACTATCGAGGAGAGTAGGTTGTGTAATATTTAACGAGGTTTTCTCTTGCTAATTTTACTGCAATTTGCCATTACTTTGTCCTAGTTTCATCTGACAGGGCAGACAAAAATACGGACCGACACGGATGACAAAGTTGTAACACTGCAGTCTGCAATCCCAAGCATAGACGTGCGCACGTATCTGTCTGGCCATTCTTCGTCTTAAAAATTAATATAATGACCATATGAAACTTAAAACATGTCAATTGGATTCGCTATATCAACACAAATACACAAAATGATGCCAAATTATTTACGATATTGAATAAATCTTTGTTACTTCGTCAAGAGTACAAAAAATCACTTTTGGTTCAGTCGGGCACCCCGTAAATAATTTATTTTTGTTCCCATCTTGTATCTTTTATTTTTATTTCGAAGATAAAGTTGCCACAAGCAAATACACAGACGTTTTGGCCTCGGGTTCAATTTACTGATCCCAAGTAGCCAGCATAATTCTCTAATATACTCGTAACTATATTCTCTAGTATACTGAGTAAGTAGTACCGAAGTACCGCACCCACAGGTGACTAAACATTTTTAAAAACTTAAATGAGTAATGGATGAAAAGAGATGATGATGATGATGATGATGATGATAATGATGATGATGATGATGATGATGATGATGATGAAGAACAAGTCTGCACCTCACGAAGACAGACCGATGAATCCCCATGCAGTAACCTGACACAGACATCTTACAGTTCCCTAACATCTGTTTTTCAACTTGTTTCTACCCGTTGCCCTCGTGGATCAGTCAATAGAAACTGAATTCGTCACTCACTTTTCCGGTGTTATAAGGCAAGTGAAGAGACATTGCTACATAGATTCTTGGCTTAGTTGTCATCGCTAATATAAATATTTCCTTAAGCACCGAAAATTAATGGACACAAAATCTCTGCCTGCAGGGCAAGTCTCTCTGGGTCCTGAAGCTTATCAGGTACTCGTGTGAGGACGTAGGGCCGAGGTAGGATGGCCCACCTGTCAGTGTCGGACTCACGACTCGGGCCACCTGGCGGACTAGAATAATCCTTCCATGTATAGAGCGCACAGTAGGCCATATAACACCTAAGTGAATGCGGATCTGGCCCAGGAAAACCAAGCCAAAGCCTGTCTGCCCTTAGCCTCCGCCGGTGGAAAGGGAAATTCTGCTAGCTGCACTCTGACCCTGTAACTTCCACGTGCTTCACTAAAGACGTCAGAAGTAGATTATTTGGTTGTGACAGGAGTAGTGGGATTGTTAACAGTGATTCATTTTATTGGCTAGTGGAAAAGGATGGATAAGTAAAGGAAATGAATCATGCTTTGGAAAAGCTACTACAAATTCAAGTAATGTTGGAGCAGGCAAGTAACAGTGTGAAAGAATAAGAATTTTCAGAAAGGTAATTTAGCAAGTTTAAACAAATAGACACTAACCTAAGAATTAAAATTCCCTTAGAGCTATTTTTAGTTCAAAATGTTGATGTTTTCTTGAGAGTATATGCAATAATTAAATTCTGTGCTCGAGGTTGCGGGTTCGATCCCGGCCCAGGTTGATGGCATTTAAGTGTGCTTAAATGCGACAGGCTCATGTCGCTAAGATTTAGTGGCATGTAAAAGAACTTCTGAGGAACAAAATTCCGGCACACTGGCGACGCTGATATAAACTCTGAAGTTGCGAGCGTCGTTAAATAAAACATTATTATTATTATTATTATTATTATTATTATTATTATTATTATTATTATTATTGCAATAATTAAAGGAAAAGTAGCTTTATGAAGGATTCATTTCAGAATATTTTGTCAATTACACAAGAATTAAGACACATAGAAGTTCATGATACGCTAGTTTGGAACTCACATTCAACAGTATTTTGACTGCATTGAGGCACCAAAATACAATCATCTTCGCACGTCTGTGCTCTCAGGCCGATTACTAGATTATTATTAATTAGGATGATTACATTTAGGCCTATACTTTCTTTATCTCTTTTTAGTAGATAATTTCGTATTTTGTTTAAGTGTATTTTTTTCGAGTTTGTAATTAATAACTGAAATTAGTGTACATATATAAAAGAAACCTTTGCAATAAATTTTTTTGGCTTAATAACTAGGAAAGATAATGAATAACATGTGAAAATCGTAGTGAATAAGTCTTGCCACGATGCAGCACTTTCATGAATAGATGCCAGAAAGTTTATATAAAATATGCTCAGTACACAAAAGCAAGAAAATCTACGATTAAAAATAAATAGTGGGAAAGATTTTCATTACATACTGTTATAATGGTAGTATGATATACAATTTCGCATAAAAAACCTTACATATTTTCACGATGATGAGGATAATTATTGTAAGAGAGTTGTTAATATTACAGTATATTTATTTCGTCACTCAATAAATTTAAAAAAGAGAACAAAACTTGCGACAATTTCTTGCAGGATAATGTAACTCTGAACGCGTCAAATTTGTGAAAAGAGAAAAAAAAATATTTCGTTGATTTTCGGGAGAAAGTAATATTATAAAAATAACAGTACAAATTTCGAAGTGTTTTTAAAACTTCAATTAATTTATAAAATATAAATTTTAGAGCAATTTCATACAAGACAGTGCAGTCGTATATATTTCAAAAATTGAAAAGAAAATAATTTACAGAAGATAGATAATTTATATCAATTTAATAAAGAAGAACGCAGCTGTGCATTCTTCAGATTTCTTTAAGAGAAAATGTCACGAGAATCGGATTGTCATCTAATTACTCTAATATGTATGTGAAAACATTAATATTTAAAGTTCTGCATTTTTTTGACAAAACTTTATTGCATTAAGTCTCCATAACATTTTCAGTTTACGGAAAATCAGACACATAATGGTTATACTGGAGTACGTTGCAAATAATTGAATTGTGCTGTATCTGATCGTCTTTAGAACCCAACATCAATAATGGTATATCGTTTCGTTGAATGCACTGTTGCTTCAGTCTTATTTATATTCCCGTAATTCAAAATTGTGAAAGAAATGAATATTAATTTTATGAAACACGTAACATACACTTACTTATTTTCCAAATTGGATTAACTTATCTGTGTTCAGAATCTATATTCTGTTTTATTAGTTGTGAATTTTGCAAACTGATCTTTTATCGTTTTGAATTACCTAATTACAAACGAACAATATTTTGAAAATTGCTATATTACAGCTTGAACTTCATAATGTTGTTTCTTGAAAACAATTCGTTAATGCCTTCATAACCTTCGGAACGTAACTACAGCTTGTGTTGAATCTCGCATTTCTAATCTCCATGGTAGATGTTGAATGCTCCGTGCGTAACGCGTGACTTCCGTAACGGACTTCCTCTGCAGCTTTCGTTGCATATCTTTAAGATTTGCATATATCTGTCGCAGAAGACGTTTTTACATAAAAAAGTAGATAGAAAGAGATTGTTGAATGAATTTATGGAAGTAGAAAACTTACAAAAATTTTACCAAAAAGAGCTTCAATTTCCATAATGTTACTTTCTTAAACTAATTTGTTAATGCCTTGAGACCTATAACCTTCAGAATTGTAGATAGACTACCACGTGTATTGAACTTCGCATTTCTAGTCTCCAGGTTAGATGTTGAATACCCTGTGCGCTACGCATGCTTCCTCAAAGGACTTCCGCTGCAGTTTTCGTTACATTTATGTTAAATATTTACATATCTCTGTCGCAGAAGACGTTTTTACATTAAAAAATAAAGAAGAAGAGATAAAAAAAACATTATTCGACGAATTTACGAAAGTATTGAAATTTTACATCAATTTTATCAAAGACTAATTATAATAATAATAATAATAATAATAATTATTATTATTATTATTATTATTATTATTATTATTATTATTATTATTTATACTGGCAGAGTTAAGGCCATAGGGCCTTTTCTTACACTCTACCAGGTCACAAAGTATACAAGCAGTTAAAATTTAACAAAATATTAAAGAACAGAATACTAACATATTACAAAAATAATAATAATAATAATAATAATAATAATAATAATAATAATAATAGCATAATAGAATCGACACTAAACAACATGAAAATTATATAATACTAGAAAAAAGAAAGTAAAATACATTGGAATATAGTAAAAGCAACTCATTTAGTACAAATAGTTAATATGGAAAACGTAAGGTAGAATATAATAAAATGGAATGTAATAAAATAATAATAAAAAAAAGAAATACGAATATTAAATAAAATTCACAATAAAAAGGCTATGATAATAAATATTAAAAGACTATATAACCATGCAGACTTCATATTATCAAAATTAAATTCGTCACTGAATTTACAGAAGAAGAGAAAAATTAAAAATATTCTATGCAAGAAAACGCAACAGTAGGAGCTTAAATTTTTTTTCATTAATTGACATATAAAAAAATGTCTAAAGCAATTTGGTTGATATTTCAGGGATTGTGACGTCCTCGATTCCCAAATTCAGTTACTTGTTACCATTTTCATAGATTAAATTGAAATTTAGAATAACGGTATATGTGAACAATCTTTAAGCACATGGTAAATTGAAAGATAATTTAAGTTTTTAAATTTTCAACATGACGATAAAAATAATTTTATGAAATCGTATACGTGCATTTGAAACAAAAGCTCGTCATTTCGAGATTTACCTTCGATGAGTTACGATGTTACGATGTGCTCTATATGCCCGAAAAATTCGTCAGGATTTATCGGGCGACGGCGCGTTATGACGTCAACGCCGCTATGCGGTCAGGAGATAGGTTTCACATAAATAGGACACACTGCATTGACAATCATTGAGCCGAAAAATAGCTATAAAATGTTAATTCATCTGCGTAGATGTGAAAGAAGAAATTAAATGTCTATCCATTACTTGGGTACAAGGAGTTAGTGTCTCAAGTAAAAACACAGCTACATGTCTCCGTCGAGCGATAATTGAAGGTTATTCAAAATTCGTCGTCCTGTATACTGTTTCCGCGGATTGGCATGTCACCCATATTAAATTTTACAAAATTTAGAGTAAAGAAATAGCAAGAATTTTCGCTCAAAAATTTCACACAACAATTTTATAATTCTTCCGAAAGGTAGCCAAGATCTTGTGTTCTAATTATAGCCTAGAGATGTGCCTGGATAACGCAACAAGTAATGTCAGAATCGGTTATGTTGAAGTTTTTACAAGGAAAAATTACAAACACTTAACCAGTACACAAACACACTCACAGATCACCACATTTTATTTTTACCTTTTTCTCGTGCAGAATATCACTTCGGGTCTATGATCTCCAACATAAATCCGCACACAAGAAATAATTTCCTGACAGGCAGGCACTTTCTCGCATTGAAAATCACCCGCTGTCTTTTCCTGTCGTCTGTGAACCCGACACATACACGCGTCCACGCACAGAAGTTACGGCAACGCCACGGGCCAGCAGCTACTGTCGTCCGATCTGATCTGCGAACAACTGCATAAAATGACGCCTGCGAGCAGCTCTTACCACCGCGGCTCGTGGTGTCAAGGTGACTGGAGAGAGGCTGCAAGTAGGCAAAGGTCGGGTCGGTGCACTCGCCGCGCCGCGGCCGCCACTGTGGTGCACAGATGACGATCGACAAGGGTGTCATCACGACGCGGGATGGGTACGGGCAATGAAACCAAAGAAACAGATGGATGGATGTAACGACAGAGAGGAAGACAGAAGTATTGTTAGGTAGGGAGGTAGACGAATAAACAGAAGGACAGATAGACAAATAGACGGGTAGGCAGACAGACAGATAGGCAGGTAGACAAAAACAGGTAGACGTGTAGACATACGGGCTGGTATGCAAACAGACTGGTAGACGAGAAGGTAAATAAATAGGCAGATATACAGACAGCGTGATAGACGAGTAGGTAGGTAAACGGGCAGATATATAAACAGGTAGACGGGAAGGTAGGTAAACGGGCAGATATACAGTCAAGTGATAGACGAGAAGGTAAATAAATGGGAAGATATACAGACAGGCTGATAGACGAGTAGGTAGGTAAACGAGCAGATATACAAACAGGTAGACGGGAAGGTAGGTAAACGGGCAGATATACAGTCAAGTGATAGACGAGAAGGTAAATAAATGGGAAGATATACAGACAGGCTGACAGACGATTAGGTAGGTAAACGGGCAGATATACAAACAGGTAGACGGGAAGGTAGGTAAACGGGCAGATATACAGTTAAGTGATAGACGAGAAGGTAAATAAACGGGCAGATATACAGACAGGCTGATAGACGAGTAGGTAGGTAAACGAGCAGATATACAAACAGGTAGACGGGAAGGTAGGTAAACGGGCAGATATACAGTCAAGTGATAGACGAGAAGGTAAATAAACGGGCAGATATACAGACAGGCTGACAGACGAGTAGGTAGGTAAACGGGTAGATATACAAACAGGTAGAAGGGAAGGTAGGTAAACGGGCAGATATAAAACAGGCTGACAGACGAGACGGTAGTTAAACGGGAAGTTATACAGACAGAAAGATAGACGGGAAGGTATGGAAACGTGCAGATATACAGACAGACGGGAAGGTAGGTAAACGGCAGACATAAAGACAGCCTGATAGACGAGAAGGTAGTTAAACGGGCAGCTATACAGCCAAAAAGATAGACGGGAAGGTATGAAAACGGGCAGATATACAGACAGATAGACGGAAAGGTAGGTAAACGGCAGATATACAGACAGACAGGTAGACGAGAAGATAGGTAAACTGGCAGATATAAAGGCAGGCTGATAGACAAGTAAGGAGGTAAACGGGCAGATATGGAGACAGACAGGTAAATGGGAATATAGTTAAACGGATATATAGACAGACAGACAGGTAGACGAGAATGTAGAAAACTAGATTGATAATTCACTTATTAAAAATTGTCGTCCAGTAGCGTGGTACGGACATGTTCAACTGGCTATAATAAAAAAGCTTAATCATAAACCCTGAGCTGTATCCCACAGATAAGAAAAAGGAATGGCAAAGAAGATAGAACAATAAACAAATTAAAAGTTTAAAATAAGGACGAAAGCGTGGGAAGGAAAAAGTGAAAAAGAATGTATGACAGAAAGAAAGAGAGAAAGAAAAAACGAAGCGAAGGAACGAACGAAAAGGGTAGAAATGAAAGTAATAGAGGAGGAATGGAAGGGGGGAAAAAAGGAATAGGCTCAAGAAAGAATAAAAATGTGAGAAAATTTTAAATTAAAGAAATATGAAGGAAGGAAAGAAACAAACGACAAAAGAAAGGAGAAAATGTCAGATAAAAAGGACGAAGGAAGGATGGAGGAAAGAAAAAATAGTAACGAAAGAAAGAGGAAAGGAAAGATAGAGAACAAAATAAAGAAAAAACGAAACAGAAGAATAAAAAAATTAGAAGTAAAGAGAAAGACACGAAATTGAACAAGAACTAGACCAAGAGAACGAAGAGATGGGAGTATGATGAAATAAACATGAAAGCATAAAAAAACAGGAGGAAACGATGAATAAAGTACAATATTAAGATGATAGGAAGGAAAGAAGAAAGAAAATAAGTTTATTTATTTTAAGAATTGAAGAACGAATTGATTTTAAATGTCCCTTTTTGCATATCGGATATCTTTGCACATAATTTTTCCTTCCGTTTACAACAGTCAGTAAGGAATCTTAAAATGTAGCCATCATCGTCAGCCATGATTTGATACGCTCATTTATCACCAATAAAACAGCTCATTATCAGTATTAAGTTTTGTACACCATTCATTAAAATTATTACGGCTGTACTTTATCATAATTTACTTTAAAAGCACTGAATGGAAAAGGAATGTGCTACTTCCTCTGAAATGAAAGTAGAAAATGAATAATGAGTCAGCAGCAACAAATTATTTTATGAGGAGAAGAAAGCAAAAGTAATTTCAGTTTAATCGTACTGAAATTACATAAGCTCTGAAACTATAATTTGTAATACAGTGTGTCTCACCAGTAGTTCCGTGACGTACCGTCATGGTATAAGGTAGCACGCTTGGACTCGCGTTGAGGAATGCACCCTCATGGGCAAGGGATTTTATTCGGCCAGTGTATGGGGCCGGTGCCAAACTAGCATCATTTTGAATTTGGGAAGCCACGATAGGTAGCAAAATCCGGTCTCGAAAACAGACTGTAACTGATAAGGGGGAGAAGATCATCGTACTGACCACTCGTTACCTAGTAGTTGGATGATCGTTCATCTCTGCTGAAACGTGGACACCAGGCCAACAGTCGGCTGGTCGGCCTTGATTCTTCATGTGGTGTCGCGCCACGGATTACTAGTATTTTATTACCATCAGTATTACAAAATATGTAATAGGTACCCTCTTTTTTTTTTTTTGTTAAGTCCAATCGTCATGCTTTCGTGAAGCAAAATATTTGATAGCGTCTTCGAAGTCAAATTCTTTTACGAACGTAATATTTGTTTTTTTTTTTTTTTTTAAGGAAGTGGGAATTTAAGGAGATCCCTGTATTCCAACTAGAGGCAATTAACTGGTATACTATAGGTACTAGCATATATGTATGTATATATATATATATATATATATATATATATACAGTATATAATATAAACACATGAGGATATCCCAAAAACATTTTTTTTATTATTTATTCATCTGTATGTAATGCCAAGCGTATATTTATTTTCTATAGTTAGGCATGCACAGCTGAATAACATTATTTTTACTATACAGAGTGAAAGTGAAATAACTCTGCAGCTTAGCAGAGCGATTTAGTCATATTGAGTATAACGAAAAAGTCTAATACCATATCAGTGAGAAGTTTTCGAAACAAAAATCTTTTGTCCGAAAACTTTAATGTCTTTACGGATAATTACTAGCCATAGGATCTTTATTTAGTCAATACCAATAGAGACTGTAATAAAGAACATTATTTCCTTTGTCGTATTTCAATAGAATGGATGGTTTTAGTGTAAAATAAATAAAAGTATTGCAAATTTGTTGCCTAACATTTTTAGACGTGGCAACACTGATCAACTGTTCTCGACTCGATAGTCAAGGTCGTCTTGTCCCAGTATTACGTGATCTCCAATGAGATAAGTGTAGTTAGGATATCGTAACTGGCGTGCCGTTCTACGCGCATATGCAGAGAGGTTTCCGGGAGAATATTAAATATTGTAAATAGTGAACTCGGTGATTTTATGTTAGTTCAAAATAGCAAATATACATGTGAACATATTGTAAATAGTAAAATCATTGTTTCTGAAAGTGCTAGTTAAAATATTGTAAATAATAGTAAAGTCAGTGTTCATGGAAGTAATAATTAAAATATTGTAAATAGTAATCTCAGTTTTTGTCAAAGTGCTAGTGTTAGTAATACGTGGACAGTGCATAAAAGGACCAAGAACAAAGTTCTGAGCCATCCCTGTAAAGAGGGTTCCATCTCCATCTTTGCCCTACATGGGACATTACAGCTATATCATTCATTTATTACCCAGTGCAGAGATATTTATCGCTGTCTGCTAGCTGGTTCGTCACACGGGCAGTGTAATTCCAACATTTCGTATCAGGGTCGACAACGACCTGATGAAATTGTTGTCAGGGAAGAGGGGATATTAAATTTGGTCGAGGAAAACCTGGGCCGAAGCAATCGCTTGATTTTACAATACGAAGCCTTTTGTTTATGTCTCATGTCGGATGAGTTCAATGCCTCCGTGTGAAATCTTTGGCACTGCGACGTTGCCAACGAGTTTAAACTTTCGATGCAATTATTTAATTAACCATACACTTAATCTGAAAACGTATTTTAGATTTTTTGTTCATTTTTCATGTAATCTATCCCTCCTTTCAATGAGTAGGGTTATATCACTTCCTCCCTGTAGGTAATTGCAACCCCCTTTCCCCGCATGGAATATAATAAACTCTCCCCAGTTGGTTATGTGTAACCTATATACGAACTCCCCTTGTGTAAAGGAATGTTGAGTTTATCGGTTATGACGTAACATTTCTATGACAACTGAAATCCAATGACCTCAGTGTAATTTCTGTTCTATCTAATCAGTTACATTGGTTTTCTTTTAATAGGCCTAAGTGGATTATAGATGTTACAAGTAAAAACACTTACTGTTGTAGACTGGTGAGTGTCTTTAAAGCAGCGATGAGTATAAATCTTACTGTAATTCACGTAGTTGTCCTCAGAGTTCAGCAGTAAGTTGCCGAGCTTATAGGCCTAATTTGCAACGCGATATGTGCGTCATAGTAAATTGAGAAGGAAAGAAGCAACCTGGTTGCCTATAGCATGCGATTGTTTGTTGCCATCCATGTTGTCACGCAGCATGCTGCAGACTCTTTTACATAGAGTGCAACTGGTTGCTTCAGTTTTTGAGCGAATTTGTGCAGAAATGTCGGAGAAGACAGCTGCTACCGTGGCCTATCTCCTTTCGAACAGGAACAGGAAACGTATTCAGAGAAATAAGTGGTGCAGACAGATTTTCGTGAATACTGTAGTGCAGGGATACAGAACTGGTGAGAGAGGGGTGGAAAGCATGGGGAAAGCGTTGGTTCCCCGTCCACAGTCCACCGGCGTTGAATGACGTATCTGTGGCCTGTACGCAATCACATAAGACAGACACTGAATACAAATCCCCTCCCCTACAAAGTCAATGACGGGGGATGGAAGGAAGAGGCGAGTGATGTATCCGACGAGTAACGCAACGCCACAATTGTCGCCCAGTTCTGCAAGCCTGCTGTAGTGATATACCGCAATGACCTATTCAGAAAGTAATCGAAGTTCTATAGTTATATACAATAAAAGTAATTTGATACAGTTTTATGAATACTTTTTAATGATTGAATAAAATTAAACGTAGTTTTCATTGTTCTTATTAACATAAACACAAGTTTTTACCTAGGTAGTACAGTTTAAGACATCTTAAATTTCTATTTACGTATTATAATTTTATCACTAATCTTAATTACCGAATACTTTGAAATGATTAATACAGGGTGCGGCATTTAACGTTTCCTATTTTCAAACCGCCATAACTTATTTAGTTTACAAGTAAATTACAAGAAATTAATCAGTTTACAACCATTATAATCTTGGAATTACAGTACATCTTATGTTTTGAAAATAATGTCTTTAAGATGTCCTCCATTGGCGTCAATGCATTGTTGCAATCTTCCCTGCACACCGGCCATTACTCGCCGCAATGTTTCAGGTGTAACATCAGCAATATCTTCACGAATATCGGTTTTAAGGTCCTCGATGTCATGAAGGATGCGACCGTAGACCTTACTCTTAAGATACCCCCACAAAAAGAAGTCTGGTGCAGTGAGATCAGGGGAAACAGAGGGCCACTGAATGTCACCTAATCTGGAGATAAGTCGGCCAGGGAAAGTAGCACGAAGTGTGTTCATTGAAACACGTGCTGTATGGGATGTGGCTCCATCCTGTTGAAACCACTGATTATTTTTCGTGATGGTGCAACTCCACGTTGATTATCACCAAAAATCCGCCTAAACTCGCGCTGGACAGCAACAATTGACTTGATTGAAACAAACTGTTCAACACAGAAAATGCGCTGTTGCACCGGCCAACGTTCCATGGCTAACTAAAGGCTTTGCAACACCGAATCACTGTGTTGGGATGTGGCTAACTAAATCTAAGGCTTTGCTACACCGAATCCCTGTGTTTGCAAACATGTTTTACCAACAATGTGAACAGAATCGCTAACTTAAAATGGGAAACGTTAAATGCCGCACTCTGTACTTAGGTTTTGTCACATTTTTTCATTTTTAATAATCTTGATATTTTAACATTACTTTTTGTTAATTTCAACATCATGCACTAATTATTTATTCTCTGGTTAATTATCTTGTACTTAATACATATATTTTTACGATTAGACATTGCGTTTTAAAAATTTTAAATAATTATTTTAATCAATTATCTTGCATTTAAGTTTATAATATGTCTACCACATTTAGGTAATTTTATTTTTAACAATTGTTGATTTTTAAATTATGTATCTTTGTAAAAATTTTATTATCAACCACGAGTTTTACACAATTTATGTTCTTGTTACAGTCGTGGTACTACCACTGAAGATGGAGGAGCATTCCTCCGAAACATGTATGGTTTTTAACCGATTTTATTAATTTTATTCAATCATTAAAAAGTGTTCATACAACTGTATCAAATTACTTTTATTGTATATAACTATTCTACTCATGAACACTGTTGCATCTGACCTAACTTATGTAATTTAATAATCGAAGTTCTCTTTACTCATACAAGTAAAATTTCTGAACAGGTAATTATCATCAGGAAGTAGTTGTTTGGCATGTCAATGTCAAGAAGAAAACACAGAGAAGCAAAATGCACCCACTGATCACTCTGAGCTGGCCAGCTCTTTTTCTTTCTGTATCTATGGAAGGTCGTTCAAAGGTTTTTACTTGGTCTTTGGCTTCCTTTACCGAAAAGTCGAACTTCAAAGCTATTTCTTCTCATAACTTCACCTTCTTTTTATTATGTACACTGGTCTACAGTGATTTTGTTACTTAACTAAAACAAGTGTGCTGATTACAGATCTGAAGTACGTTTTTTTTTTTTCACGTCACAATTTTAAAATAATAACATTTTTAATTTTTTATTATGATGTATGACACTACGTTCACGTCAAAACTGAATGCTCTTGAACTCGAAGCTTAGGACACATTTGTACTAGTGTCAACTAGGTTTTTCGGAAATTATCGAGTTGATAATTTATTATGCTGAGCTAGTATATAATATACATAGAGCATTTCAGAGTCTAGGTTGTAGCATGTCTTTAAAAATGTACTTTCTTCATTCACATCTTGATTTTTTTTCATCAAATATCGGCCCTGTGACGAACATGGTGAGAGGTTCCATCAGTACATATCACCGATAGAATCCAGGTACGAGGATCAATACGGTCCGAGCATGATGGGTGATTTCTGTTGGTTCCTACAGCGATCAAATATGCCAACAAGAAATTTTAATAGAGTTTTTAGTGCTTACTGCATATTGTAAGTGTATATCTTCTGAATGTATTTAAATTAATATAACATAAAAATTTGCAAAGAATATACAGGGACATCATTTTATTTTTACTAACATTTTTAATATTAACCTGTCTATACCTTTAGAGAACCGGAAACACCGCTTGCTCCCCCCTCCAAGACTGGAGTTCGATGATACTGGCGTAAAACACAAATCACTCTACTAGGTATAGGATGGAAGAAAAGTAGTTCATCCATTTACGTAAACTAGGAAATATCGCGATTTTGAGTTTGATAATTTTCATTAGGTTTTTCTTTAATCAAAGTACAGTACTGTATTAAGAATAAGTGTTTTTACTCACGAAGTGAGTTATCCATGCGAACGTATTCATTATGCAGTGTATATTATACTGTCTACAGCACATTAGCGTACAATATAGAGAAAGAAGTTAAATTGAAAAATAATCATAATATGAATATTTAAACACAATTTTGAAAATGGTGGCCGTTCATTTCGATACCGGCTTCAGTTCTTTTGTGCATATTATCGCACTATAGACTATTGCATCTAATTCCAATTGCCAGTTTCGTCCTTCGTACTAGTAACTCATGTTGAAATAATTCTGTACCTACACTACGTACTGTGAATTCAATCTTCACTTCTGCCCGACCCGAAAATATAAAATTACTCAGACATGCTATCTACTGTCCGTCCAAGTGTTTATGCCGCAGGATTGTAGAAAGGGAGGAAATCACGTGACAGTTAATTACTTAACGAGGCCCTTTTATTTAAGTTAAATTAAACAGCTGTATAATATTACGTAAACGTCCAATTCCTAAGAGAAATTAATGTTTTCAGAAAAGAGCTAAGACAGCCCAGCTTTTACAGAGGGGCGAGCAGAAGCAGGTGGGGGAAATCGGGATGCGACGTAGGCATACGGACAGTACCTGTGCGAAAATATGATTCAATATTGAAAGCTCTTTCGTCACTGGAGAACGCGAACATATTTCTGGAACGTACTATACTCAGTAACTCAGTACTGTTTACTATCTGCGGTCTTGGTTCTGTGTGGAGTTGGAACTTCCTTAGTAGAAGGGGTGGGAGTGAAGTACATTCAAAAACTCAGGTACAATAAAACTTGAAGTAAAAATAAAATGATGTCCTTGTATAAACCAAGCTCAATTTATATGCCTGACTTTACGATATAGGATAGACAGACAGGCAGACAGACAGACAGATAGATAGATAGATAGATAGATAGATAGATAGATAGATAGATAGATAGATAGATAGATAGATAGATAGATAGATAGATGGATGGATGGATGGATGGATGGATGGATGGATGGATGGATGGATGGATGGATGGATGGATGGATGGATGGATGGATGGATGGATGGATGGATGGATGGATGGATGGATGGATGGATGGATGGGTGGGTGCATGGGTGGGTGGATGGATGGATGAATGGATGGTAGGTAGATGGATGGATGGATGGATGGGTGGGTGGGTGGATGGATGGATGGATGGATGGATGGATGGATGGATGGATGGAACGGACGGACGGACAGATTTATTGAATAATATTATACATACAGATGTTATATTATCATAATTTTCTCTTAAATCCAATGCACGGGTCTTCTGACTGTACATGCTTTGTACCTAAAACAAGTCCTACTTTGTCCCCCTTCATCTATGATTAGATCCAACCACTCTCTAAAAGAACACACATTAAAATGAAAATGGCACAAACGAAACACATTATATAGAGCAATTCCACGAAAATGTCATACTGAGGTGAATTTCTTGAAATTGATGTAGGACTATTTTTATTGAAGAAATATGTTTATTTATACTTTAAATCGCCTTATTCCGTAAGATAATGTTTAAAATACTCTTTATTTTAGTGTATAACTTGCTGCAGATCTTGTCATATTCCAAACGCTTAAAAAAACACATATAGATAGTTATGTTTCGTGTCACAATTTGGACACGTAAATTTGTTTTATTTCGAGCCGTCTTTTTTGTATACTATATTTTGGTCTTTCCTTGAAGTAAATATGTAATTAGTTGAAGTATTCTAAGATCCTAAATAACTTAAAATCATTATAATTATTTGTACTGTAAGTTACGGTCAGTCCGTCACAAGAAACATACAAAAACTCTTCCACACAGCACAATAATTGACAGATTAAAATTTCCTTTGGTATTCTGCGTTATTACTACATGACCAATAAAAAAGTATTAGAACATTTTCTTCTAAAGTGATATCGTTTTCCTCTACGGCATTGTGAGTGACTGACATGTCGCGCTCTCAGCTGTTATGTTGTTCATTCTCACAGTGTGCTTAGTTACTTGGGAGGCCTTGGTGGAGTTATACGTGAACTGGTGATAAGTGTGCAGTAATTATACCTGAAAAAAGCAAAATGAGATTCAGGCAGCTCATTGGAGCAATAAGCAGGTCTCAATATTTACTGCTGTTGCCTGGTTTAAACAGGAAGGTGACAGGGAAGTTCAGAAGAAATCCTCTGCATTAGTGTCAGAGTATGTAGCACATGACAAATAGACTATGCATTGAATGTTTGTCTACGAAAAGTGTTTTCGGAAATTTTGGCAATTCTTCCGAACATTGAGGTGGTAAAAATATTTTCAGATAAAGCAGCGAGTCATTTTAAACAGAAGTAAACATTGAACAATGTGACATTGCTTGCTCGCATATTTGGATTTAACATAGAATGGAACTTCTTTCAGTCACATCATGGCAAAGGGGCCGTGGATGTGATTGGAGGCCAAGTAAAAAGGATGGCATGGATGCCTGCGAAATCGGGGAAGAAGATACAAAGCGCTACAGAATTTTGTAACATTGTGAGCAATAAAAACATCCAAATTATTTATATATATTATTTTAATATACCGAAGTACATATGATATTTCCATGCAGATATTCTGCGTCATCATACAATGTAAGAGTAATGGAACGGAGAAAAATTCTCTCCGGCGCCGGGATTTGAACTTCGTGATTTAAGACGGCGCTTATTCCGTCGGATCCTGGCCAACTAGTCACTCATAACGAGTGCACCTCAGCACATGTGTGGACTTCGGTCCTACGTTCATAGACATCTATGGCGTACTGCAGAGGGCGGCCACTAGAGGGAACCCAAGAGTTGGAGCTTAATCTGAGACGATTCTGTCCGACGCCGGGGTGGTATCCGGTGTGGCTTAGTGGATAAAGCATCAGTACGTAAAGCTGAAAACCCGGGTTCAAATCCCGACGCCGGAGAGAATTTTTCTCTGTTCCATTACTCTTACATCCAAATTATTGTTAAGGAGGTAGCACAGATTGAGATAGACGAAGGAAAAAAGTATCTCGAAAAACGATTTGAACATCTTGCACCTATTCCGGCATCTCATGGAGTTCATTACGTGAAAGTGTTAGATCACTATGTTGTAGACTATGTACAACTGTCTTGTGAACAATCAGTGCGAAAGGTCCACAGGTTCCGTGTGTGAAAAGAAACTAAAGTTTGTTCAGATAACAAGTGACATATTGACAGTGTTCCTGCAGTACATACTTGTTAGAATAAATAAGTGAGTCAACGAGTGCCGTGGAGTGCTTCTACGTGTTTAATTCCAATAGTTCAAATTCAATCTAAAAGTAGAACTTAACATTCTAATCTATTATTATGAACATAATACATAACAGCCATAGGCATGGGAAATATAAACTGTGATCTGCGTCACCTTATCGTAATCGATAAGGAGGTGAGGTCAGTGTCAGATGATTAGGAACGCGTTTGAATAACGTAACATACTGTCTTACGCTGGGGAGTTAATGCCATACAGAGTGATAAGCGCTGTCAAGGTTGCTGTGACACTCTTATAGTCCTAAAATTAAACACCAATGCATATGGCTTGTATATACAGTATTTAATCACAGAGAAAGAACTATATATGTTATTAAGTAGGCCTATGTAATACTTGTATGTGCATTAATTTGTGTCATTTAAGATGCATGGTTAAGCAAACTAATTTTTGTATTCTGGAAAACATATTATTTATTTAAATTAATCGTTATGTTAATTTACTACTTATCAAGTTTCATATTATTTTGTACTATTTACGGTTCTGTAAGTGCAACTTCATTTTATAATTCAGAGATGTCAGTCAGTTACAGAATGAGGTCAGTCTGTTACACATCACTTTTTCGGCCATAACTCCATTACTAATCGTGGTTTGGAGGTCGTTTTCAACTTAAACTGAAGATTACAATTTCCTTTCCGAACTATATTTTGCAAAATTGTATCATAAATGACAATTCAGAGAAATCTGTGGAGAACCATGTTCACCCGAAGAGAGAGTTGACATTTATGTCAGTCTGTTACACACACTTTGGACGTACATAAATAGTATATTTTTCCTATTAATGACGTTTATTTTTATATGTATCTTAGGTGTACACTTCCCTCTATAAAATCCTGCGGTGACACAGTCTAATTTCAACCCATTATACAATTTAGGCAGACATTTTGCTGTCAAAGTGTACTGTAAATGTCAGTCAGTTACACGTGGAATTGCTCTATAATATATCCTAACCTAAAACAGACATAAAAGTGTGTAATTGAGTAGATACTATTGTCCCTTTGTCAGTTTGCATCACAAACTTCAACAGCTGAATAGGCATATACTACCGGTAAATAATAAGATTTAGAATTAATGTTACTGTCCCATAACTCAAAAACCTGACGTGTTTTGATAAATCTGACTACAGATCTGGAATCAACGCATCAATTTCAGTATAGAACACTTGAAATTTTCTCAGTATCAGATAAAAAGTTTTTTTTTTTTTGACCAGTGTTCTATTTATGGGCTAATTAGAGTCTTGCAAATCCTACAATGGAATGCCCCGCGGATCGGCGTCGCAAGCCGTATGCGACTGTGCTGCCATCCTACTTAAATTGAGCAACTTGCAGCATGCTATCGTGCCGCAAGCGGCGTGATTGTCTATGCTTGTTTCAGTGTACGATTACGTTGCACGGCCCTAGGCCATGGTCTAGGTTGGCTTAGCGGTTAATCCGCCACTGCACGTATTTCAGGTAAATCCCTGTCAACTGGGATATATCCTCGCAGCTAAATGTCACAGACATAGTAATTTTCCTTGTGCGACCGGGTTATTTGAATTGTGACGAAATTGAAAGTGAAAGTGTGCCTATGTCGAACGCATTAATTCTCGAAGCATTTCACATATTGTTCTAGAATAAACAGCCTCTGGATACGATTTCTGAAATCCCCGCGTAGAAAGCTGAACTCGGTCATTCACGTTTACCGTTTGCTGAATTTCGGGGAACCAATGAAATGCTGTAACAGTCTGTAAATGAAGGAAGTGTACGAAACCATTGCTATTAGTTTATTTCAAGTATTACAGGAACCTTTACTGGATAAACCATATGAAAATACTACATACAATCTTTCGTGACTTTTGAATAACCCTATACAACAAATTGTAATACAAGAAGAGTTTTCTTCTAGTATATTTACAACGCTATATGAACTACGAGGTTATTTAGCGTCGATGGAAACAGTGCTAGCGGGAAAGAATTTTGGTGGGATGAGGACTTGGATTCGCCATGGAATTATCTGATATTTGCATTGCAGTAAGCCTATTGGAAAAGGCTCGGATAATACCCAAGGAGATTATCAGCTCAAGAGAGCTCGCACCCACGCCTGAATGCAGCCTCAGATCAATAAACCATCTCCTTACCCTTGAGCTACCGATGGCCCAAAAAGCTTTCAAAGATCTGTGATGTTATTTTATTCTGGTAATAATTAGGTTCTGAAAATAAATATAATTATATGTTGTTAATAATATTAGGAATATGTTCCCTTCTTCGCCACAGTTAAGTCGGCAATTACTTGAGAGTATTTTACCCATCAGTTGACCTGTCGCTGTCAGTAATATCGTAGACACTCTCAGAGAAGCAGTTCACACAAGTAGAGAGTAGCACTCAATAGCGAAGTGCCTGTCATTTACAGAAGACTCAACAAGCTAATATTTACAGAGCGGTCATGAAATGTAAATGAAACAGCAGTGTAAAAGAAGTAATGTTGTTATATATCACCCTATTTCTCAATTAAGGTAAAGGCGTTCGTGTCACGCTCACACGAGGCAGACAACTAGAACTCTCAAGCTTTCTTCCTTTATCTCAGCTTATTTAAACGGTAATTCTGTGGCCAGTGTCATATATCATGACCAATTTCACAGCATGTAGAGCTTACAGACCGATTATTTAGTTCTGACAGCTCAACGACGCGAAAGAGGGGAAGTAATAGGAGTAGTGGGGAGAGCTCCGGAGTAGACATAAGGGCGAGCGGTCGGTAAAGTAATGCAGTACAGCTTAAAATGTACTGGAAACACAACGCTATACCGCATGTGTGACATCCGATCGCTCTCACTGCAGGCGACAGACTAACCTGAACATCCCTTGGCGTAACTTCATGGACTCGTCTGACTCAGGCGCACATTGCCGGCGACTGTCAGGACTAAATAATCGTACTGTACTTCCCCGGGCAAGATAGCGGACATTCGCCGGGAAATTGTTTGTCATAGCGACGGACTGAAGTTCGAGACACTACTGCAGTTAATTGTGGATTAATAACATGTTGATGAAATCGGCCGTAAGAGGTCCGGTAAAATTCATATGGTATGAAAAGTGTCCTTGTTTAAAAACCGCTGATCTAAATAATTGTTGAACATTAAATTTAATTTATGACAGTTGAATAGAGAAGTTAACATTTTACTAGAGTTCCCATAATGTAATTTAAAAAAAAAACTAGGACATTTCCAATTTTTTACTTAAAAACCTGGGGCATTTTGTAAAAAACGGGACGCAATAAAAACTGCAAAATTTTAAATAAATCCACCACATACGTCACAATCACATTTTAATCAAATTATAAAAATACATCCTAATGCCCATTCGGCAACCCTTCAAATTATTATTATTATTAGTATTATTATTATTAAAATACAACTTGATGATAGGTAGACCTACTGTAAACAAGAGTAAAGATAATATTTTAAGATGCATTCAAGTATTTCTCAGATTTATGGACGTGGTTGACCATGTCTAACCGACCACCATGTGAAATGCAAAATCTAGAATTGCACAATGTACATTCCACATTTTCATCCGCGCCTTTGATGAATGGGAATTCTCTTCTGATGCTATCATTTTGACATGACGGATGTAATCGGAAACTAATACTGCCAACATAAGCATGGAGAGAGAAGAAAAGAGCATCGCTCTAAGTATCACCAACATTGCAATAGAAATAATGTTCTATGAATTAGTCACCAGGAGCGCTACTTATTGAAAAGAGAACAACTTTCGTAATCCAGTTTTTTAGGGAGGCTATTCAAAAGTGGAATATTTGAAAAAAAAAAAAAAAAGTCGGGACACCGGGAAATATGATCAGAAAACAGAATTGTACTGGAAAAAACGGGACGAATGGGAACCCTACATTTTACATAAGTTTTACTATAATTATATGTACTATCTTCATTTGTACTGCTAACAACTTTAGTGTATATCTATAATTTTAATTACTCGTGCAACTGTACACTTCCTGCCCACTGTTGGCGCACGCAAAAATTGCATCTGACGAACTACAACTTCGATTTCTGTATCTTGTAAGAAGAAATGTTATGTTGTTCATGGCCGGTTTTTATTCGCGGGAAAGATTCGTACTTAATTATTTAAGGATGAATTCCAGAGCCGTTCTAAAATTTATCAAATGTTATAAAATCCCCCTTAAACTTGATATGAACCCATGCGCTCTCAGTTTATAGTCTATCGCTCTATTTACTCCATTACACAAGGTAGAATTACTTCACTGCACTTAATGTTTTAACGTTTCTTCTTTAAAAAGAGTTTATTGCTGATCATTTGCTTACAATGTAAATACGTCAATGGACCTCCTTATCGTAAAGCCACAGTCTAGTATATACAGTCACGAAGCTCAATACGTAGTAAATATGCATCCATAGATAGTTGCTATCCACTACGATCGCTGATATCGCCTCATTACAGACAATGCGAAATAGTACCGTTACAGTCTATTGTTTCTAGCACCCTCACAACTCAAGCTTCGTGACTGTATTATACTAGAGACTAGACTGTGGTAAAGCTCCGACCGCAAGAGCGGGAACAGGTTGGCGCGTCTTCTCAGAGTTGCTCTTTCGCTCGTGCTGCCAACTCACCGTCACCGTGTCGTGGGCGACAATGTTCCAGCTCCGCACACCGATAACTCTCACCACTTACTCGATTTCGGAAGTTTCCAAATTACTTTGTTCCACTGTTCCGCTACTCCTTTCTTGGTTGAAGTTTCTGCCAAGAACAATATATAACTTTGCTTCCTATGTGTCCTTGTACAGCGGTAAGTGTTTGCTTTGTGTTCCGAGCTGTGAATTAAAACATACGGGCACGCATTAAGACTGGTCCACAATAAACCGGGAACTGAAACGACAACGAGAATGGAAATATTGGAAAAATAAATGTATTTCTGTTCTTGTTCTCGTTGTAGTTTCCGTTCCCGATTTATTGTGAACCAGCGTTTAGTTTTCAAACGTAAGTAGCTTCTCTGGTAAGAAATACACAGTAACACAGAGAAATAAGAAGATGAACTCAACTAATCTTTTCGCTGTAAGAAATATCCTAATATAAACAATAGCACGTGACTGAAGTGAGGCTTCATTGACCGCTGTTTGGCGCCATAGATTCTCTGTACATGTTCCCGCCTACTGTTGCACAGGGACATCATTTTATTTTTACTTCAATTTTTATTGTACCTGAGTTTTTGAATGTACTGCACTCCCACCCCTTCTACTAATGAAGTTCAACCGTCCTCCACACAGATTCAAGACCGCATATACAGTCATAGTAGCCTTACAGTCATAGTAAACAGTATATTCCAAAAATATGTTCGCGTTTTCTAGTGACGAAAGAGCTTTCAATATCGAATCATTTTCGCACAGGTACTGTCGTCCATTTGCCTACGTCGTATCCCGATTTCCCCACCAGCTTTTATTCGCCAGCTAGTGGCTGGGCTGTCTTAGCTCTTTTCTGAGAACATTAATTTCTGTTAGGAATTGGACGTCTACGTAATATTGTACAACTGTTTAAAAATAACTTAAATAAAAGGGCCTCGTTAAGTAATTAACTGTCACGTGATTTCCCCCATTTCTACGACCCTACGACATAACCACTTGGACGGACAGTAGATAGTAGCCTATGTCTGAGTAATTTTATCTTTTCGGATCGGGCAGAAGTGAAGATTGAATTTACAGTACGTAAGGTACTCTTTTATAGAGTAGGTACAGAATTATTTCAACATGAGTTACTAGTACGAAGAACGAAACTGTCAATTGGGATTAGGTACAATAGTCTATAGTGCGATAATATGCACATTAGAACTGAAGCCTGTATCGAAATGAACGACCATCATTTTCAAAAATGTGTTTAAATAACCATATTATGATTATTTTTCAATTTAATTTCATTCACTATAGTGTACGCTAATGTGCTGTAGACAGTATAATATACACTGCATAATGAATACGTCCGCATGAAAAGCTCAGTTCGTGAGTAAAAACACTCATTGTTAATACTGTACTGTATTTCAATTAAAAAAAAAAACCTAATGAAAATTATCAAACTCAAAATCGCGATATTTTCTAGTTTACGTAAATGGATGGACTACTTTTCTTCCCTCCTATACTTAGTAAAGTGATTTGTTTGTATATTACGTCAGTATCATCGAACTCCAGTCGTGGAAGGAGGTAGCAAACGGCGTTGATCCAGAGGTATAGGCAAGTTAATATTAAAAATGTTAGTAAAAATAAAATGATGTCCCTGTAAGTTACATTCTGTTTCATGTTAAACATTTCCCGTTAATCGTCAAGTAGGCTTGACCTCACTACTATGCATTCATTTGCTTAGGAAACATTTAATCTATAATTACTGTAATTAAAACTCACTTAACTTATTATATACATTTAAGACTATTTGTTGCTCTCCGCTTTTGTGGGGGTTTCTACTCTTATGTTTAATAACCAAACACACCGAAGATGCAAAAGCCATACTACAATACCACGTGCTTACGTGAACAATTACGAGCTCAAGTGACGCCAGCTTGTTACAAGAACAGACTACCTCGGTATTACTGTTGGTATTCATCTGCGTTCATAGTACATAAAAAATACAAAAGTAGCTTTTTTTTTATATATCGTTTTACATACGAGTGAAATTATATGTTTCATCGTATTTAACAACTAGAATTCAATTTATTTTCAAATAATACAAGATGATAGTTTCCAAATACGGACTATAATTTCCTGCGTCATGTGAGTGTTTCGACTGTGAGCCAATCACGGGTATGACAGCCACGTGCTTGTGTTTACATTAGGATTTTTCTTACATCGAAAACAGTATAGGAAGGTGATTAGAAAATAATATTAGTAATTAGTTTACCTAATTGATTAATTCATTACTCAGTGAAGAACGGAAAGTTGAACATTTAATAATAGGGTGACCAGACGTCCCTTTTTGTTCGGACATGTCCTCCTTTTTAGGCCTCTGTCTGGGGTCCGGGTGGATTTTTTTTTTAATAAAGAAATGTCCCTCTCTTCGTAACTTGCATGCCTGATATTTTGAAGTTCTCTAATTTGACGCCTTTTAAAAGTAATTTGCCTGTAAGCAGCATCGACGGCATTGTACTTTTTCTGTCCTCTTTAATAATTATAGTTCTCTCGATTTTCATAAGTAACTAAATGTAAAATCATTATTAATAAGTTTTATCATAATTATTTTGTAATAAAATATATATTGACATACTTTTAAGTGTGATATAAGCCTAAATCTGTACTGTAAATATTTTATTACAAAATATTGTAATAAAATAGATATTGACGTAATTTAAAGTATAATATACGCCTAAGCCTAAATCTAAGTAGCCATCGTCGTAGCTCAGTCGGCTAAGGCCCTTGCTTGCCGATTTGGAGCTGTGCTCGGGCGTGGGTTCGATCTCCGCTTGGTTTGATTGCCTGGTTGAATTTTTTCCGTGGATTTCTCCAATCATAAGGCAAATGTCAGGTAATCTGTAGCGAATCCTTGGCCTTATCTCGCCAAATATTTCGCTATCACCAATCCCAACGACGTTAAATAACATAGTAGTTGATACAGTGTCGTTAAATAATCAATTTTAGAAAATAAATAAATTTAAGTACATAATATTTTCTGTCCTCATTTTTCGAACAATGTCCTTCCTTAAGCTTTGTGTCCTTTTTTTATCGAAGTGAATCTGGTCACCCTATTTAATAATAATAATAATAATAATAATAATAATAATAATAATAACAATAATAATAAATCATTATCTCTTACGACATAGGCTCAAGGCCTCCTCCAGCTTCATCGTTCATTGTTTTCTGCCTCTTCCACTATTTCTTATTTAAAAAGGTTTAAAATTAAGTATAGTTTGGGAAGACGTCCAATTGACACTATGTTTAAATGTGATATCCAGTTAGTTTTATATACAGAATGGTGCAAAAGTTACTTTCCTTTTACGCAGCAATTAATAAGTAGACAAGAAATGCTTAGATTTAAGTTTAATTCGGTAACAATAGTTCTGCCTTCCTCTTAGTCTCCGCGTATGATCCATGATCTTAATGTCGTCTATCGTCTGATATCTTCTTCTTCTGCCCCGAACTCTTTTCCCGTTCACCATTCCTTCCAGTGCATCCTTCAATAGGCAGTATCTTCTCAGTCAGTGATCCAACAAATTCCTTTTCCTCTTCCTGACCAGTTTCAGCATCATTCTTTCTTCATCCACTCTTTCTAACACAACTTCATGTCTTATTCTATCTGTCCACTTCACACGCTCCATTCTTCTCCATATCCACATTTCAAATGCTTCTATTCATTTCTATTCACTTCGTCGTAATGTCCACGTTTCTTCTCCATGCAATACTACACTCCACACAAAGTACTTCAATAGTCTCTTCCTTAGTTCTTTCTCCAGAGGTCCGCAGAAAATGTTCCTTTTTCTATTAAAAGCTTCCTTTGCCATTGCTATCCTCCTTTGGACTTCCTGGCAGCAGCCCATGTTACTGCTTATAATATATCCGAAGTATTTGAAGCTGTCCACTTGCTCTACTGCCTCAATTAGTATTCGCAAGTTTATCTTCTTTAATTTTCTTCCGACAACCATGATCTTCGTCTTGTTTGTATTTGCCTTCATCCCATACTGCTCACAGCTGTCATTTAACTCCAGTAGCATATCCCTTAGTAACGCCATAACATCAGCAAATCATAAACTTTATTCTTCTTCCTCCTACTATCACCCCTACCATTAAATTTGAATGTGATCTCGTTCTTTAAAAGCCATGATTTTGGTGTATGTTCTATTTGCTTCAAAATTCAATTCCTTTTTTATTGTTGCAAACGGTACTACGTTTAACAGAATAATTGTCTTTCTTTTCGTGTCTTATACAACCTTCTGCATTTCTACGGGTTTACACACCAATTAAACACCGGCGTGGCTCAGTCGATTGAGGCGCTTGCCTGCCGGTCTGAAGTTGCGCTCGGGCGCGGGTTCGATCCCCTCTTGGGCCTTACCTGGTTGGATTTTTTCCGAGGTTTTTCCCAACCGTAAGGTGAATGCCAGGTAATCTATGGCGAATCCCCGGTTTCCTCTCGCCAAATACCATCTCTCTATCACCAATCTCATCGACGCTAAATAACCTCGTAGTTCATACAGCGTCGTTAAACAACCAACTAAAAAAACACACCAATTCAGGGTAGGATAGATATTCAGCTCAACATTAGACTATCTCACAGGCGGGCATTCTTGACCATGTCGTCCGCACAATGCCGGAACAAGCACAAGACGAGGGAAAAACATTCAGCCCTATAGACTGGAGATAATTTTCCGCCAATGGCAGAATTGAATCGTAATGTATTTTCTTTAACTGTATTCCAAAGTTATATTGATAAAATGCATTAATATGTAACCAAAGAAATTTGACCTTGATGTACACTGGATTACATATAAAGTTCCCAGCTCAACCGCTTGTCTGCTATGTGCCATCTTTAGAAAAGTTCAGATATTTGTGTGTGTTTTTTCCAACGTAAAGGTTTGTTTGACTCTAAATGTATCCTGTATGAACCATTAGTACATATCCTCCCTCACTTCGAGTTGTTTCGTTCCTACTAACAGACAAAAAGAATCGGACGCGACCAATAAAAGGAAGTTACCCTCGGGATCCACACAGTTGGCCGCTCTGTAAAATGGATGTGACTAGAATCCACACCGTAATGCTGTTGTTGCGTGTGTGCTCAAAGACAGAGGAGTGAGGTGAAACCAGTCGTCTATGGGTATCAAAGGATTCTTGTGTCGTGTTTCTAATTTATCAGTGCACAAACGTTAAAACGCTGACACATAACTCCCCTGTAGCCCGTCTAGTCGAACAAATAGCTTTGAATTGTTTTTTTTCTTCCAGATGAATGCAAATTTACACTGACACATTTAGATTGTATAATTTATACCTTGTTACAGTGACAGTGATGGCTGTCAGGTCGTGCTAAAATACTAAATAGAAGCAACATATATTAATAGAATATTGCTTCATTGCAAATGAACGAATAGGCTACGTATTCTATTGTTCACATACAACAGTAATTTTGTAATAATATTTTCCATTCCTCCTTCATTAATTTGCATTTTTTGTACACTTATTCATTGTCTTATTCAATTGATTTAATTATGCATTCATTTATTTTGACTTGAAACCTCTATAGTCTAATCGACCTACGAACTGGAAAATTTTAAAACACTTCTGTACAATAGTAATATACGTTACAAGAGCGGTATGTAGACGTTTTCATGGTCGAGGAAAAGATTGAAAAAGCGAAACGTAGTTGAGCTTTTTTAATTTCCGAGAACATGAAAACAAACATACCGCTCGTGTATCGTACATTATTTTGTGCGAAGATCGTTTATTACATACCTGAAAGACGAATTTCTAATTAGTTGCAATGAAATCTCCATGTTGGTTTCTGTTTAATGATGCCAATTTCGGAACACCAAAATATATTTCTTCAACATTGTTGCTATAAAATGTTTTCTGTGTTTACTATATTCCAGCAGGCCGTGATATACGTCTGTCTTTTTTTTCTCCCAGTCTATAAATGCGAACTTAAAACAAACGGTAAGGTTATGTAATGATTTATTTTTCATTTTAATATTTTAACAATATTATTTATATAACATATTGCAGTAATAACATCGGCATCTGGAATCTCGTTGATTTTTTCACGGCTTCCTTAATGTTACTTGTATCAGGAATGCAATAAGTTTCGTGGAGTAGTAGACTTTACTTAATTTTTGCAAATATTTAAAAACAACAATTAACATTGCAATTTAGGTGAAATTGCAGTGGTAAGTTTCCAATTTATAATTATTACTATGTTAAACGTCTCTAAAAATAATATGTTAATAGCCTAAAGCAGTAAAATGAATGTCGCGCTTAAGCGGTAAGAAGAGGGAAGTTGTTATGTATGTTACGTTGGGAATACTGAATGTGGTATTTCACACTTACCGCGTATTGGTTCTGTGCAGAAAACAAGCAAATACGCACGATCTCGCACAAAATAAGTTCCTAAACTTGATGGTAGACCATCGCTTTCGTTTTCGCATAATCCGATATAAAAATGACATTATGTGCTGATAGGATAATAGTAGATTTTTTTTTAATTTTAGTAGGTTATTTTACGACGCTTTATCAACATCTTAAGTTATTTAGCATTTGAATGAGATGAAGGTGATAATGCCGGTGAAATGAGACCGGGGTCCAGCATTTAGTCATATTGGGTTGAGGGAAAACCCCGGAAAAAACCTCAACCAGGTAACTTGCCCCGACCGGGAATCGAACCCGGGCCACCTGGTTTCGCGGCCAGACGCGCTAACCGTTACTCCACAGGTGTGGACTAGTTTGAAGTCAAGATACTGCAGCCATTTACGAAAGGTCTTTGTTACTTCTACAATGTTCTTTGGATGGTTGCATCGTGGACCATAGTTGTGTTCCAGGACCATAGTTATGGGAAATGACGGTATTACTAGCAAACACCTTACAATTTGTGTCTCTTTACAAGTTTGATGTACTGCGGTTGGAAACCTGTGTAATATAGTGTATACATAGCATGCCAGAGCGAAATATAAAGATGGGATGACGTAGGGAATTTATTGGCCAATAAAACGCTACTCCTCTCTCTTCCCTTTTTATAGATTGTAGATGAAGATACTGGCCACAAAGAGAGGGAAAGGGACATTTCCATGGAAACACTTAACGCCTTCAAATGTCTCAAGTCAGTTGTTTTAATTCCATTATAGCTGCTATTACATTTTATCGTATTAAGCAAGACAGAAAAGCCGTATGAGAATATATTTGGTACCACAGAATATTTGGCGTAATAGACTAGATGCAGCATAAAACAATGTTGTTCTAACAGGTTAATCCATATACAGTTACAGTCTGTATAGCCGACCTTGAGTCCTGTGGCTGCACTATATTTCATCCCCCTCTAACGTTTTCTACTCTACAATCTATTCACATCTTTCCTGCACTTTCAAACCACCGAAATCATCATCGGGTTTCTTTATCCATATTTCGACCCTCCCAAGTACTAACATTGTAACTCATTGTTTTATGGTTTTGAGTTGTCCTAGTTAATATGATCTTAAATTGTTTCTTTTTCTCCCAGTACTATCATTGTATAGCTCTAAACCTCCCCAATTGTATGTAAAATCTTATTGTTACTCTGCATAATTATATGTAACTTATACACTAATTTACACGATCATTTTAAAACTTCATTTTCACCTCCTGAAAAAATAGTACTTGTGGGCGAACAGTAATGGTTCTCACACTATGATTTTGTCGCTTTTAAAGTATCATCTGTCGCCATTCGAAATTCTTCCCCCTCTGCCGCCTACTGAAATCTATTCGCAATACACATTGCGCTCTCTCAAACCACCGAAATCATCATCGGGTCTCTCTATTCGTATTTATTAGGCGAACAGTAATGTTCCTTACTCGCTAACTTTGTCACTTTTGAAGTACCACCTCTCGCTACTCGAATTTACCTATCTCTTCGTGCTTTGAAGTCGCAATACTTGTCCCGCACTCTCAAAGCATAGCAATCTTAATTGAATATATTTATTCGTCTTTCTTGAATGGACAATAATAATGTTTCTTACTCGCTAACTTTGTATAATTTTAGCGTTATATGTAAGCTGACAAAAGCTATCGTTGCTTAAGTGGAAGAAAAAAGGAAAGGAGGTCAACCGATTTCTTTATTTGTTGCACGAACAGTGTATACCTTTGTTTTTTAGTTCTCTTCCTTTGTAATTTTATATTAATGTCTTACTTCTTATTCTTTTTCCGTTGGCTCTTGCCTTCAGTATATTTATATGTCTTTTGGGATTGTGAAGGAGTCATTCTTGTGGATGTGTTGCCAAAAGGAGCAACAATTAACTCAAAGGCGTACTCAGCGGTGACCAAATCGGGTGTCGTGATTACATCGTGTAATCATAGACATTCAAACGGGTACGAAGAGTTTCCTGTACATTGCTGTGCGTTTCATTCACGTACTGAAGGCAAGCAGTGGCGGTATCATGTCGCTCTACAAACTCTATCTCTACAAGCAATTGAAGGTGGTTTCGTAAAGAATGAGAAGGAGAAGTTTTTTGTTGTTTTATCGGACAAAATGTAATATGTTTACTTTGCTCAACGGTTCAATGAGGAGTATATAGAAACATTAATTACCACGCTGAATAAAAGTATGTGTTTCTATAATTCTTCTGTACGTGCATGAATATTGATATTTTTATAGCTTCTCCCTAGAAGGATAAAATTATTAGGTTTTATCTCAGTTCTAATCTTCTTAATCTTTAGATGAGGGTAACTATTTATTAGTTATTCATTTAATAATAATATTGTAGAAAAACTGATTCAATATTATGTGCCAACGAACTGTTAAACGCCAGGAATTGTCATATCTTAAATCATAGCAGGAAGAGAAAGGTGAGATAAATAAATGTAAGGAAGTCAGGTACCTAATGAGGTTTGAAATGTCTCATGCTCTAAAGCCTTTTAATAGAACAGAATTTCTCAAAAGAGTAATGATTAAAATAGCTTAAATAACTTGTCCATAAGAAGTTTTTAATTTTGAAAAACTACGAATTTCTCGACCAAGTGTCGAGAGAAAAATTTAGAAAATTCTTTATTTTACTCAAGAGGAATGCTAAAAAAATTAAGCAAGAAAATGGTAGTCTATATTCACTGACTTTTGATGACAGCAGTGACATTACTGATACAGCAAAGCTTGAGATTTTTATCCGCGGGATTGATCAAGATGTTAGTACAGGAACCACCACTGGTTGTAGTTTTCATGCCAAGTACCTTTCCTCCGTCTCCTTACTTCATAGGCTGTCAGTCGCATGTAATCACTGCAGCTCGAGTTTTGGCCACCGCTGGCGTTCATCAACACTCTGAGCAAGCTCAAGAAACGTTTCCGACGAGTTCGGTCTGGTCCAACAGAAATGTTGCTCCAGCATGATGATTTTTTAATTATATTATTTCTAGACTTCCATTATTGTGTTTTCTTCCTTCTAACCTTTCCCTCTTTTTGACTATGTATTTATTATATTTATATCTCTTAACTTTCTTGATTTCTGTACACCTTAATCCTTATTTTCACATTTCCTTTTCCATTGTTTCCCCATTTCTTCACTTCCCCTCCTCTTTTCACTTATCAAGCCCACTACTTTTTTCCTTTCCTGTCCAATACACTTCTCTTCAATGCCCCCTTCTTTGCCAATACTTCCGTTCTCCTCTGTCCCCTCCTATCCTCTCCTCACCACTATAAGAACTTCGCTTTTTGCTATGTTTTGATTTCATTCCCATGTTTTACGTCTCGCCGCTGATATGTTTGTGTTAGAGATATAGCATTCCTGTCTGTTGAACCGTTCGCTTGTCTCCGAATCCCTGGATTAGCTGACTTGCTACGTACGGAAGTAAGACACTCCACTTCCTACATCCACATCTCGTTCTGAGATGTCTACAGGCGATATCTCAGCTCACATGACTGTGGTTCAGAGCTCACCCGAACCAGCCTCATACTGGAGCGCAACAAAAGTTCTAGCACAGTCTAGTATGTACAGTTGTCAAAAAAAAAAAAAAGTGGCCGCACTCGTGAATAGCGAATATTTTCAAAGTCCACTTCGGGTCGCGGCGATGTTACACGATGCATGTGCTTGTACAAGCAGTTCCGGAACTATGAAAGTGTTCCATATCTGCGCCTCGTAGACCAGCGGTAGAGTGCTTGTGTAATGATTCAAAGGTTGTGGGTTCGGGCCTTCTGCAAGTTTTCATTTTATTTTTTAATCGTTCCTTAGCGATGTAAATGATATTCAAATTATCATTTATATCCAGTTATCGTTCTTTATGGATATCAAGTTATTCATATTTTGTTATCGCTCTTTAGAGATATGAATAAAATTTAAGTCATCATTTGTATTCTGTTATCGTTTTATAACGATATGAATAATAATAATTATTATTGTATCTCAAATGGGGGTTAGCCCTATTTTACATATGTATGTTAGGGCTATAGTTTTATACACAAAAAACATAAGCATAAAGAGAAATGGAAAAGAAAATTAAATTAGCTTACGCGATGTAAACAAAACATAAACAATCCGTAAATTAGGCATTGCGATTGCAAAACAAATATCAGGTATCAATTTGAAACATACAAAAACATTGACAACACACATACGTAACACTTCTATAACACAAATATGCAGCTTTCTTTACCATAAATCATAAATTAATACACAACTGTCACACAAACACAATCAAACTATAATTACGACATTGCGACGACATCAAGCATCCCATAACTGATTCACATACATAATAAATCAAGCATCCGTTGCAACACATACACTTCAACATAGTAACCACACTTTTAAAAGTTACAAATTTGGCTCCAAGAAGCATAAATAGGACACTGTTACTAATTACTATTCTTCTACATTTAAGTGTGTTTAAATGCGACAGGCTCATGTCAGTAGATTTACTGGCATGTAAAAAGAACTCCTGTGGGAGAAAATTCCGCCACACCGGCGAAGCTGATATAACCTCTGCAGTTGCGAGCGTCGTTAAATAAATCATAATTTAAAAAAAAATCACAATCAAAACCGCAGAAAAATGGATATCACAGATATAAAAACGAGCATACAGTTTTCTGTATTCGTGGAATTGCTCTACACCACTTCTGAAAAATAGTATAGTCTATGGATGGATAAAAGAAACGTCTCTTCCTTACAGATTATACAATATAATTGGATTTACATAAAGAACAAAACAATTAGGCTTATTACTACTCGCTCACATAAACGGCACAATAAAAATCACCCGAACACCACAAGAAATATCTTCTTAATTCCATAGCAGAACAAGTTCTACCTGCTCTGTCCATAGTATTAAGAGGAAAACTGCAATCTTAGAACGATCGCCACGCCAATGTTTCGCTCAGATGCCGTGGCGGCACTAGGGGGTTTAAAAGTCCCATTAGACCCTTGCCGAGTTACCACACTTTCTATTCTAAACGTTCTGACTATTGCAACAGCCAGCGGCGTGGCTCAGTCGGTTAAGGTGCTTGCCTGCCGGTCTGAAGTTGTGCTCGGGAACGAGTTCGATCCCCACTTGGGCTGATTGGGTTTTTTCCGACGTTTCCCTAAGTGTAAGGTGAATGCCAGGTAATCTATGGCGAATACTCGGCCTCATCTCGCTAAATATTTCACTATTACTAATCTCATCGACACTAAATAACCTAGTAGTTGATATAGGGTCGTTAAATAACCAACTAAAAACACTATTGAATCTTTTTACTCATTTAGAGCTATTGAAATATTGGTTTATTATAAAATAAAAACGTATAAACGATTTTTGTAGTATATATCGAATGTAACTCTTGCCCCTATTTCTTTCAAAGTTATATAAACCCGCACATTCACAGGCAGAGCCGTAAATACGAAACTTTGCTCTGGAAGCCGGAGTGCGTATCACTTGTGAAGGCAGTTTCTTAAGTACAACTAACTGTTCCGTTGTTTATGAAAGTCACTAGTAGAGTAGGGATAAAGCGTCTGGCTTGTGTGCAGTGAGATTTCCCTATACAGTCACCTGAATTTTAATTTCAACCCATAAAATACAGTTTGCCTACATTCTGAAAAATACGAGCAAGAGATACACCCTGTATGTACGAGTAGGGTTCATGTTATAACATAGTAACGTGAATTAATGGCATTTATATTTTAAACACATGACGAATGAAAATGACTTTTCAAGTGATGATGGAGAAACCGCTGATAAACCAATGAAGCTGCCTTCATCTTGGAAGCGTAAACAATTAAAAATTACACAAACTCAATCACATGCCTTGTCTTGTTGTGATATAGATCTTTTTCACCTTCTCCTCTGTGTTTCTCATATGGGGGTTGGAACCCATCAATGCCCACATTAAAAGGTGTATGTAGGTTTACAGAGATGTTATCTCACGCCAGTGACCTTACTCGCTGGTGTAAGTTTACGGAGATGTTAATCCCGCGCCAGTGACTTATGTCGCGTCCAAACAAGCGAGTGTCCTAATTTTTGTTTGGAGGAACAATTGGTTTACGAGTAAATACTCCAGGGACCAATTGTCTGGTTGGGGTAGGCTACAGTACAGTGACTGTAAACGGACCGTGACTGTAAACAGTCCGGCCCGCCAGCGCCATAACTTTCATTATGCGAGATGGTGTATAGTCTACGCGTACTATGCGCTAGCGATAAAAGTTGCATTAAGTGTTGCAAATTTTTTGTTATACATACAATTTTTTCTTTCATATGGGTACTTAATATATATATTTCTCTACTAAATGAGACTATGCCAAATGATTTATATGCACATAATCTAATTTGGCCGAAAATAGTGTGCTCGATAGTTACAGTGTTATGCAAATAATGTCTTGCAAATGTAGGTCTTATTATACAACACATTTTTATAAATTCAGAATTCTCATCTGTCTTCAAATTTGGAACACATACACTTTAAAGCAGTTTTAGCTTCTTTATGTGTAAATAAAAATATTCTGATTAATGGTACAGTACAGCGACTGTAAACAGACCGTGACTGTATAACAGTCCGGCCCGCAAACGCCATAATTTTCATTATGCGAGATTGTGTATATATAGTAAGGTTAGTCTACGCGTACTATGCGCTAGTGATAAAAGTTGCATTAAGTGTTGCAAATTTTTTGTTATACATACAATTTTTTCTTTCTTATAGGTACTTAATATATATATTTCTCTACTAAATGAGACTATGTCAAATGATATATCCACATAATCTAATTTGGCCGAAAATAGTGTGCTGGATAGTTACAGTGTTATGCAAATAATAAGTCTTGCAAATGTATATCTTATTATACAAGACATTTTTATAAATTCAGAATTCTCATCTGTCTTCAAATTTGGAACACATACACTTTAAAGCAGGTTTAGCTTCTTTATGTGTAAATAAAAATATTCTGATTAATGGTAACTATATAACAGAAAACTAAATTTTCAACGAGAAAATATTTTTTTTCCACAAAACTAAATTAAATTAAACAAAGCCTGCTCATCCTGTTGTTTGTATTAATCTTTTAAGTTCAAAATAAATTTTTAAGTATTATGTGATAATCCATTTTTTACAAGGATCATTTTAATAATACATAAAAAACTTAAATAAAGCAATTAATATCTCAAAACTATTTGCTACAACATTTGGTGTGTAATATTAGTACTGTATGATAATGTGCTAGTATGGTCAAAATTTCAAGTTGATCAGATTAAAATTATAGATTATAGAATTTCATAGATGTATTGCCTTAAATTCTCTTGTTACTAAAACAAGTTAACAAGCAAACAAACACCACTCTTTTTCCTCTACTGATCGGTGCTTGTTTTGCCTCCGGCTTGATATGGAATATTCAGTACTGTCAGAACCATTTGCTTACCTGTAGGCTATTCTTTTGTCTAGCCAGACGTCGTTATTATTATTATTATTATTATTATTATTATTATTAAACTCATCAAAATGTATACAACGGTACATACAATCCAGACAAATTAGAGGAAAAATGCACACTTATCGCTTAACAGACAAGCATTCCCTCAATAATATAACGTAATTTTTTATTTACTTGGTTATTTAACGACGCTGTATCAAATACGAGGCTATTTAGCGTCGACGGAATTGGTGATAATGATATGATATTTGGCGAGATGAGGCCGAGGATTCGCCATAGATTACGTGACATTTTCCTTATGATTAGGGAAAACCTAGGAAAAAAACCCAATCTGGTAATCAGTCCAAGCGGGAATCGAACCTGCGCCCGAGAGCAACTCCGGATCGGCAGGCAAACGCCTTAGCCGACAGAGCTATGCCGGTGGCTCGTAACGTAAGGTAATGGATAATATTGTGCGCAGACGGCCAAGTATACACAATCACATTTTTCAGCTGTTGGCATCACTGGACAACAGCTGACAGTTTAGTACAGTAGTGTAATTTGCAAGAGTTGCGTTAATGCTGTGGGTGCTATATTTGTACGACTACATTATTGAAACAAGTAAATTGTTTTATTTCGCTAACTTGACTGTAATTTTACGATGAAATAAGATAAAGTATTGGTCTCTCCACAATAAATGTATCAGATTACTATTAATACCTTGGAGAATGCTGTTATTGCTGGTGAGGATACTGTTATTCCCGCCAGAATCAATAAGGTGCAGGTTGACCGCTACTTTGAGAATCTCAAGGAATGGTTGGGAAAGTACAAATTCTCTCCCCATAGATTGTTCAACATGGACCGGAGTGTCGACTGTTCCTGATAAGACAGCTAAAGTCGTTGCTACAAAGGGGAAGAAGTCCGTCAAGAAAATAAAATCGGCTGAAAGAGGTCAAATAGTAACTGCTGTTTTTTGTGTAAACCAAACAGGAAACTTTATACCACCTGCTTTGATTTTTCCTCGTAAAGAAACAAACCGGAGCTCTGTAACAACCCCCCCCCCTACAGGTTCTCTTGGACTTGTTGTTAGTGAATCTTGATACATGAATTCCGAACTGTTCCTTGTTTGGTTGGAACATTTTGCCAAGCAAGTTAAATCTTCAGTAGATGATCCAGTCCTCTTGGTTCTTGATAACCATGTCTCACATTGCTCGCTTTCAGCTGTGGAATCCTGCAAACAACACATTGTCCTATTGACGTTGCTATCCCATGCTAGTCATATACTTCAGCCATTAGATAAAGAAATATTTGCCCCATTAAGAAATTCTATGCCAGGAGTAGAAAAATGGTTTTGTAGTAATCCTAGCAGAGCTGTAACCCAGATGGAAGTGTCTGGTCTATTTCGCGCAGCCTTTGAGTGGCAACTGCTGGAAATGCTGTAGCGGCTTTAGGTGATACATGCATTTATCCCTACAATCCACACGTGTTCAATGTTGATGATTTCTTACCATCTGAGGTAACCAGAATCGATTTTCCGATTGCTGAAGATCTCGATCAGTCAGCAAATAGTAACAGAGATGAAGATATAGATAAAGAACAGGAAGAAGGAGAAGAAATTGAATATGAACAACCAAGAAACAAGTGAGGGGTCAACTAATCAAACAATGCAACCCAACCAGTTCCATTAGTTTATCTCGAGTACCGATCACCAACATTCATTTCTTACCTAAATATGAGAATCAGAACAAAAGGAAAAGAACAAGTCAGCAATCAGACACTTTAACAGCGTCTCCGTATAAAAACAATCTTGTGAAGAAGCAAAACTTGAAACAGGGAAAAGAAAACAAGAAACAAAAAAGATTGAAAGCAAGAACTGAAAAGCAGCTTTCAAAATCGGATCCTCAAGTGTCTAAAATTACAAAAAAGTGTAAAAAATGAAGGAACACAATCGAAAACTTCCACTGCACAGACACCTGACATTCGGGGATGTGATCTGTGTTAATAAGTTGTTGCAATATAGGTCTGCTGTAACTCAGTGAAACTAAAGAACACATATATTAAAAAGTGCGCACAGTTAGCCGACATTCTGCGTACACTTACCTGCCTATGTCGTCTAAGTGTTCGCATTTGCCAACTTGTCTAAACTCGTATGCCACAATAAATGATTATCACTATAGGCAGTTTTAACAATGCATAAATGTTCTTAAACTTTCACCTATTTAATGTTACAAAATTATAAAAGACGACCATATTATAAGCGAATTAAAATTAAATGCGCACAGTTACCCTCCATTATCATAATAGCAGGAGGAGTTGAAACATCGGTCGTGTAGTAAACAATGATAGAAACATAGTCTATGATCGTTAGTTCTTTTTAATTTGTATATGGTACACTTTCAACATGCAGTCAAGCAACTCGTTTTGAATGATTTTAGAAGTACCCTTAAATGCTGTTGACTTGGTTAAGTGTTCTTTTAACTACTGTACAGTATTTAAGTCTTTATCTAACTGAGAACTGAAGTGAACTAATTCACGATACACGCCCCTGTATGCTAAGTCGTCGGATTTATCGTAACTTGTTAATACTAAATCTACTGCTGTTTAAAATTTTATACAATTTATTATTAAATTTAGGATAGATCTGTTTTCTTCAACTTGCTCATTGTGTTTTGCAATCGCGAGTCTGTGATGTACTTTAAGTTTAACTAAATTTCAATATTCTCTTTAACCAGCACAGACAAACTGAAGACGGTATTCATACGAAACTGCGTGGCAGGCTGGATGTGTGACCGACCACTCAGCCACCGCAGGGGGCAACAGGAGTATTTATTTGTGGATAATGGCGACTGACACGTAGGAGTGACATCCCTACAAGCATTAGTGCTGGTTGTCTGTGATGCCTGTGATGGCGAGGACTTCAACCAATATTGAAATTTCGATATAAACAATGGAAATAATGTAATTTACTTGTAAAACATACGAAAGTACGAGAGCGAATTCATAAACCACTAAAAACACTTTTCAAAACTCGATACCAGAAAACAGGATAAGGGCCCACTGACTGAAAAAATTCAGATTATAAGCCAATAGAAAAAGGCAATTGCAAAGAACTGTTTTCTTTGTTCTTTTTTACAAGCTTAACAATGTAACATTTCACCATCACTAAGAAAACTTGTTGCCTCCTCTTACGTTCCATTTCGATAGTAAATTGTTTCAACTTGATCCTTTTGTCTTCACAGAAGAGGTCTTAATACATTTCTAAGCATATCGTCGTTGTTCCTGCAATAACTCCTATGTGCAAAATATAAAAACTTTCAATAGGAAGAAAAAACACATTTTATTCATCCTACGGCAGCTGTACATAGGAGACTGTGAATTCTTACATTTTCGAAACAAAGAAATATAATTACTATAAGAGATTTTATTATTTGCTGTATCACTATTTAAGTTATTTAATAGAGCAAAAATCTGAAAATCTATAAATATGTCACATAGGAGTTATTGCAGGAATAATGGCGATATTATTTCTCCCCGTTTCAATCCTTATGGTAGGATCAATTATATATCATTTCTTGGTAGTCTGGGAATACGCTATGATGTCAATACGTCTAGAGGAGCCATTAGTAGCAATGGAAAAAACTTCCTCTTCTACTATCCAAGACTTTTTTCTTAAAGCAGTTGCAATTAAGGATCGAACATGATGGTGTCTGGCATTTCGGAGGAGTAAACCTCTGTTACACTGACCTTGGTCGAAATAAATGAAGGATTGTCGAAGCTGTAATCAACTTCTTTCATATATACCATCTACTTAGAAACGATCAGAATCTTCAGTAAGTTAAATTACATTGTTGTTGATGAATAAGTAACAAGCTATATGTTAAACAGGATGTTGCTTTAAGTTTAAAACATATCTACATTATAATACTATTTTTTTGTTAAACTGTTCCTCATAAGGATTTGGAGAAGTGACAAATATTGATAAAGTGACAAAACTGCTCAAGATATGATCTTAAACATGCAAAATAAAATAAAATAAAATGTGCTTTTATTATACAATTTGGAAAATAAAACTTCATGTGCACAGGATGATCCATTTGGAAGAATATTAAATAAAAACCCTGAAACATGGGAACTGTTGCTATTTACTTTTCAGTAATGTGTAAATGAATTCGAGGAGGAAGGGAGTTTTGCCCACATCAGTTTGCCACTATTGCGAGATGACATGCCATTCTGCTGCAACACTATGCTCATGTTGTTTTCCTGTTGCAGCTGTGGCATGAAAAGTAAATGTGATCCGTATCTGTACATCCATCTCGCGTAATGCCTTGGTATATGGCATGTAGTAGGAGTAAGTTTCAGATTGTGTATGGCATAGCTATACGGACAGTCATCTTGTGTTCATTGTTAAGTTACTCGCCACTTTGAAATTCGTGGATATTCGAAGCTCGCCATGCTTTCCCCACCAATTTTGTGTCCTTTAATAACGCTGTTATTGCAATAGAAACAGTGGGGGGGAGGAAATTTAATTGTTAACTGCCTCCCATTGGAGGTAGCCCAGAAAGACTCAGTATACTCTCCTACATGAATTTTAAAATATTAAATGTTTACATGAATTTGTTGACAGAAAATTAAAATAAACATATATGAATTATAAAGTTTAGAAAGAGAAATTAAACAGAGTGAATATGATGACTCAGAATTTGGTAAGAGCAGTTCAAAACTGAAGTTATGATGTCAGTAGTAAGTGTCATTGGTAGTTCAAAGTCTTCTTGTAGCTTTCAAAGAACTTGGGAATCATACCACGAGCTCCAATAAGAAGACCAATCACCTCAATATTTTCAAGCTGGTATTTTGCTTTAAGTAATCAACTGTTGGCAGATAAATGTTAATCTTTTCTTGATTGACATCCTCCGGCTGGCTACTCCCCGTTTCAATCCTCATGGTAGGATCAATTATCTGGGAATACGCTATGATGTCAA
This sequence comes from Periplaneta americana, assembly GCF_040183065.1. NCBI lineage: Eukaryota > Metazoa > Arthropoda > Insecta > Blattodea > Blattidae > Periplaneta > Periplaneta americana. The sequence goes on along the minus strand of NC_091123.1, from coordinate 65,358,885 downwards.
TATGTCTAGAGGAGCCATTTGTAGAAAGGCAAAATACTTCCTCTTCTACTGTCCAAGACTTTTTTTTTCAAAGCAGTTGCAATTAAGGATCGAGCATGATGATGTCTGGCATTTCGGAGGAGTAAACCTCTGTTACACTGACCTTGGATGGAGCCAAGGGTTTCAGTCTCCAGGCATCCATGTCTGCACCGGGATCCGTCCAAAGAGCGACCAGGTACTCATCTAACTGCTGCTAAATTGACATTCATTTTAAGGCAGGTTACCCATTCAGATGTAGATGGTCCAGACTTATTAAAAATCCAGGCATTGGCTTTAGGTACTTGGCTGTACAATTCTACACCTCTGCCTCTTCCAGGCATTACTTTCCAAGATTCGAATTCTGTATTTCTTAATTCCTGATTTAACTGAACAAGGAATGGAACAATTATCATAATTTGAGAGTATGATTTATTTTTTAGGAGCAAGAAGTCCAAAATAACTAACTTTATGTAAAATATCGTATTTTATTAAATGAAGATCACACTGGTAGAACAAGGTAAATCAATGTCGTAAAATTCTCTCGATTTGAATCTGAAATGTAATATATCAGCCAACTTTGCCTCTATGCAGTTAAGATTTCCTACAAATAATTTTACATTCTTCAAAAATGTGTGTTAAATTTAAGTACTGTATTATAGACCCAAAAATGGCTTAACTGTGAATTTCTAATTTTCTCTTGTGATGATTTCACTGAATTGATTTAGCTTGGTCTCTCCATATATAGACTTCAAAACTATTTCAGTTACCGATATATGTTTTTCTCACATGCGTTTTTTTTTCAGATCACCATAAAAACATATCAATTAAGTTTTACTCTATTTGAAATACTATTAATTCGTTATAATATTCAGTGATAAAGATTTTTCCTAAAAATGTGTACAAAAAGGGTTGCGTCTTATTTATCGGCAAATATGGCAACTGTACGTAAGTCAACATATATATATATATAGGATTTATAAAACAAAACCATCTGCCCTTCAATAAGGGTGACCACAAGGATCCAAAAAACAAATACATATATAAAAGTTTAGAGTGAAACAATGAAAATATATACAATAAATTTCAAAAGAAAATTAAAGTGAATCATATTACTTGAAATATGAGATGAAACTGCAAATTTTGAATTGAGTCCTTTAGAATTTCTCTAAGGATTTTCTTAACGTTGTAAAATGTGAATCTCTTTGATTTTAAAAGGTTATAGGTGTATTTGGAAATGGTACCACGAACTCCAAAAAGAAGTCCGTGTACTGACCAACGATTAGCCATGATGTTATACTGATTGCTGAAATAAGGAATGCAAAGTTCATAGATGATTCTCTTTTCATCGTCACTAAGTTTTGGCTGTTGTGCATCTCTTTCAAATCTGATAGTGGGGGTCTAATATTGTTCCTATGTTCTTTTTTTATCTCATCTTGTTGAATCATCTTCCGAGATACAATGGACTTCTAATCCTTGTTGTCTTAGGATGTCAGCAAGCATTGTCTTTACCCTGTGATGGTGGTTATTTCACGGTAACTCAGTCTCATTACAAAAGTAATGAAAATAAGCTAATTTTTACCTCATCTCCTCTAAAAGAAACAACAAATCTTGTATCCAATGCAGTTGTTTTATTAACAATAAGGAACATTGAAAATCTGTAAAATTATAATAGTTACGCCTAATAAAGTGCACTTCGTAACTCAGTCAATAGGTATACAATATTGTTCCAATAACACAGCAACATCTTCAGTTTATCAGTAGTGGACTGATATGATTACATGGTGGGAAAACTTTAATATACAAACAATATTAAAAACCCACCAGGACGAAAGATTTCATACAATAATAAAGCAAAGATCAGGTAACAATTCACAGCATAGCTGCACCTGAGTTGATGTCTTTTAAAATAAAACAATTCAACTCTTTCTTGTTCCTGTTATACCATTCAAACAAATCAGTTCTTGTATTAAAAAAAAAGCAGCACCAAAGATTTCATACAGCCAATGCTATGCAGAAGTAATACCACAGCCATAAATAAAATATTTCATACAATTTGAAAAAAAAAAAAAAAAAAAGAGAGAAAACTTTAGAACCCAGCCTCCCATAATATAACACTTTTTATGCTACTACTGTTTATAACGAACTATAGAAAATGGTCTGACCATGAGATAAAGATAGATTGTAAATTAAGAGAGTGAGAGAAATCAAAGAATGAAGCGGGAAAGAAACAAATACCAGTACTCAACTCAACTTTCTGGACACTGATTTTTTTTGTTAAGTTTTTGTATAGTCAATGAAAGTAATTAATTAAGTTTCGAAGATTAAATTCCCTCTTAATTACTAACACAGTATATAGGCCTACAGTACTCTCCAATACAATGCCACGTTTACATAGTGTAAATATGTTATAAATTGAAATTTCCAGTTGAAATTATGTCTTCCTTGCAATTATACCATTATAAGAGAAATTTTACCTTCAGCATTATAAATTATCAATAATAATTCAGTAACACTGCAGCATAAAATTTCTTGAATTCCAAATTTGTACAAATATATTTTCTGAAAGGTTTGCTAAATCGTATATTACAATTAAGACAATGTTTACTTAATTTAACAGCAATTTCATTACTAATTTTTAGAATTGTCACAGATACGAGATTATAAGTTGGGGGCAGGAAATGGTGAAGGTTTTAAAAGGAGGCAGTTATATGTTGCGTTTAATTACCATCAATGGAAATTTTTCTTAGAAACTAAGGAAAATGTGAAACCTTCAAGCTGCACTACATCTGCTCCTTTCACTAAATTATAAGATGCACTGGTATTCCTGTACTCTTTCTCCCAATAATACCCGGAATATAATACTACGATATTACATATAAAAATGATGAACTACAAAGAAAAGAGAATTGGTAACTAAATACTGCCAGGATTATCCCCCCTCCTCATCAGAAATATTAATACGTACCCTGCACGGGGGCAATAAAAACAGAAAAAAGCTAACACTATGCCTTCGTAAACTAGGTATGTGAACTCCAGGGTTATATATTATATACAACTTGTCACTCCAGGATTCATTCATAGGAGGTTGAAGATGTTAGCTACAACAGTGGCATTATATTAGTGTAGTAACTGAATTTGGGGTGAATAATAATACTGTATTAATAAATTACAGAAAGACAAATATATTTTATATTAAACAAAATGGTCTTGGAAGTTCGTAAATGTTACGAAACAATTATTATTATTATTATTATTATTATTATTATTATTATTATTATTATTATTATTACTACTGGGTTCAAAAAGTTTCCGGAATTTTACTACCATTTTTCGTAGTAATATATAACAAGGGATATACATTTGTTTTGCAGGTAACATTCATGATGTCATTTCCTTAAAGTTTGTTGATAATGGCGATTGTTGGTTTTGAGTTGTAGGCAATTGTTTATCATAGTGTTTTGTTTGTTCGTCGCATTTTGTAATTATGTCCACAGAGCAACGTACAAACATCAAGCTCTGTGTTTTGTTACACAAAACTCCTGCAGAGATATTAAGATTGTTGGAAGAAGCATATGGCGAAGCAGCAATGAAAAAAACTCAAGTGTATGCCTGGCATAAACGCTTTTCTGGTAGCCGCGATAGCATCAAAGATGACGTACGCAGCGGCCGACCAACAACTGCAACAAATGAAGCAATCGCTCAGCGTGTGCGTAATGTTGTGAGGGACGACCGACGTAAAACCATAAAAGAGATAGCAGCAGAGGTCGGAATATCAGTCGGAAGTGTACACAATGTTCTTCACAAGCATCTCAACATGCATTACGTGTCTCAGAAGTTAGTTCCGAAAATGTTGTCGGCAGAACAGAAAGAAACAAGAATGACTCTTGCTGGGGACATGATCAGTATGGTTGATAAAGATGGTGATTTCTTAAACAAAATTATTGCTGGTGATGAAACTTGTTGCTACTTGTATGAGCCAGTCCCTAAACGACAGTCATCTGAGTGGAAATCGAAAACATCTCCTCGGAAGCAAAAATTTCCTAGGGACACTTCCAAAGGCAAAGTTATGTTGCAAGTTTTCTTCGACTCTCAGGGTCTCATCCACCATGAGTTCAGTCCAGAAGGTCGTACTGTAACGAAATAATTGTACGTAGAAATCCTCCGTCGCCTCCGGGACGCAGTGAGAAGGAAACGTCCAGAAAAGTGGGTAGAAAACAACTGGCTCCTTATGCATGACAATGCACCTGCTCATCGCGCAATTATTGTAAAGAATTTTCTTGCCAGGCACAACATAACTGCTTTGGATCACCCACCATACTCTCCTGATCTCTCACCACCTGATTACTTTCTGTTTCCCCGTCTGAAAAGTCGTCTGAAAGGATGGAGATTCAATGCTGAAGAGGTTATCGCAAACACGACGAGAGCACTAAGACGGGTTTCACAAAATGGCTTCCAGGCCTGCTTCCAGGAACTCTACACGCGTTGGCAAAAGTGTGTTGTTGCGGAAGGCAACTGTTTTGAAGGGAATGCTGTAGAATAGTGTTTAAGGTACGTTGTTTCTATGATACTAGCAAATTCCGGGAACTTTTTGAACCTAGTATTTATTAGCAATCAATCTTACATCCATTGGTTGAATGCATAAACTTGAAAGAACAGTTTAACCGTGTATATGCATCTCAGTGGATTCATGCTCATCAATTTACGGGGAAACAGTTGGCGACACTGACTAAACAAAAGAACGATCATGCGATAAATTGATAGCGATAAATCTAGCTGCAAAAATTATCGCGATGTTTGATTGTGATTGGTTGAAATTGAACATTTAATTACACTTCATTGGACGAAAATTAAATGACGTCATATAAACGAAATAGTCATCTTAATTAATGTGGTCGTAATAATGACTATCAAAATTGCTTTTATGACGTCAACGCCACAGACATGTGTAGGTAATTCGGCTATAATCTTCCCATCTCAGAGACCTTTGTTCGAAGTCTGAGAGAATCCAGGAAATTTATGGTATGAAATTTTTAAAAATTAATTTCTTAATCGGGGTTGACACCATAAGAAGATGCTAGTGCTTATCACTCACGATATGAAGAGCGTGCGATGAAGCGGCAGGGGGGAGTATGTTAGTGATATGAATATTTACATTATGTGGCACAATAGCGATACTATTCATTAACAAATATGTAGACTTCATAACTTACTGGCCACTGTTCTTATAAGTGAACAGTTAAGCTGTTAATTATAATTTGATTTGGACTGGATTAAGAAATAATTTAATAGTCACCTTATTGAAATAATTACTATCCTTCAATTTCTATATGTTTATTGCCAGTAATATTTTCGGCATGATTAATAACTAGAGGTAGGAAGTTCGTACTAAAACATAGATTTCAGGTTGTGTACAGCCACGCATATAGATCTAATTAGTTGTCTGCTGTGTATACTATACTCTGTTCACAGAAACAACTCACAGCATATCCGCAACTGTGAATGGATGACTTTCGTAACTACATTACAGCAACTTACTTAAAACATGAATCATGTAATTTACGCGGCCAACCCTGACTTCGACAGAGAAACGTTTTTTACTGCCAATGCACTCGTATCGTGTGCACGACAATCTCTACTCGGTCCAAGTGTACTCAGTTGGTCTCACCGTGTCAACTCCGCTTTAAATACGAAGTAGGCTATATAAGTAGTTTTTCTGTTGTTCGATTATTCTACGTAATACAAGAATTAAAGAATGAAATCGGTGCTTTGATTTGGGCACAGTAGTGGCAAAAAAACCGGACTGACACTTGTAGCTGATTTCAGAGCCTTGTTCACAGTGACAACACGATAGACTGGTAACTAAGACTTTCGTGGTTCGAATCCTGCCTGGGAAGGAAACTGTTTTTGTTGCTTATTCAAATTTATTCCTAATACTTTTCGAGTGCAGCGATATTTTACTATTTAATTAACTTATTATTTCCAGAACGTGAATTTTACCAGCAATCGGAAAGTATTGGGAATAAATTTGAATAAGGAACAAAAAAAAAGTTTCCTTCGCAGGCAGGATTCGAACCACGAAAGTCTTAGTTACCACTCTATCGTGCTGTGGAGTGAACAAGGCTCTGAAATAACTATAAGGGTCGATCCGGTTTTTTGTTTGCCATTACTGTACATCACTGTTTTGCGTCGTTCAACTGAAAATCCGTTAAGCTTTTACCTACTAAAAATGTTTATTTTCGGCGTGCATCATTTTCGGATAAGATGAGTTGAAGAGGCTGAATATGTACCATATTTTTCCAATTGTTTCGGAGAAATCGCTATGTACAGACGGTATCCTCAGTGCAACAGTGCAACTATGTCGGTGTCAATGATGTTAAGAACGTGTATGTTTTGTAAAAATATGGACATTCAAACAGGAACAAAGAAATTCTGCTCTGTATCAGGGATACACGGGCATGTCAAAATATGTAGAAAAAAGATAGAAAATATATAAGAACTATGGTATCGAAATATATTGCGAAGAGAAAATATTCAAGCAAACAAAGAAGTCTTCCACTGGATATCGGCTGGAAATGGGAAACGAGAAAAGGAACGACCTACTTGGAAGTATGGAATAAGGGGAATCATGTACGAGTAATAAGATACATGGAAGGTGAAGAATGTATGGATATCTATCTATAGAAGAAGAAAAGCATATCTTTTGGTTAGGAAATCTGTGAAGAACATAGAAATATTCCTACGAAATAAAGATAAATCTCCAAATTTCATTCCTAGAACATTATAATACTTTCTCTTCAAGCAATGACAACGTAGATTTAAAGTTTGTGAATGCCATTATAGTTCTTCTGACACTAAGAACGGTCAAGGCAATTCCCTAGATTTGTGCAGTGCTTATTCACAGTTACAATGTCTACTTAAGGGGCTTGGTATCAAAGTTCGACAACTCCATTTTTTTGCTTTTTTTTTTTTCATATGAGACGAAAAACTACATCCTTGGAAACCAATGTCAACGTTATATTTATATTTCTTTTAAACATTCTCAAGGATCATACAAACATTTTTTCAGTCTCAAAATGTGATTAAAATTAATATTCAGGTCGCAATTTAAGTTTAAAAAGTGCAGTTGTACGTCTCTGAAACTAAGTCATGGAGTTACCTGTTTTTGAAACCAAATGAAGCCATATTTAAAATGGAGCTGTCTGTTTTTGAAACCAAACGAAGCTTCCTCGCTTCCTTTTGAGGAACTTCTTTGACATGAACTTCCATATTTTTATTGAACTAACGATGTACAATAATTTTACAAACGAAATTTACATAAAACAATGCATCTTATTCATCCACAAGCCGATTGTATAAACAATCAGCCATGTTGGATTCGCTATCGTGATGGGAAAAGATGGTACTAATGTGGGCTTCTCATTGGCTACTGAAGGAATTGTCCTAATTTGAAACCAAGCCACAGTGGAGTTGTCTACATTTTGATTCTAAAGCGCACAATTAAGTGCTATTTTCGCTCTGTTCTATTCGTTTTTTCACCTAAATAGTTCCAGAATCGAATTCAGCATAGAAATTTCTATGAGAAACAATCGATATCTCAAAATCGAAAAAAAAAAATGGAGTTGTCTAACTTTGATACTTGATGTAAAGATTTGTCTTAAATCTTCAATGGATTAAAATCGTCTGAACAACCTAACAGTTGTGAAGCTCACTGTAAGAAAACTTATTCCATGAATATTAATGAAATCGCAAATGAGTTCGTTGAACGAGATGCATTGAGGCGGCACACCTCCGCAGTGTAGGCCTATTACAGGAATTTCATATATATTCTCCCACCATATATCGATAAAGGTCAATGTTTTGTTGCGTATTTTGTAACATAGGGGAACTAACCTCGAATATGCCACTACAAACCACTCGTGACTTTTCATTTAAGAGTGCACGTTTTCTTTCTTGTCACACTTCATTATCCGCCTCTGATTATATATTGTTTGCTTCTAGATATTAATTAAATAATATAAATCTCTCACCCTGAAGAGTTTTTATACTTGTCTGGAGCCTCACATAAGATCTAGTGATTTCGGATTTGGGGGTTGAACAGGTCTTCTCTCCATGAGAGTTGATTTTTTAAAATTTTCACGTTCAGGCAAAAAACTTATGACACCGGAAGAAACCCGTTGTACTTTATTACACAACATTTATGATGGAAGAAGTTCCGGATGGTTTTGCGCTGCACACTTCATATTATGTTTACTTCTTCTGACTCTTCCTCTGTTCATAGAATGAAGCAATCGATTAAGTCCATTACCGATGGCGATTGCTCTTGCAGAACATTCATTTGTTCGAACTCACTTCTATTCCAATAAATCATTTTTTACCTTCCAGATCTTATTTCATAATACAAATTCATTTAATAGCAATTTCATCCCTACTCTTTGAGATGATTGTAACTATTGTAACTCTCTCTGCCATTTTCCCTATTTGTAGTGAATAGATGAATGAAACAAATATGTTTACTTACAAATATAATATAATTAGAGACCATTTTCTTAGTCCAACAACATTGGAATAAGTACAGGGACATCATTTTATTTTTACTTCAATTTTTATTGTACCTGCGTTTCTAAATGTACTTGACTCCCACCCCTTTCACTAATGTCCTTGCTAACGTCAGTCACACAAACTCACGGCCGCTGTTGCTAGCAGTGAAATAAACAGTACAGAATACAGAGTGTTTCAGAAATATGTTGCATTTTCTATAGAAGAAAAAGCTTATATTATTGAAGTTTATTGTCACACAGGTATGGTGTGTAGCATAACTGAATTTATCTGTGTGGACTGAGCACAAGTGAAGATTGGAGTTACCGAAAGTACGGTACCCTATAATATGGTACGGTACTTAACAGCATTATTTAAACAAGAGTTTTGTTTTACTGTTTGTAGGTATGAAGGACGATGATAGAAACTGGAATTACAATATAACCGAATGTGAACAACAGTTTTTTTCACAATTTCCTGATTGTATCATTACGGAATATTTTCGAAGAAATGTCATTAATCTGGTAGATAAATTTAGAACAACAGAGTGTACAGAAAGGAAGAAAAGTGTAAGATGGCCAACAAAGGTGACAGAAGATGCTGTAGAAGATGCTAGAGAAAGGATGCAGGGAGGTCCTAATAAGTCGGTCAAGAAGTTAGCTGTAGAAATTGGGGTTTCTTGCGGAAGTGCTCACAAAATTCTCAGGAATAAATTAGGTTAGTAATATGCTGAATAAAGTAGACATTACATAATGTATATAACCGCCTGAAGGGTTGAGTTTGTGAAAAAAAATGTTACTATTCTACTATGTTTTGATAAAATACTGTAAAGTAATGACCAAACTGAAAATCGTAATACTATATTTCCCTGTAACATAAATGGATACACTACTTTTCTCTCCTCCTATAGCTAGTAAAATGATTTGTTTACATATTGCACTAGTAACTCTAAACTCCTGTAATGGAAGGGGGTAACAGTGTTTCCAAGTATATCCAGGTTAATGTTAAAAATGTTGGTAAAAATAAAGTGATGTCCCTGTATAAATGTTCACGGGGCATTTATTACGTCACGTGTCCTTCAATAGACACCCTGCCCACAAATACAAGTAATGCGCGCAACAGGGTCACTCTAAAACATGTTCCTTACTATAATAGAGTGAAACTTTTGGACAGAAATTATCAGCAATGAACAAAATATCTTGAAACAGTTGTTTTGTAGCGAACTATTTTAAAATTCACCAATGAACTCTATGGGCCATATTCATAGACATTCTTAGTGCGGGCTTCCGGTGGATGATCAGCGAACTGTTTTTCGTATTCATAAACCAGTGTTAGCGATATGATATGATATGAATCCTGTGCGAGTAATCAGTCGATAGCCGAGGCTAGTTTAGCACGCTCGTAGCGCGGGCTAGCGGAATGTCTATGAATAGCACTCTATATGTGCTTTCAAATTCATTAGAAGTTTGTTAGCACTTATTCTGAAATGTTCTACATAGTAAATAACAGCATTCATCCATGTTCCTCAACAGGTCAAGAATAATAGTTGCAGAAGTAAAAATATTCCAGGGACAATTGTTTTAAATTGCAATACCCTTTTTACTTTAAATCCTAAACATTTTTGTACGACATATGAATTTCTTAGATAATTCTATACAAACTATGCGCCAAGAATGTCAAGTAATCAATACCATATAAGCAGCTGCATCGGAAACCAAAAGTAGTACGTTCTCCTCAGGGGCGTACGCATGGGGTGGGCTACAGGGTTTGAACCCCCCTCCCCGATTGAACTTAAAAAAGAACGACATATATAGATTTGAGTATTTTCTTTTATCCATAATCGTTCTCCCTTCTCTAATTTTTCACTGTCAGAGTAACAAATTCTACATCGACATAAGCATATTCCTCCTACCGTTCCTTCAATATATTTATTCATCATTCCAGTTTCATTCTTCATCCTTGGTGAGTTCCATGTTCCATTATTTGGTTTAATGAAATTTATTTCATATGGATTTTCCTGTTGTATAAACTAAACTGTCTGACCTATTATATACAAATAACTATTGACTATATATACATATATATAATTTATATATATATATATAATTTTGGTGTAATTGTGATGATGAAACAAGCATTTTGATTATACAAAATTAAACAGAAATTAAAATTTGAATGGCTGTGAAAAAAAATTACTTTTCAAAGATTTTATAAGGATATCCATGAATATGTTATTAGAACATGGTATAATATTAATAAATATACCATAACATAATGATAATAATATAATAATAATAATAATAATAACAATAATAATAATAATAATAATACAGAAAATTTAAAATACCGATAATGTAAATTGTAAACAATTTTTAAAATAACTCCCTTGACAAAATTCTGCGTACGCCACTGGTTCTCCCTCTTAACGCCAGAGGATCTTAAAAAGACATGGAATTTTCGATCAGCTTGTGTGAGTTACTTTTACCACCACATTTGTTTGTATGCAATTTGGTATTCATTTATGACAAATACTTAATAATGTTTGTGCATTGTTTACTCGTGGAAGTTTTTTGTTCGTGGACTTTTCAATAAGTACTTTAAAATGATGGGGTTTTTTACTTGCTTAAGGTAATATTTGCACTTGACATCATTTGACACAAATAGGTTAAAATATTGATGGCTCATATAAAGTTGAGCCCGAAGACATGGACACTTCTAATCGTTTCACACTGTCGGTTTTTTACTGTCACAATATCTCTTACGTCATGTGCTGGATGTGCTGTAAGCATTGCAGCTTGCACATACCTCAGCAACCCTCGTCGACTTCAAAGCGGGAACTTCATAGATGTAGGCTAACCACATTCATTCCAAACTGGCATTAAAGCGGATACCCCTTTACCTGTGAATATTCATACAAAATTCGTTTAGCTCTAGCCGTGGTAAAGCGATGACTAGCGTCTATGGTAATTTAAAATTTATGCGCTACAATTTATTCTTATTGCTCAAGAATTCTCTATAGAGCCAGGATTTATGTACAAAATGTAAGTTACATTATAACATTGCCTATCGTATGAAAACTTCTAATATACACGTTTCGGTCGAGAATTTTGACTGTAAATTAATATAAATTCTTTCGATAAAATAAATTTTGCATGCATTGCTTTTCTATTTGCAAAAGAAACGTCACTTCTTTACCGATATTTGCATTTACTCAAACTTTATTTAGAAATGAAGTTACTACGACTCTTTCGTTTATATGACGTTATTCCATCTTCGGCCAATGACGTGTAATGAAATTTTGAATTCCAACCAATCACAGTCATACATCGCGATAATTTTTGCAGCTCGATTTATCAATTTCAATTTATCGCATGGTCGTTCTTTTGTTTAGTCAGTGTCGCCAACTCTTTCCACGTAAATCGATGAGCATGAATCCATTGTACTAAATAAAGTGTGAAATCCTACTTCCACATCTACATCTTCACCTTCTAATTCCATGTCCATTGTATCTAAAGAAAATGACACTCCATAACAATTGTTCATGTAATTGATGTATTAATCAGGTTATTTGTAATTCTATTATAAAATGTTTAAATTAAATTATGATTTCAGCAGATAATGAAAACGTATTTCTGTTATAATAACAAGAGAAAACCGCAGTACATGTAATTAACATTTTTAAACCTGTATTTCGCTTTTCTCAATTGGCATTACTGAATAACATTAAAATTCTTTATTGCAGTAATCATTATTCATCTATTTCGACTTCACAATGTCTGAATAGGTTAAGTATTCATAAATATAGAATAATTAACATTTTGTGAGCGAATTTTAGGGATGTATTATTTAAATTTTTATTTTATTCACAAAGTGGTCCTAATAAATGTCACTCGAGGTCTGAGATTACTATAGATAATACATACAGCAAGAAAAATCTACGTCACTCTAGCACTTGGGTTTATGTAAACTTTGGCAACGCTAAATTTTTACTTTTTTTTAGAACTGCGTGGATAGAAACATTATGAAATTTGACACGAGTTAGCTATCAGGTCATGACAAGTATATTTTGTCAAATAAGGCTTTAAGAGCTCCAAGTTGTAGTTCTATAGCACTTTGTGACTCCTGAATAGTTTATTCTTTATCTGTAATCTTCTTTTACCCTTAAAACTAAAGAATAATGGTATTTTACAAACAACTTCAAATTAGTGTAACTCTGAAAATATTGAGAATAGAACACATGTTTATATGACATTTTTGGTCACAATGTCTTCGGAAATAAGATCCGCAAGTGGCGGTATATCCTCGTGGATCACCCTGTATATGTATAGACCAGAGATGGGCATCTTGCCTCACTTGAGAATTTGTGCCTCACTGACCTTCACAGAGCTTATCGCTCTGAGTGACATCTTCACAGTCCCCGTTCCTCCCTCACGTAGCTCCTAGGCGTGGGCAGGATCTATATCATTTTCATAAGCAATATCAGTGGTGGTATAATGGCATTATCAAAGCAGTGTATACGCGTTAGAAAACGATTATTTCATGAGAAATGGGAGGAAGAGTTTTTTTTGCTGTTTAGAAGGGGAGAACATACGATGTATGTTATGCTCGAAAATCCTATTAGGCATTAATAAATTTAATATAGGCTACAACGACATTACTCCTTATGTCATAAAGAACATGCTGAATTAGATGGCAATACAAATTAAATGTTATTTTTCGTACTATTCCGAAGAAAATTTATGATCTTAACATTTGCATAGTATACTAAATACGACATGATACCTTAAACACGCTGCATTAAAAGGTACGAGGAATTAAATGTTGTTTGTACGTATTATTTCCAGAAGACATTTATAAAAAAAATATCAAATGTGGGTAGAAAACGAAATATGATTTTCTGAAATTATTTTAGGTCGAGAACGTGCAAATCTATTAAGTAATCTTGGGAAACGCCAGAATATTCAAGAAAATAAACGTAGACAACGTGATGGAATATTATTGGCTAGTTACGCAATTTCTCGCCTGTGCTTTAAATCAATTCAGCTACGGAGAAACAGTAAAGAGGTTTATGATTAAATCTGCCGAATTAATTTGCCAAATTGAATAAAAGTTTTCGAGTCTCTCACGTTAACCAAGCGCTTTCCTAATAATTCGCCACTGACCGCCTTAGCGATTACGATAAGGTGACGCAGGTCACAGCAGTTTATATTTCCCATCCTACTCTGCAGTCTCCTCTCCTAGGAAACAAACTATTTCAAATCGAGTGCCTCACGTAACCGAAAATTGTACCCATGTATGGTATAGACCATTCGGTAACTCTTGAAATTTATCTGCGCTTCAGGAGAAGAAAAATATGGATTGAGAAGCTTCCCTTCCTCGCTACGATCCTACTCGTATAAGCAAGCGAGCTCATTTATCCCCACCATAAGGTTCTTACTAAATTCTACGGAGTACGCAAGCATTCGGTTTCACGAGATAACCGAATGACCTATACATAGTATTATCCGAACGTGTTTAATGACTCTTTCCTCACGTTACATAACATTCGTTTTAACAAGCCGTAAGTGAAAAAAGCTGCTTGTCATTTCATTACCCTATAATTTATAACAGCCAGTAAGCAGCAGAATGATATTGCACTCCTTTGCCGTGTAAACTAAGCAATTATGATATTATACGGCACTAACATTAATTCTTGAAATACCCTTCACCTGAATACTGGGTATGCGGACAAAACACGCATTGAAGTTCATTGCAACCTGTCTTTAATTATTATTTACTGCATGAAACAGTTATTGTAATTTCCTTGAAGAACAGCTGACTATTCAAGAATAAGTCGAAATAGAAAAGAACTTAAAAACACCAGTTTATGTGAAGGAATACAGGAATACAAAAATAAATAATAGCGCTTATGGCTATTATGACAAGCACTGCATTCCATAGGCTCATATCTAGCCATAGACAATCAGCAAGAAGAGGCATAGCTCGCCAAATAATGGTAAACAGAATAATATCACGTGATACAGGCTCACAGCTAATATCGTGATACAAAAATAATGAACTTGTTAAAATCTGCATCTAAAATATACAGGGTTTAAAAGATGTAAACTGCCAAAACATACTGGTGGTACAGTGCTTTCATTTTACGAGGAAACTTCGCATCATTTCACCGGCGGCCGACTTCTTGCTCTCCCGACCACAGCGTGGGAAGCCAGTTCTACAAAACATCCCATCAGTTAGTTGCTTCTGAGAAGTGTACCGGAACGTGTGTATGATTGTTGTTGTGTAATAAGTAATGGATTGGAAAATGAAGTATACGGTTGAACAGCGAATTTATTTGGTGGAGTGTTACGTGAAAAAAAAATATAACTATAGAAGACGTGTTCGGAGATTTGCTCATAATACTCTGACTCTTGCATTCCTTATTTTATTCTGTAGTTGCTAAATGTCTTGATTTGCCGGTAGTAACGGAACACGCTCGCCGTCGATGCAAGCACGACACGCAGGAAAGTGTACACCGGGGTTCCGCTGTAATCTAGTTTCCTCATAAAATGAGAACACTGTAGAACATAAATAACTCAAGGTTTTCCCAGAAAAAAATATATTTTGTGAGTCTGTCCGCCCGCCCGTCTCAATCTATCTATATATCTGTTTATTCTTCTGTCTGTCTCAATCTGTCTACCTATGTTTGTTTATCAATTGTGTCAGCCATCTATCCATGCATTCAATTTTTATTTTATTTTTCCTCTTTCAATCTTCTTATTTTGTTTCCTTCCAAATTATAAACTCAAGGAAAAAGTACTGTGGTAATTGCAATAAATTAGAAATTACTCGTAGAATAAATATGTTCAGAAACTCATATTCGCCTTTATCTTGTGATGTGAATTTGTTCCTACATTATTTAGTTTAATATTAGGCAAACACAGTTGGAGTCCCAAGACAGTTATTCGGGAATATATGTAGCACCTCTAATTAACAGAGTGCGTTAATAAGAAATAGACATATATACACTCCATGGGCTTTTAACTTACAAACAAATTTATACTTTTACCTTTACACGCTCCACAGGCTGCTCTCTTTTCATTAGCTGGTCCTTTTGTTAGTCTTTGATCTCTGTTGTCGTATTTTATTTCATTTCTTGAAGTGACACATTGGAT
The DNA here is from genome assembly GCF_040183065.1 of Periplaneta americana. Lineage (NCBI taxonomy): Eukaryota > Metazoa > Arthropoda > Insecta > Blattodea > Blattidae > Periplaneta > Periplaneta americana. Next base: position 65,343,178 of record NC_091123.1, on the reverse strand, counting down.
TCTTTGAAGAAATCCTATTTTTTTTTCCATTTGAAATTTGTTCCATTTTCACTCTGTAGAACAGTATTGTGGTATGTCAAAATATTAGAGTCTTATTGGCGTCTGTCCAGGAGACTTCCATTACCATTAGCTAGATTCATGAATGTTGTAGGCTTTTAGAATTCTCCATAGGCATTCCCTTATGTGAAGCAACATCTGATATCATTAGCTGGATACATGAATGCTGTAAGCTTCTTAGAAGTCTCCATAGGCATTGATACAGGCATTTCCTTATGTGAAGCGACATCTGCTATCATTAGCTGGATACATGAATGTTGTAAGCTTCTTAGAAGTCTCCATAGGCATTGACACAGGCATTCCCTTATGTGAAGCGACATCTGATACTATTAGCTGGTTTCATGAATGCTGTTGGCTTTCTAGAAGCCTCCATAGGTATTGATACAGGCATTCCTTATTGAAGCGATATCTGGTACCATTAGCTGGTTTCATGAATGCTATAGGCTTTCTAGAAGTCTCCATAGGCATTGATACAGGCATTCCCTTATGTGAAGCGACATCTGATATCATTAGCTGGATACATGAATGTTGTAAGCTTCTTAGAAGTCTCCATAGGAATTGATACAGGCATTCCCTTATGTGAAGTGATATCTGATACCATTAGCTGGTTTCATGAATGCTGTAGGCTTTCTAGAAGTCTCCATAGGCATTGATACAGGCATTCCCTTATGTGAAGCGATATCTGATACCATTAGCTGGTTTCATGAATGCTGTAGGCTTTCTAGAAGTCTCCATAGGCATTGATACAGGCATTCCCTTATGTGAAGCGACATCTGATATCATTAGCTGGATACATGAATGTTGTAAGCTTCTTAGAAGTCTCCATAGGAATTGATACAGGCATTCCCTTATGTGAAGCGATATCTGATACCATTAGCTGATTTCATGAATGCTGTAGGCTTTCTAGAAGTCTCCATAGGCATTGATACAGGCATTCCCTTATGTGAAGCGACATCTGATATCATTAGCTGGATACATGAATGTTGTAAGCTTCTTAGAAGTCTCCATAGGAATTTATACAGGCATTCCCTTATGTGAAGCGATATCTGATACCATTAGCTGGTTTCATGAATGCTGTAGGATTTTTTTGAAGCCTCCACAGGCATTTCGCTTGTGGGAAGGCATCGAAAAAGACTACCTTTTTTCAAGAAGACGTTGGCTGTTTCTTGAATCATTTCAGTACTTCAGCCTTCACTTCATCAACTGTGCAGAATTTTTACCCGTTTCGAGCTTTTTTTAAGAGTTATATAAATGAAAGTTCCGTGGTGATAAATCGGGGCCGTAAGCTGGATGGTTCAGAGCCTTCTACTGTTCTACTGCCTATCTCTGGTCACCTTTGAAATAACACTAACCAATATTAACATGTCGCTGACATTTGCACATTTCCCGTGTATGGAACCAAACTGAATACTACGCAAGGTAACTAACACGTCACATAGTACGTGTTTATACTTTAGTGACAGCAGAGCGCATAAAACTGGTAAACATGTTCCGTAAATTGCAGTACAGCCATCACATGAGATAATTATTTCGTTTGCGCTTTCTTTGAGTCTTTTTTTTTTCTTCGTCGCTTCACCGCGTCATCGCTCTCGCTTAAACTTTTCTCCTCATCGTCCGTTATCATAACACCAATGCAGTTTAACTCCTAGGCCTATACTTCAACGGTTCATTAAAACAAAATACTCACTAAAATTAAAAACAAATGCTATTAATGAACTGTAAATTGCGTTTGAGGTACAATAATCAATGACATCCGACAAAGAACTTTAATTAGGTTATATCAGTCACAAATGAATTAATTTCAACTCCCCTGGCTGTATTTAAATAACCTGCCAATTAACACGCTCGAAATAAATGTAATGGTTGAAAAGTTTGTTCGTTTGATCATTTGTTACGGGACTTTTTTGTTTTCAAGTGAGCGGTCAGAGTGCATGCAGCATACTATGATTGTATGGAAGGGACAAGTTTGGTAGCGTGCCTGACGTAATCTGTTCTGAAAACTTTTTTTTTGGAAACCTGCGTAATATGTACAATTGAGGCTGGGCATAAGGCCAAATCAGGAAAGAGGAAAATACCTAAGAACAGAAAAATAAAAAAGTAGTGATATATCAATGAATGAATTAATTAATCAATATTTATTAACTACAAATGGATTTTCACCCAGTGGCAGTTACAGAGTACAAAAAAAGATAAATAAAAGGAAATACACTCCAAATCGAAATACTTGTATGTATACTATGTATACAAAGGTTAATACTCGCACTTATATCATACAATAGAAATGTTTATGCGTACAAATATAAATACTTAATCAGGACATATATAAAAACCTATGTGTACATATCTAAAGAAAGAAAGAATTAATGGCGATAAGAAATGAGGTGAGTGTGGAAAATAATGAGAGAAGAAGAAATGTAGGAAAAAGGGAAACACAATGAAAGAACAATAGTCTAATATATTAATTTTAGGAAGGAAGAAAAAAAGAAACTGTTAATAAAGAAGGATATAAAACGAAGATAAGAAAAAGGAAGAAATTTAAGGACGGAACACGGAAAGGAAGAAAGAAAGAAATAAATAAAGAAAGAAAGAAGGAAAAACGTAAGAAGAAAGGAAAAGAGGAAAGTAAGAACGAAAAGAAAGAAAGGAAGAAAAAAAGAAAGGGAGGGAGGAAGAAGAAAGGAAAGAAGAAAGACAGAAGGAAGAAAAGAACGAAAAGAAAGGGAAAACGAAAAGAAAAAAAGAAAGAAATAAGGGAGGAAAGGGAGGGGTAGGAAGAAAGGAAGAACAAAAAGAAAAGGAAAACGAAAGAAAGGGAGAGAGGAAGGAAGAAAGGAAGAAGGAAGAAAGGATGAACGAAAAGAAAGAAAGGGAAAACGAAAAGAAAGAAAGGGAGGAGGAAAGGGAGGGGTGAAGGAAGAAAGGAAGAAGGAAGAAAAGATGAACGAAAAGAAAGAAAAGGAAAACGAAGAGAAAGAAAGGGAGGAGGAAAGGGAGGGAGGAAGGAAGAAAGGAAAAACGAAAAGAAAGAAAGGAAAAAGGAAGGAAAGGAAGATCGGAAAGAAAGGGAAAAAGGAAAGGAAGGGAGGACAAAAGGGAGGAAAGAAGAAAGGAAGGGATTAAAAAAGGAAGGAATTAAAGAAAGAATTAAAAAAGACAGAAAGAAAGAAAGAAAGAAAGAAAGAAAGGGAAGGAGAAAGGGAGGTAGCAATAAAGAGAAGAAGAGAGGTAGGGATGGAGAAAGGAAGAAAAGAAGAAAGGGAGGAAAGAATTAAAGAAAGAAAGACAGGATCGAACAGAGTTGGTTGTGACTAATTTGAGTATGCTGTTTTAAAGTGACTATAATGTTCAAAAATAAACACGAGGGTGGATCGGAAAGTACCAGTAACGCACAATAATTAAAAAAACGTTTAATAGGTAAACAAAAATTAAAAATACACAAATGAACTCGCATATTTTAGCTATTTTTCTACATAGGCGCCAAGTTTCTCAACACATTTCTCCCATCGCGATACCAGTTTCAATATACCCTATTCATAGAAGCCCGTTCGGTTGGAGTATAGCCATCTGCGGACAGTTGATTTCACATCTGCATCGGTCGCAAAGCGATGGTTGGCCAGGAATTTCTTCTTGGGACCAAACAGATGAAAGTCCGACGGTGCAAGGTCTGGACTGTATGGTGGAGCTGGAGCACCTCCCATTCAAATGTAATTATTTTCTCGCGAACAGAAGCCGCAACATGAGGGCCAGCATTGTCATGAAGAAGTTTGAAATCGTCAGCATTAATGTTTTGATGGTTGTCACGAAGGGCACGACGCAACTTTACCAACGTTTGAATGTAGGCTGCAGCATTCACAGTGGTCCCGTGTTTAGCAAAGTCCACCAACGAAACACCATGCATATCCCAGAACATTGGCACAAGCACTTTCTTGAATTTTTTTTTATTGCTGGGGTAGCAGTATGTTTCCGTTCCATAGAAGCCTGCTTTGTTTCGGGCGTGTAGTGGTACACCCAGGACTCATCACCAGTGACAATTCCTTTCAGAAAGTCATGTCCTTCTGCAGCGTAACGCCTTAAGTGGTCCAAGCATGTCGCTGGCTCTTGTGATCGTCTTTCAGGTACTTCGGCGGACACTACAGTAACTTTATGAAATTTGAATGTGTCAAGGACAATATCGTACACCGCACCGTGAAATGTTGAACTGCTGAGATAAGGTTCGCAGTTGGATCCGCCGGTAGTTCAAATTGCCGCCTTAATGTCTTTGGTTGCAGCTGTTACCAGCCTCCCGGAACGTGGCGAATCACAAAGGTTCTCAGGGTCGTCTGCGAAGAATGCGCAACACTGAAGATGTTGCTACGGTCCATACAGTCTTCCCCGTTCATGCCACACATGTCCCTGTGAATTTCACTCGGGTTATATCCTTTAGCCCACAAATATCGCACAACCATTGCTAAGCAACTGCCGTTAAATTTTGAAACTTTCGTAATATTTCAATCATTTGACACTCACGCATGAACGTTTCATGTTAATAATAATACTAGTTGTTTAGTTAACTGTCCGAAGACAGGTCTGAACCTCACAAGTGATACCAACAAGATAACAATTTTGCGGCAACTAGGCCAAGAGATAATGGAGTAGGGTGGCCAGTTCTTTTCCCCCTCCATTGCATACATCACCGACTAGCTACATATTATAATAGTCAGACTTCAGATGAATACAAACAATTATTCTTCCTCTGACACACATCGTCAAATGAGATGTACTGCCTGATACTAGATGTACATATCAGCCAGAACTTCAATCAGAGGATGAATAATAGTCTATTAGTAATAACAATAATACATATTATTATTATTATTATTATTATTATTATTATTATTATTATTATTATTATTATTATTATACTGGTAATACCTAATGGTAAGCTTGAGGGAAAGTATCTTTCATTTCTCCTATAAAAAATTAATTTTCGATGCTGAATACTCACTACATTTCAAAGCATCGTTAAATAGGCTGGGTTGGGGTAATTTGGGTATAGAATAGCCTATTTCAAGTTTAGAGACATATACCTTGTTATCATAATAACATTTTCCAGTCAATTTTTTATGTTAGTACTGTGACCTTCTAGAATCATTCTATTGCATTTTCAAGTATGTTGGCCTCTTCTTATAATAATAATAATAATAATAATAATAATAATAATAATAATAATAATAATAATAAGCTTAAGTTTAATCATACTCAATCTATCCCATTGATGGAGAAATTTGGGTAAGTTATAATGTGTACTATTGAAGTAAAACATGCTTTGAACTCTTTATGAAATCGAATTATCCCAACCATAGATTAGTGTACTCTACGTATAAAAAACAATTCAAATTTTTAACACTCCATGATAGACAATTGTGAACTATACAATATATATTAAATTGGCATATGTTTGAAGATTGGGTAAAGTTTTATTCAATAAATTGTAACTTCTACTCAAATTACCTCACTGTAGCCAATTACCTCGACCTACCCTAAGTAACACTACTGGTAACACTGAAAACTGATACGATCTTCATTATCTCTAACCTGTTTTCCTGCAGCATCAAAACAATAGACTATATATTTAAACTTCTTACAACGAGAGTAAAAGTGAATAATGAGACCCAGGAGCTCAAAAAGTATTCCGAAGCCTGAAGAAGTGTTTGTCCACCGTCACTGTGTTACACAAGACGCCTTCATTAGCAGACATTCCTTCACGTGCAGAAGGTGTTTGGCGTCCTTGAGAGGAACGCAGTCTCGTGAAAGCAGTGTGTCCACTTTTTCAGAATCTGATTGCGCACGTAGCGCTAATGGCGTGCCACTGACCGCGCTCAAACGCTGGCTCCCGTGAACATGGACCGTGCTGTAGAGGACATGGCGGTCCTCTCGTTTTCTCCGCAGATGATTACACCGTTTTCTCCTTCGGTCAGTCTCCATTATCAACTCGCAGTTGAGAAATGGTTCCGTCAGTTCTAGATCACCACTCTTGCAATAATGCGACGTTATTTTAGTTATGACACTTTTTGCTTAGACCTAATTGCAAGTTGAAGTATTGTGTATAAAAACCGACCCAATTACAAATCAGCAAACCTATAGCCTACTTGAGAAAATTCGAGAAACTTTTCTGTCCCCAAGTACAGAATACACAGCATTTACCGATGTATAAGACGCACCCCCTATTTTTGTACACACTTTTTTGGGGGAAAAGTTTTTTTTTTTACTGAATATTGTAATGAATTTACGGGTGATTCCACCGTCACTCACATTACAATGTAACAACTCTCACCACACATTCTTAATTATACAGTTCCTGATTTTAATTGTATATTTTCATTTGATAAAAGATTTCGTTTCCCAGTAGAAAGGGTGAAAATAGGTATACAGTCACTTGAGAACTCATACTTACTTACTTACAAATAGCTTTTAAGGAACCCGAAGGTTCATTGCCGCCTTCACATAAGCCCGCCATCGGTCTCTATCCTGTGCAAGATTAATCCAGTCTCTATCATCATATCCCACCTCCCTCAAATACGTTTTAATATTATCCTCCCATCTACGTCTCGGCCTCCCCAAAGTCTTTTTCCTTCCGGCCTCCCAACTAACACTCTATATGTTTTTTCTGGATTCGCCCATACGTGCTACATGCCCTGCCCATCTCAAACGTATAGATTTAATGTTCCTAATTATGTCAGGTGAAGAATACAATGCATGCAGCTCTGCGTTGTGTAACTTTCTCCATTCTCCTGTAACTTCATCCCTCTTAGCCCAAATATTTTCCTAAAAACCTTATTCTCAAACACCCTTAATTTCTGTTCCTCTCTCAAAGTGGGAGTCCAAGTTTCACAACCATACAGAACAACCGGTAATATAACTGTTTTTTAAATTCTAACTTTCAGATATTTTGACAGCAGACTAGATGACAAAAGCTTCTCAACCGAATAATAACAGGCATTTCCCATATTTATTCTGTGTTTAATTTCCTCCCGAGTGTCATTTATATTTGTTACTATTGCTCCAAGATATTTGAATTTTTCCACCTCTTCGAAGGATAAATCTCCAATTTTTATATTTCCCTTTCGTAGAATATTCTAGTCACGAGACATAAGCATATACTTCGTCTTTTCGGGGTTTACTTCCAAACCTATCGCTTTACTTGCTTCAAGTAAAATTTCCGTGTTTTCCCTTCGTTTGTGGATTTTCTCCTAACATATTCACGTCATCCGCATAGACAAGAAACAGATGTAACCCTTTCAATTCCAAACCCTCTATGTTATCCTGAACTTTCCTAATGGCATATTCTAGAGCGAAGTTAAAAAGTAAAGGTGATAGTGCATCTCCTTGCTTTAGCCCGCAACTTGGGAAATCATAATTTATTAAATAGGAAAGAAAATGTTAACTGTACTGTCATTCACATTAGAAGACAAGAACATGCACACAGTATGCATACGCAATAATGGCAAACTTTGCTCTTCTAAAAACTGGAAAGAAAAGGCTTTTTCTGTTGGACATCACAATATAATAGTGATAACTTAGTGGGAATAAAATTTCTGTAGAATATGTTTAAATTATGAAAAATCTGCTGTATTTGTGTCACTCACATTACAGTTCTCTGTCACTCACATTACTTGATTAGAATTACTTAGTAGGAAAATTATTTTGAAGTACAATTTATCCTAAGAAGATATTGAAATATATCATTAACACATTATAAAATGAAACGCAAAGAAAAAATCATACAATTTATAGTATTAAAAGATATATAATGCCTGTCTTAGTATAAAGTTGCCAATTGTATTGTATAACTCAGGGTTTTAGAGAAGCCAAATCTTAAGAGTTTGCTTATATCATGATATAAGATAAGGAAATAGTGGCCTTAAAATCACTTAAATTCGCATGAAATAAAAAAGAGCAATTGATGATATTTTGAAGCTAAGTTTCATAAGGAAGACAGTTTCCCACCAAAATATCCTTGTAAGTAGGAAGTACACGTTGTAGGCAATGGTTACAATAAAATTTTCACCTCGTCTCATAATTTTAAAATTTTGATGAAATTTGCCACTCCTCATGGAATGACCCTTACAGTATTTAAAACATAAAGTAATATGTGGTCTACTTTCATCAAATACCTGAACTAACTAGAAAAAGAATACCTTTCAGTCTTCGTCAAAACCCAGAAAATCATCTCCAGACCTAATTGAAGAGTCGCTTGAAATTTCTAAATCAGAATCTGAGTACTCGTAGAGCTAATTGTCCTTTGTACTATCCAGGGCATTAATAATACAACACTTCTTAAATGATGTAACAACCGCCTCAGTTTTCATAGTAGGCCAGTGATGTCAAAGCAAGCGCATTTTTCTGACCTTGACGTCGTGCGCGGGCATCAAGCGCAAAGTATGGAAAGAGGAAGAGTTGTGTATATGAATAAGCAGCCTGTTGGATTAAGAAAACAGTGGTGCACAAACTTCAAACGGAACGTGAAATTTTATGTCGTTATTTTTATATGGCTTCTTTCTGTTTGATATTATCTATATTGTCTGTAAAACAAAAGTACTAATACCAATTTCTTAATATTGCAGTTATGTTTAAATGTTAATAACATAATAAAGAGTTAAGAAGGAATATTCACATAAATTCCATAGTGGTGTAACTATACTGTAGTAAATGGATCAAACACATCATTCATAAAGAAAGTGACATCCCAAAAAAAAAAAAAAAAAAAAGATTGAGTATGACATGATACGTTGGAATCGGTATTGATGGTACCTTTAGCCTTATAAAAGTAATCAATAAACTAATCAAAACAATATTACAGTACAAAGAAAGTTACTAAGTGCTGTATATGTTTTAAGTGTAACTAATATTCCATAACAAAACTCTCATCGCATAATGCTTTTAAGGTGATATTGGTGAGAGCAACTTCCTATCATCAGAATATTCAATTATTTTCCCGAAATGTGCTGAAGCTATACAACACATAGGCATGTATCTTTTGCTTATGTTGTAACAGTCGTTGCTTTGTTAATTCATTTCCATACAAACAATTTCAATGCGAATATTTTCAAAATTTTCAATACACTATCTTCAGTAATACGTATTTACGGTATATTAGATTTACCAAAACATTCTGAAAGGCTACTAAATAAATAGGCCTATATCTGAAAATTTCACTTTTCTATAAAGAAAAGTTGATAAAATATTTCTTATGAACAAAAAAATCAAACTTCTGAAAAATGAACATTAAAATTAAAACTTACATTCTTATAATGCACTTACACTTCTCAGACAAATCTAAAAATTAAAATGGATACAGTTTTAATAAGTTGTCTTCCCTTTATCTATTTAAGCAGTGATGGCCATCCCTGTATATAGCTCGACGAAGCGGCATATACTACCTCATTCGTCTGTCTCTTTCCTTTCCGTTGTAAAGCGCTCAGGCTCTCCTGAGCTCTAAAGCGCGCGCTTGCTCCTATGGGCATCAATTGACATGCCTGTAGTAGGCTATCACATGAAGCTTTGACTCATTCACAAATTCAGTGTCGGCTTGTAAGACGCATTCTATTATTCACATCCATATTTAAAGAAAAATATTGCGTCTTATACGATATCACGAGACCACTATTATATACGGTGGCAATAATACACAATCCAAGAGATTTAAGAAATTTCCTGTCACTTTTTTTCCTTTCCTTGTTTCCCTTTTAATTTCTTTGTCTAATTCTATTTCATCACAATTTCCTTTAATACATTCCTTCATACGTTTTTCCTCCTGTTTCAACTCTTTAATTCTACTTTCTTTCCACCCATCTCGTTTCTGTTCGTTCAGATTCTATATTCTTTCTTACAACAGAATCGCTCCTTAATGCACCGAATCCTTTACCAGAGTGAATCAGAACATCTGCAATTCGGGAAACCTCAGAGCCGCGTCTGTGCTGATGCATATGTAGACGAGTCTCTGAGGGGAGTCCGTTGATCAGCATTCTGTGAACCTGCAGACCTAGACGTGCTCTCGCCGCTCCTTGTTGCCGGGTCAAGACTTGCCCGCATCACATTTCAGGACAGACTGTCTCTTAGCTTTATTTTGTATCGGGAAAAACCAGGCATTACATCCAGATATTTTATTTCTGACTTTTAGAGAGCACGGAAAAGGTTCGAAGAAGTTGTAACATATTTCCAGTGACCTGTAAAGCATTCCTGAATGTCATAGTATGCTTCACAGTAAAGAAAATATCTCGCCTCAGGTGAGAAAGAAGAGCCATGAAATTGAATTCGCAACTAGAACACAAGGGCGTAATGTTATTCGTATTACTAGAGCGTCGGATTTTCACTCTCGAGAATTGGGGTTAAAACCCGGCGAGTTCAACATAAATTTTGGAAAGTTGTGCAGGGTTTTCGTTCCAATAATTCGCAGTCATATTAGCAATATCACTCTTTCCAGATTATTGCATAAAGGATAGAGTAAATCATGACAATAAATAAAGAAAATAATGGGAGAGATTATTAATAAAATATTATTATTATTATTATTATTATTATTATTATTATTATTATTATTATTATTATTATTATTATTATTATTACTAGCCGTACCCGTGCGCTCCGCTGCACCTGTTGGAAATAAATGTATAGTAATTACATAATTAAAATAGGACATTTGATCCAGGGAACATTCGTGTTTGATAGAAGGATAAATCGTTTAATATGTTACTTAATTTAAATTGTATTTATAATATTAAAATGCGTTATCCAGAGACCACTGATTTGGTGCAATGACAATTCCTTTAACATGTTTCTTAATTCTTATTACCAATTATTTTTGGAAAAGCGAATATTAACAGAAAAATTTTGGCTACAGATTTATTATTATGTTTATATTATATTATATTATATTATATTATATTATATTATATTATATTATATTATATTATATTATATTATATTATATTATATTATATTATATTATATTATGAAAAAGTGTGTTGATAACGGATGTACTCGAATTAGAAAGTTTTTAATTTGTTGTGGGAGCTCTTGAATCTCAGGAGGAACAACTTTTACAACATCGCAACATAATCTGCTTGGCTCATTACCCAATTTTTTTCCATTGCATTTATTGCATATGTATTTTATGTATTTTAACACGATTCAATTGAGCATAGTTAAAATTTGAATTATAAAATAATGCATTGCTAAGCTAACGTACTATTACTGCATATTAAATCAATACACTCTCGTTGTTCGTTAAGTCTCTGAGATAAAAATGAATATGTTCATAAACATTATTATAAGAAATACAGGAAATGAATATACAGAATAACCTATCAAGTTTTCTGTGCATAAGAAGCTATTTTAATCTTACCTGTCCTCAATTCACTCACAAGTTACTGTAATAACATTATAGCATTATGTCCATCCAGAGAAACTACACTTTCCAATGATGAAATAACAATTAATTATACAAATCGGTTAATTTAGCTTCCGATATTACCATACAAATACAGAAACATTGTCTGTGGGCTATGTTTCATAGCTTTCGATTGTTGTGTCCAAGGCCCCTTATAGACGAAGTCATTTGTTTTTAATTTCAATACACTGCCTTAGATGGCAGTTATTTTAATTTTAAAACTCATTTATCTCATTAAATATCAGTCCTATCAAAATTTTTCAAAGTATAAAACTTATCAGAAATCATTTTTAAAGAAACATTTGCTATGTAACATATTTCACAAAAATCAATAATAATCGAGATATTTCTATTTATTTAATTCAGGCCCCCTTATAACCCCCCTTTTAAATAACGTATTTTGAATGTCATATAGCCTATAATCTAAGTTACAAGGAACTTAATTTATATTCCAATTTTCATCGACATCGGTTCAGCCATTATCGCGTGTAAAGGTAACAAACATACAGACAGACAGACATACAAACAAATATTTCAAAACAGCGATTTTTGGTTTCAGGGTGGTTAATTATATATGTTAGGAGCAATTATTTTTGGAAAATCGAAAATTATCAGAAAAATTTCGGCTACAGATTTATTATTAGTATAGATTATTATTATATACACAAACAAGCCTTCTTCCTCAGGACAGGTCTTTCATTGCAAACCCAGCAATGTTCAGGCTTTTCTATTTTCTGCCTTCCTATTAGTCTCCGCATATGATCCATGTATTATCTTAATGTCGTCTATCACCTGATATCTTCTTCTGCCTCAAACTATCCTCCCGTTCACCATTTCTTCCAGTGCATCCTTCAGTAGGCAGTTTCTCCTCAGCCAATGACTCAACCAATTCCTTTTTCTCTTTCTGATCAGTTTCAGGATCATTCTTTCTTCACCCACTCTTTCCAATACAGCTTCATGCTGTCTGTCCATTTCACATGCTCTATTCTTCTACATATCAACATTTAAAATGCTTCTAGTCCAGGTTTGCAGAACTTGGCGACAATTGTGGCGTTGCGTCACTCATCGGAAACATCATTCAACCCTTCCTTCTACGCCCGCGTCATTGACTTGGTAGGGGAGGGGATTTCTATCCAGTGTCTAAGTTACGTGATTGCGAACGGGGCACAGTGACGTCATTCAACGCTAGTGGACTGTGGACGGGGAACCAACGCTTTCCCCTTGATTTCCACCCCTCTCTCGCCAGTTATGTATCCCTGTTCTAGTCGCTTCTCTTCACTTCGTCATAATGTCCTTATTTCTGCCCTATACAATGCCATACTCCACACAAAGCACTTTACTAGTCTCTTCCTTACTTCTTTTTCCAAAGGTCCGCAGAAGATGCTCCTTTTTCTATTAAAAGCTTCCTTTGCCATTGCTATCATCCTCTTGACTTTCTGAAAGCAGCTCATGTTACTCATAACAATACACCCCAAGTATTTGAAACTGTTACTTGCTTTACTGTCTCATTTAGAATTCACTAGCTTATCTTCTTTATTTTTTTCGATAACCATGGTCTTCGTCTTGTTTGCATATATCTTCATCCCATACTGCTCACAGCTGTCATTTAGCTCCACTAACATATCCCTTAGTATCGACTCCTCTTCTGCTAACAACGCCATATCATCAAATCTTATGCACTTAAGCGGGATGAAACCCATGCCCAAATGGAGCTGCAAATCAGCAGACAGATGTACCACCGCCTAAACTACGTACCTAGGTGACGTCACTTTATTAGGACTGACATGTACTTTCCTCTTTAGCGCAGTTATGAAACAGTTTCAAAAGCAAGTTTGACGTCACTCAGAGGAGGAAGATTAGTCTATGTGCAAAATTTAAATTCACTTCACTCATGATTTAATTTATAACCCCAAAAGTTTGGCAAAACTTAGTTGTGCAATAAAAAGTATACCTACATCACCATTTAAAACTATTTTCTAAATTTGTAGTTTTCAATAATTAGGCTACACAGACATTTTTTTTTAATTACTCTATTTTTAAGTCCATGTTGACTGTGCACCGGTTCAGTCCTCTCTCAGAAAAAATATGTCTTAGCTAGGGTTCCCAGACATATTGGAAAAAATTACGAGACACTTATCAGTTATCACTGAATAAGTTTAGTATGCGCACCCATCAAATATGCCAATCTTTCAAAGTGTGTGTGTAGTAAAGTTTACCACAAACACTTTACTAGCTAAGGGTAAGTAAATAAGTAGTAAACAAAATTGTTAATGAGCAAATTTGCATTAAGTTTATGCTTCTTTATGTAATTTGCTTTCAAATTGTTTTTACAAAGTTATTACAGAAATAGCTACAAAATACATTAAGTTACTCACTTGACAGTAGTCTTATAAATCAATCCGCCTTGGCCTTGCAATATTTCTGTAAAAAATGAATTTCACGTAACAATTGTTTATTTTGAAGAATCATGTCATGAAAAGCAACAAAGTCCTAACTGAATAATGATTTTACAACAAGCATTGTTTTTACAGACAATTTATTTTTCTCATCAGTCCATAGAGCGTTCATGCGAGAAAATAATCTTTCGACACACGCATTTCTTCCAGGAATACCCTCTTCAAATTTGAGAGTTCTCCTTCAGTACTTTTAAAAAGATCCACCCAAACTTCATCTAAACGTTTGGTGTTTCCATCACTCGTCTAGAGAAATTAATAACTCACAATAATATTGTTTCATAATTATAGTCTCTTTACAGTTACCTGCAATGAGTAATTTGTAATATAGAATAGAATAGACATTGTAACTTTTCCGTTTTTTCTCAGTTTAGAACTCTAAAATATGGGACGGAAAGCTGTCCCGAAGACTTTTCTCGGGACAACGGGACGGATTAGCGAAAAACGGGACGATCCCGTATTTTACGGGACGTCTGGGAACCCTAGTCTTAGTACTTAAAATAATAAATTGAAAATCAAGCAATGACTTATGAATATAGCTAGGATTCTTAAAGGTATATGCATACAATCACCAACCTTAGAATGTATCTTACAAGAAATATGATACTTCTTTGGACATACTTGAAGGTTTCCCTCTATCATTGCATCAACTCTCTACCTCTCCTTCTTTTCATCTATCGTTTGCAATAGTACAAATAGGATGAGATGAACTCTTGGGGTAGTTTAGGTTCCCAGGAAGGGCTTGATGCTTTGGACGGATGATCGTTGACTTTTGCTGAGACATGTGCACATGAGGCCAGCTGTCGGTTGGTCGGACTTGGCCTCCATGGACTATTTCGCCACATTCTTATTATTTAAATATTTATCTATCTGTATTTATTTATTTATTCATTTACTCATTCACTCATTTATTCATTTATTTTATTATTTATTATTTATTTATTGTTTATTTATTTATTATTTACTTATTCATTTATTTATTTATTTACTTATTTACTTTCTTACTTATTTACTTATTTATTTCCTTACTTACCTACATACCTACCTACCTGTCTATCTATCTATCATCTATCTATCTATCTATCTATCTATCTATCTATCTATCTATCTATCTATCTATCTATCTATCTATCTATCTATCTATCTATCTATCTATCTATCTATCTATCTATCTATCTATCTATCTATCTATCTATCTATCTATCTATCTATCTATCTATCTATCTATCTATCTATCTATCTATCTATCTATCTATCTATCTATCTATCTATCTATCTATCTATCTATCTATCTATCTATCTATCTATCTATCTATCTATCTATCTATCTACCTATCTACCTATCTACCTACCTACCTACCTACCTACCTACCTACCTACCTACCTATCTATCTATCTATCTATCTATCTATCTATCTATCTATCTATCTATCTATCTATCTATCTATCTATCTATCTATCTATCTATCTATCTATCTATCTATTTATTCTTTGTTCACTTCATGGCGGATTAGATATTCTTATTAAGACATGGGATTCACCGAAGGCTTAAAACTGCGAACTAAGGGTACACCGACCACTAGTATCATAACTTGAAAACCACCGAGAATTGTAATTAAGAATTAATAAGACCTAATTCTGCCACAATTTGTTTAATGCAGTATATGGAACTTATTAGATTCGAACTGTCGAAACTTAATCAAAACAGTCAGTTTTCCTCTCCTGTCTTCAATAGTATTTTCACTGGTGGGGGGATGGGAAAGGATTTACCCATGGACTTCCCCGTAAGTATTTCAAAAGTAAAATATAATTGGTTTGAATTTGTACTTAATTTGTACAACTGTTTTAACTACCATTGAATACTTATTAAATTATTTATGAGAATACTGCACTAAAATCAAAGTAAAATGAGACTGCAAAAAGTATAATGCTACAGTCTTTAATATTATAAATTTGTAATAGGACTACACATCCAACCGTTTTAATGTTTTATAAAAGTCTGACCGGGTCGGATGGCTACGTGTTCTAATGCACGCTTCCATTTTAGACGCTGCAGTCCGAAAGTTCGCTAGTTTGAATCCCGTCACGGGCATGGATGGACGTCCTTTCCTAATATTTTGTCCTATGAGTGTCTCCGTGGAGCCCCTATGGGAGGCCCACATGTATGTCGGTGTCTAGTGTGTGTTCCATAGCATCGTCCACCCCCGCTACAGGCATTGTTGTGTACGAGGAGGAGATTAAATAATAGTATATTATGTAACGAACCTATAATGGTAGTAATTAAGACGCGAGTGTGTTTATGAAACTCGCTTACGCTCGTTTCATAATTTTCATACGGACGTCTTAATCACCATTATATACAAGGTGCATACGACTGTTTTTGTTCGACTATAATATGTTTTTATTTTATTTTAGTAGGTTATTTTACGACGCTTTATCAACAGCTTAGGTTATTTAGCGTCTGAATGAGATGAAGGTGATAATGCCGGTGAAATGAGTCCGGGGTCCAACACCGAAAGTTACCCAGCATTTGCTCATATTGGGTTGAGGGAAAACCCCGGAAAAAACCTCAACCAGGTAACTTGCCCCGACCGAGAATCGAACCTGGGCCACCTGGCTTCGCGGCTAGACGTGCTAACCGTTACTCCACAGGCGTGGGCTATAATATGTCTAAGTTTAGAGTTTTTACATACAGGGTTTTTAAAAATGTATCCAATATTTTAGGAGGTGATAGTATGCATCAAAACAAGAAAATAATGTCTAATAAAAATGGGTCCTACAACACATACTTTCTGAGATCTGAACACTTGTTCATAGGAGGTGCTCAATGTGACGTCCATTTATGGCAATGCATTTTCTACCCTACATTACAGCAGACTACCAGATAAACATGCCGTAGTTGACACCCCTGGCATGGAATACTGATACTTCGCAAGGAATACTGAAAACAAAAGTTTGGTTACGGATATGAGCGGGGTTCAGCAGAGATGGTGTTGTGAATTTTCGTATTCAGCTTGTGTGGGCTGATGAAAATCGCCATTCAGTTGAAGAAACAAGGCATCAGCACCGATTTTCAATCAACGTATGGGCAGGTGTTCTTGGTGATAGATTAATAGGGCCATACGTGCTACCACAGTTATTAACTGGGGCTCGTTATCAGGACTTTTCTTATTAACGTATTGTCTACCTTGCTGGAGTATGTGCCATGTCAGCAAAGACTACAGATGTGGTTCATGTACAATGGCACACTAGCACATTTTCTCCGCAATGTGCGTGAACACCTGACGCTGACATTTCAGGACCATTGGATTGGTCGGGGAAGCCCTACACCTTGACCTGCTCGTTCCCCAAACCTGAATCCCCTAGACTTTTGATTATAGGGACACGTGAAGAAATTAATCTACGTCACTCCAATCAAAAATTGTGCAGACATTACAAGATCGCGTCTTCAATGCATGTCAGCACATATAAGAACAATCAGGTACATTTCAGAGTGTGCGTGATTCCTTATGCCGAAGGGCAGAGGATTCCATTGCCATGAATGGACGTCACATTGAGAAAATTCTGTGAACAAGTGTTCAGATCTCACAAAGTATGTGTTGTAGGACCCATGTTTATTCGACATTATTTTCTTATTTTGATGCATACTGGCACCTCCTAAAATATTGGATACTTTTTTAACACCCTGCATAGCTTACATTTTTACTTTACTGACAATGAAACGGTGACCATGAGTGTCTTTTCAGCGTGTTCCCGACTAGTGCAGCAGATGGCAGGCACGGGCATTTTTGAGTCTACGTAGTATTTATTGACATTTTGCAGGGCTTTCGTTGGAGATTTTAACTTTAAAGCAACACATTAAAACACAGGAAATTAACTCAATTTATTATAATATTTATTATTATTGTTATTATTATTATTATTATTATTATTATTAATTGGATATGGCGCCTAGTAAAGACGTCTGTCTTTTGTGTAACTTGCCTTTCTTTGGAAGGCAAAAGTTTCTGAAGTGTGCAGGGCGTTGTGGTCTTCGCTATCATCTCGACCGCCTAAATATTGGAGAGGCCGAGTATGATATCTACATGCTGAGTGGAAGTTCTACTTTTAAGTGTAACAAGAGCGTGAGTGCAATAAAATCAACGCGGGGGGACAACACGCCAGTGCGTCCTAGTGCTCCAGGAGAGAATGTGATCTCACCTACACGTGAGCTGGTATACAGTAATCTAACCCCCTTGTCTAAGGATGCTCTAGCTATTCAGACCGAAACAGTGAGACTGAATAGTGTTTCTTTATTGGACATGGTTGGCGACATCTTGATATATGTCAAGAATTTGCAAAAAGACTTCCATGAACTTAAAAATGAGAATTTTGTCCTCAAAGAACAAATGGCAGAATTGTTATCTAAGGGGTGCTGCTCCCCTAAATCCTCTCCAAATAATTCTTCTAAGGGTCAACAATCTGTGCAATCTGTGCTAGCTAAGAGCCCTAAGAAGTCTTATTCTGAACTTGCAAATGAAAATTCTGCCCTAAAAGAACAAATGGCAGAATTGTTATCAAAGGGGTGCTGCCCCCCTAAATAATCTCAAAGTATTTCTTCTGAGGGTCAGTCTAATGACCCCATTAAGAAATCTTACAGCAAGGTAGTGTCAGTTAACAAAGCTGCTGACAACTCGCATACTGGCAATTCTGAAGCGTCAGCAACAAGGAAGTCTGTGTCTACAACTCCTCTTCTTACAGTTAGACATAACAATCTTGAACTGAATCAGGCCAATGCTTCAACATCTGCCAACGAATCTGATGGTTTTCAATTAGTTTCTCGTAAAAAATATAAAAAAAGAGAACCCAAAGTTGGAACATTGGCCTCGAGTAATATTGAAATGGCCCCTGAGAGAATTAAAACTAAATCTCTATTTGTTTCGAGATTTAGTTCCAAAGTCAACTCAAACAATATAGAGGACTCTCTGAAGAATCAACTTCAGCTCTGATCTCTTGCTGTAACTAAACTAAAAACCAAATATCAATCATATTCTTCCTTTCACATCACTGTTGATGTGAGGGATTTTGATTCCATTAACAATCCTGAAGTTTGGCCTGCAGGTTGCCTAATTGCTCCTTTTTATGGTAAATTAAAGCCTGAGCAGCATTTTGCGCATTCTGCCAATTCGAACTCCGTTGATTCTCAGGGAAATGCCTCTTAGTCTTAGTCTTACTTGCTCTCACTTTCAATGTTCAGTTCTATTAACCATCTTGAGATTTTCTACCAAAATGTTCGTGGACTTAATACTAAAGTTGATTAAATTTTTCAAAATATAGTGAGTAATAATGATCTCATTATCTGTCTCACGAAACATGGTTATCTGAGTCAGTTATTAATTCAAATTTATTTCCTAATAATTATACTGTGTTTCGTGCAGACAGATTATTTGAAGACACTAACAAAAAAAGAGGTAGTGGTGTCCTAACAGCGATTAGCAACCAGTTACCTTTTACTAGAAGGCGTTTTGACTTAGAAATTATTAGTGAACGCGTTTGGGTTGAAATTAGAATGGGTGATGGTTTTAATCTGTTAATTGGTAACCATTATTTCTCTCCTAATACAGATCACAATCACTTAAAGTCTTATCTTAATTTTCTTGAAAAAAATCTTGACACCCATAATTTTAGAATAGTAATCCTTGGTGATTTCAATACTCCGGGTATGGACTGGTCAACTGGTTCTAATCTTAATGATACTCATTATTACTCTAAAATTAAGGCTAAGGATTTATATTCCTCGTCCTGCCTTCTTGGATTAAATCAAATTAACTCTACCGTTACAAGTAAAAATCTTCATGATTTGGTTTTTACTAATGTCAATAACAGTACAGTTAAACTTGCCGATCACTCTCTAGTTTTAGAGGATATTTATCATCCATCTATCTCTATTTATATTGAAGTAAATTTGTCGTTACCGGAACACTGTCATATCAGTTCATACTTAAATTATTCTCAAGGTGATTATTTGAATCTTTATTCTATTCTATACAATTATGATTGGACTAGCATATATCAGACTACTGATGTAAACACTGCTGCAAATTCCTTGTCTCAAATTATAAGCAATGCTATATCTCTTTGTGTCCCTGTCACCTTTGTTAAAAAATCGCACTATCCTAAATGGTTTTCAAACGAATTACGTCAGCTTATTAAGAAAAAAAATAAAGCCCATAAAAATTACAAAAAATATAAAACTGATCATCATTATCAAATTTTTTCTAATTTTAGAAAACAAGTCAAAGCCATGATTAAATCCGATAAATTCAAATGGTTACAATCAATTGATGATAACCTAAAGCATGAACCAAATAAATTTTGGAAATATATAGAAACGTTTCGAAAAACTAATAGCAATCCCACAGAATTAATAATAAATGGCGTTCACATCACAGATGAAAAAGAAATTGCAAATGCATTTGCTAGTCAATTTAAATCTGTTCAACAAAATTGTAACTCTAATTTCATTACTTATGATTCTAATATTACTGACTGTTTGCCCCTGCCTAAAATTACATCCGATGATGTAACTAAAGCCATTAAAAAGCTAAAGCCTAATAAATCTAAAGGTACAGATAGCATTCCTAATTTTATAATCAAGGGTTGCTCTAATATTTTCATACCCATTTTAACTTTTTTATTCAATCTTAGTTTAAAAACAGGAATTTACCCATCACTTTGGAAGGTAGCATCCATTATTCCAGTTTTTAAAAATGGTAATAAAAACAGTGTTACTAATTATTGACCCATTTCTATCCTAAATATATTTCTAAAATTTTTTAAAAAATTATTCACAAACACATTTCATTTTATGTCAAAAATAAGATCAATTCGGCCCAACATGGATTTACTAGAGGGAAATCTACTACTACAAATTTAGTTTCCTATCTCAATCTCATTATACCTGTTGTCGAAACTCAAGGTCAAATTGACTCAATTTATTTTGATTTTAGCAAAGCATTTGATGTTGTTCCTCACAAAATTTTATTAAATAAATTAAGTAATTTTGGTCTCTCCACTAACTATGTTAATTGGTTTGAAAATTATTTAACAGATAGACAGTCTTGTGTTCGACTAGGTAATTCTCTCTCGGTTCCAATTAATAGTGTATGCGGAGTTCCTCAAGGGTCTCCTATTTTTATTATTTATAAATGATATAAGTAAAAGAATAAGTTCTAGGTGCCTTTTATTTGCGGATGATCTCAAAATCTTTCGTAAAATTAATAGTTCGGCTGATTGTCAAATTCTTCAAAATGACATTAATTCAATTTTACAATGGTCTGTTGAAAATGGAATGAAAATTAATCAATCCAAAACTTTTGTTATTTCCTTCTCACGGAAAACTACTTCCCAAAAATTTAATTATTCTCTTAGTAATGTCGTAATTACTAAGAAAGATTGTATTAGAGATCTTGGTGTCTTACTTGATTCAAAATTATATTTTCATGATCATGTGCAATATATTTATACCCATTCATTAAGAATGCTTCGTCTAATCAGATCTGTAACTTATTCTTTTTCTACTCCTATGTGTTTATTAATTTTATACTATACATTGGTTAGATCCAAGCTTGAATATGCATCTGTTGTATGGAACTCCATTACTTCCACTGACTCGGCTAAATTGGAGAATATTCAAAGAAAATTTATTTCCTTGTGTTCTTATAGATTTTTACCAAATTCCGATTATAACTATGAGACTAATTGCAAATATTTTAATTGCGGTAGTTTGTTTACCAGACGTCAGGATCTTGATTATTTATTTTTTTGTAAAGTCATTAAGGGTGATATTGATTGTGAATCTTTCATAAGCAATATCAGTCTTCATATTCCTGCTAAGGGTTTAAGATTTCATAAAATGTTTTATAATAGGAATTCTAAATCTCAGTCTCCGGTCTGCAGATGTATTAAATATGCTAATTTGCATGGATTGAACTTGGATCCATTTAATATGTAGTATATCTTTTGAGTTTTTATGTCAGTTTTATTAATTTATGCCATTGTCAAGATATGTATTATACTATTCTTGCCAATTCATATATTTACAATATTACTTATATTATTCCAGTCTTCATTTATTTGATTTCTTTAATACATTTGTAATTCACTCTATTCAATTGCCATTATTTTTAATTATCTCACTGAACTAATTTTAATAATTATTATTTGTGCTATTTATTTTGTTGCATTTGGTCAATTGATTAATGTAGACTATTATATTGATTGTATTTCATCTCACTGCAATTTCTATCATTCATTCTCATCATCATGTGTTGTTTTGTTTGTATCTTGTGCTAAACTGTAATTGGCCTTGTGCTGTTGTTTCGCACATTAATATTATAAATAAATAAATAAAATAAAATAAATTATTATTATTATTATTATTATTGTAATTATGCTTTGTGCTGAACTGTTATTGGCCTCTGACTGTTGTACAGCCAATAAATAATAGTAAATAAATAATAATTATAATAATTATTATTATTATCATTATTATCATGATCGCACCTGTCATTTTGGATTGCTGCTTTCAAGGCTTGCGGGTTGTTGCGCGTACGATATTAATCAACATCGCATATGCTTAGTTTGAAATAAATAGTTAGAACAACCTAATGAATAGAACTACTTGAATGTATATTATTAAGGTACATTTACGTCACGTGTAATAAGCGTATTATATTATAGTATGGTCGAAAAACAAATAAATAAAATGTGTGAAATTATGGAATTGTAGACATAATGTAGTACGTATTGCATTATATTATATTATATTATATTATATTATATTATATTATATTATATTATATTATATTATATTATATTATATTATATTATATTATATTATATTATATTATATTATATTATATTATATTATATTATATTATATTATATTATATTATATTATATTACTAGCCGTATCCGTGCGCTCCGCTGCACCCGTTAGAAATAAATATAAAGTAATTACATAATTAAAATAGTACATCTGATCCAGGGAACACTAGTGTTTGATAGAAGGATAAATCGTTTAGTATGTTACTTAATTTAAATTGTATTTAAAAAAATTAAAATGCGATCATTTTGATCCAGAGAGCATTCATTTGGTGCAATGACAATTCCTTTAATATGTTTCTTAATTGTTATTACATGCAACCATGGTTTAATGAAGATTGACATATCATTTAGTTTTAATGTGTATACTTTATATTACTTGCTATATGTTTCCATTGAATTATGATAATAACTTAATTTTAACCCTTGTTTTTTACGTCTTCAGTAAATGGCGCTTTGCCCACTATGGTTCTGAACCCTTCAAATAACTTAAATAGTGATATAGCATATATTATAGTGATATATTATTATAGTTCTTTCTTTCGAAAATGTAAGAATTCACGATCTCCTATGTACCATTGCCATGGAATGAATAAATGTGTTTTTTCTTCTTACTCAAAAATGTTATATTTTGCACATAGGAGTTATTGCAGGAACAACAACGCTATAATCTGAGGTGGCGGTGAAAATGTATTGTATTGTTATTTTAAAAGTCTTGTATATAATTAGCTTTCGATATCACTTCATACAAACACGGAAACATTCTCTGTAGGCTATGTTTAATAGCTTTCGATTGTTCTTGTCCAAGGCCCCTTATAGATGAAGTCATTTGTTTCCATTTCAATACAGGCCAATAGGTGGCATCGTTATTTTAATTTTAAAACTCATTTATCTTATTAAATATCAGTCCTATCAAAATTTTTTCTTAGAATAAAACTTATCGGAAATCATTGTAAAGAAACTTTTGTTATGTAACATTTTTCACGAAAATCAATAATAAGGAAGATATTTCGATTTATTTAATTCAAGCCCCCTTATAACCCCTCTTTTCAATAAAGTATTTTGAATGCCATATAGCCTAAAATCTAAGTTACAACGAACTTAATTTATATTCCAATTTTCATATAAATCTGTTCAGCCATTATCGCGTGAAAAGGTAACAAACATCCAGACAGACAGACAGACAGACATACAAACAAAAATGTCAAAAAAGCGGTTTTCGATTTCAGGATGGTTTTATTATTAGTATAGATATTATATTATATTATATTATATTATATTATATTATATTATATTATATTATATTATATTATATCATATCATATCATATCATATATCATATCATATATGATATATCATATATCATATATCATATATCATATATCATATATCATATATCATATATCATATTATATTATATTATATTATATTATATTATATTATATTATATTATATTATATTATATTACATGTGGCTATTTCTTTTGTGTGCCCGTTTGCGCGTAGTATCTGCAGTTACATAACTGTTAGCAGAGAGAGCGATTTCTCGGTAAGGAGGTTACTATCCCGACAAGTTGCTGTTGACAGGTCGGAGGGGGGACTTTGCTGAAATCATCGCTTTTCAGGAGAGTGTAACTATAGTCGCGTGTGAAGAGGATAGATTTTATTGTTTCGAAAAATGTGTCAAACACGAAGCAGTCTTTCTCTTCTGTTTAGTTGTTTATTTTATGATCAAAATAATTCAAAATGTTTTCTTTGTACCTTATACTTCTTAGCAAACTCTGTTTTTTCGTTCTTGAACGTGCTCTTACAGGCTCGTATAGCAAACACCCTCAGTTAGATTGTTTTTAGGTAGTTTTAAATGTTCTTAAAACTTGTTTCTATTATTATCATATTAAAACATTTTGATTTATGTTGATGAGGGCACCAATGAACCTGCGGGTTCCTTAAAAGCCATTTGTATTGTATTATTGTAGGCTTATATGGTATTTATATTCACATGTTCTAGGTACTTCTTACAATTTAAGCAAATTATATTATATCCTGCTGCTCTTCCGGTAGGTATGATTTCTGGTATATGGCACGCATTTCATGTCACTGAACATTATCACAGCTTTATGATAATGCTAGTAATTTACTTACCTAATAAAATTTTGTAAGTAATTAGGGGATCAAATTTTACCCAAATTGGTTTGCTTCATGAATATTACGTAACGTATTACAACATTTGAAGTCATATTTATGATTCGAAAAACTCCACCAACTTATCAATACACTTCTTCCACCGACTAGGAAGTTCTTCTTATTCCCTCTTCATTTAATATCATCTTCGTTTGGTTGTATAGTCACTATATCACTTCTTTTGTCATCATGCCATTGCTAATATTTTGCTCCCTAAATTTTTTCTCAGGAGTCCAAACAGGTGATAATCTGACGGGAGTAAGTCCGGACTGTAAGGAGGGTGTAGCAGTAGTTCACAACCAATTTCAGTAAGTGTGATTTCTTCATAGTGAGGATAGACATTGCAAGAAGGAGGATGATGTCTTTAGAAAATGTATCCATATATTATGAACTTTAAGTATTCTTTAAATTTTCCTTTCAAACGACCACTACAATATCCTGCATTCATTATATATACATTCTGCGCACCTCAACCCCAAGTTATCTGTCGTCTCGTCTTGTGTATTTATGCTCCAATCCTAACCTAAATACTCGATATCAGATCACCGGTACATTGAGTATACCTCAACATAACACTTCCCTGTACTATTCATCATTCACCGTTTCAATTTCTCGTCGTTGGAACTCCCTACCTCATACCTTAAGGGGCTGTCAGACATTTACTAATTTCAAAACCCGATTGTCGGCTAGACTGCTTGGACTGTGAGCTTTCTTAAAATAGAATTTTTTCTAATATATGATTTTTATTTTTAATATATAAATATTCTTTATTATTATAACAATTACTTCGATTCACATTACTGTAATTGTTCGATTCTCAGAATTACATGTAACTAAACTTGTTTTCACTTTGTTATTATTATTATTATTATTATTATTATTATTATTATTATTATTATTATTATTATTATTATTATTATTATTATTATTATTATTAATCTTTGCATTTCAAGACGTTGCCAACATTTATAAACTAAAGTTGGTAGAGGGTTTTTGTTTAGTCAACTGTCCGAAGGCAGATCAGAACCTCACAAGTGGTACCAACATGGTACCACTTATGAAGCAACTAGGCCAAGAGATAATGGGATAGGGTTGTGCAGTTGTTATTTTAAATTTTAACGTAATTATTAATTAACTAGCCGTACCCGTGCTCTCCGCTGCACCCGTTAGAAATAAATATAAAGTAATTACATAATTAAAATAGGACATTTGATCCAGGGAACATTCGTGTTTAATAGAAGGATAAATCGTTTAATATGTTACTTAATTT
The DNA here is from genome assembly GCF_040183065.1 of Periplaneta americana. Lineage (NCBI taxonomy): Eukaryota > Metazoa > Arthropoda > Insecta > Blattodea > Blattidae > Periplaneta > Periplaneta americana. Next base: position 65,316,925 of record NC_091123.1, on the reverse strand, counting down.
AAATTGCATCCAAATAATTAAAATGCGATCATTTTGGTCCACAGACACTCATTTGGTGCAATGGCAATTCCTTTAACATGTTTCTTAATTTTTATTACATGCAACCATAGTTTAATGAAGATTGACATCATTTAGATTTAATGCGTATATTTTATTTTACTTGTTATAGGTTTCCATTGAATTATGGTAATAACTTAATTTTAACCCTTGTTTTCTACGTATTCAGTAAATGGCGCTTGGCCCACTATGGTTCTGAACCCTTCAAATAACTTAAATTATATTATATAATATTACATATTATATTATATTATATTATATTATATTATATTATATTATATTATATTATATTATATTATATTATATTATATTATATTATATTATATTATATTATATTATATTATATTATATTATATTATATTATATTATATTATATTATATTATATTATATTATATCAGAAGTTACTGTAATTATAGCATTATGTCCATCTAGAGAAACTACACTTTCCAATGGTGAAATAATAATTAATTATACAAATCGGTTAATTTAGCTTCCGATATTACTTCATACAAACACAGAAACATTCTCTGTAGGCTATCTTTCATAGCTTTCGATTGTTGCTGTCCAAGGCCCCTTATAGACGAAGTCATTTGTTTTTTAATTCATTACACGGCCTTAGATGGCAGTTATTTTAATTTTAAAACTCATTTATTTCATTAAATATCAGTCCTATCAAAATTTTTCAAGGAATAAAACTTATCGAAAATTATTTTTAAAGAAACTTTTGTTATGTAACATTTTTCACAAAAATCAATAATAAGCGAAATATTTCGATTTATTTAATTCAGGCCACCTTATAACTCCCCTTTTGAATAATGTATTTTGAATGCCGTATAGCCTATAATCTAAGTTACAACGAACTTAATTTATATTCCAATTTTCATCGAAATCCGTTCAGCCATTATCGCGTGAAAAGGTAACAAACATACAGACAGACAGACATACAAACAAAAATTTCAAAGAAGCGATTTTCGGTTTCAGGGTGGTTAATTATATATGTTAGGACCAATTATTTTTGGAAAATCGAAAATTACCAGAAAAATTTCGGCTACAGATTTATTATTAGTATAGATAATACAGTAATAATAAATAAATACACAGCGTATACTCGTATTTAAAGTGGTGTACAGTATTCGAAGTTCGTACTAATCAATTAATATGGTCAGACAAAATAAATTTTAGGCTAGGTCTCATGAATTGTAAATTGTTTAGCCAAACCAATAAATTTCATATTTTCAGACAAAATACATCTTAATATTAGATTAATCTAGCAATGATAAATAAATGAATAATTAATATTATTTCAGTATATAGCATTGTGATTTTACCTGCTTTGGTGATATCTGGTATCAGTTGGCAACATTGAAAAGACGACCATATTAGCTTCTTGAGAAATAATCTTGAACCCCCGCTATATAAAATTTTGTTCTGCTCCAATGAAAGGTGACTAAGAAAAACGTGTGGTGCAATACTTATTGAACAATGTAGTATGAACATAAAATCAAGTACTTAACATAATTTTTTTCTGAGATTTCTTCACATAAAATGGGGAGCAAAGAAAAAACTGTGCACCTAAAAATGATTATTAGAGGAGAAAAATTCGCTCCGGCGCCGGGGATCGAACCCAGTCCTTGGTTCTACGTACCAAGTACTCTAACCACTGAGCTACGCCGAAGTTTAATCCACAGCAGACGTACCAAGGACCTGAGTTCGATCCCCGGCGCCGTAGCGAAGTTTTCTTCTCTAATATTCTGTAGTACTGATAATTAATATTTACTTATGCACCTAAAGTTACATCTCAACCCTTAAAATATCCCACAACAGTCCGTTCCAACGCTATAAAGATTAGCCTATATGAACTCATCGCTTCAAATTTTTGTGCTTTTGCAGGTCAAGTATTAGCAGATTTTTTAATGATTTTTCTGTAAATTCTAATAAAAGTCCTCTTTACTGTTCAAATAAGTTGAAGATAATAAACTGTAATCATTAACATCATTCGCAACACAGTAAAAAAAAAAAAGGCTAGCTTACTGCGAAACACTCACGAAACGAAGCATGAGAAAGTATGTCAGCTTTATAAAACTTATTATATTTTGTGTGGTTTGCAAGATTGAAATCTCTTTAACGGGAGAAAAGGTTAAACTCTTAGAAGAATAAAATACTTAAAAACAGAACTGATGTTCGTGCAGCTCCCATGACTGTGTTGGAACACTCACACAGGCTTTTTCTCTTCTCCGCGGCTTTCGAAATCTCTTCAACCAGTTTCTTAATACAAGATGCTTTGTGCTTCTCTTTCGGCCATGGAGCTCGCAGCGTTGAGAAAGCGCTGCAAATTGATTGTAATAGATTCTCGCAAGTACATTTAGGCTAAGGGAAGGAAGATTTCTGTTGTGGCCTTGCTAAAGTAACCGCGTGTAAGGAAGTGTAACAGTATTACGGGATGGTTTGCATAACAAGAGTTTGTTCTCGACTTCCTTTGTGTAGACGTCGGGAATCGGTAACAGATGATGATCCTGTTACTGTGATCACAGAGTAAACATTTACACATCTTGCGACGCCCACGATCTTGCAAATCAGTTTCCCAACTTCGTCGCCGATCTGACTAGATCCGCTTTGCTGTTCAAGAAAGCGTCAGGTATTCTGAATTTACTTTCATCATACCAATAGTGGTTTCACTGTCGCCCCAACTAAATCAGAGCTGCAATAATTTATTTTCAATGTTATTCGTCTCGAAATAAGAACGTTATAACCAACTTTTTATATTTTCCCTTTGTTTACTCTCTATTACCCTTTCCTCTACCTCTTTTCCTTTGTAGCTTTCGTTGTAGCAATTTGTATTATACAGAATGTTAATTAAGTTAATGTTAAGAATATTAATTAAATATGTAATATCACACGTAACGTCTTATACAGTGTAAATGTCCGATTATTAAGGAGTCCTCTGAAGTTAAGTATTTAGGCATAATTTTCGACAATCATTTAAAATGGAACCAACACATTAATTACCTTTGTAATAAATTAAGTAAAATAATATATTATTTTGTTTTATTGAGGAATGACTTGTCAATAAGTTTATTACGCACAATATACTTAACTTTATTTCAATCGGTAATTATGTATGAAATTATAGGATAGGGTAGATTATTTAAATCCAATTTTAATCAACTTTATTTATTATAGAAGGAAATAATTAAAATATGTCTTTATAAATCTATTGACTTTCCATCTCAACAATTGTTTTTAGACTTTAATTTTCTTAACATAAGACAAATTTGTTATATTGTATTAATAAAATTCATACATAAAAATCGAAACAATTTTGAATTGTATTCTCATAGTTATGAAACAAAAGGTATGAATTCTTTAAGATTGTTTGAACCAAAATGCATCACTGCTACAGTATTTAATCAAAGTAATAATTTAGGCCCAAGAATATATAACAAATTTATATTTAAATATCCTAATCTTATCAATTCTAGTAGTTCTAGTATTAAATTTAAAAAGTTATGTATGGATTTTATAAAAATTTAAAAATTGTAAATTTAAATTTATATATTCTTATTGCATAGTAGACATAAGACAAATTGTATTATATACTTCTTAATATCAATTCAGTAATCCGCCCCTGAGCACGAGTTCTATCCTTTCAGGGGCGAGCTAAAGTTTTTCTGTATATATTATATTTTATGTTACAATTATTAGCAAATAAATAAATATATTAGGCCTACTTTCACGAAAAACAAATAAATGTATTACTGTCACAAAAAAATATTATGTACAAATGTTGTAAATAACCCGTTTAATGCTATGACCATAGCCAGAATTTAAACGAAAGACTAAGTCTAAAATTTTCGTAATAAAACAAGAAATGTTCAAAAATATGCAAATTCCATTTTTGTAGGGTTTACTATCTTTTTAAGATACAAAATGTGAATGTAATGACTAGTAGGTACACATGACAGTTACGTCTTAAGAAAAACCAAAGCGTCGTCTAATTAACAAAGAGTGAAAATTTATACAATAGAGTAATCTTATACAGTGAAACCTGTGTTGTACGTAACTTAAAGGGTATATTTTAAATTACGCACAACTCAGAATTACGCATAAATAAGGCTTGAACATAAGATAATACTGGGTGAACAGTATAGAGCACAACAGAAGCCCCGCGCGGCCTTGAGTCCCCCACATCCGCGCGCATAGCCGGCCGACCAGCCGTGAAACCTGTTCTGCTCTTTACTGTTCACCCAGTATCTAAGCATTCTTTTTACTTGTCCATATATATGTTTTTCCTACTATTATCTAAGATTTATGGATTCTTATAGGGCATACATGGGCACAATTTTCGGTTACGTGAGGCACTCGATTTGAAATAGTTTGTTTACTAGCAGAGGAGACTGCAGAGTAGGATGGGAAATATAAACTGCTGTGTCCTGCGTCACCTTATCGTAGTCGCTAAGGCGGTCAGTGGCGAATTATTAGGAAAGCGCTTGGTTAACGTGAGAGACTCGAAAACTTTTATTCAATTTGGCAAATTAATTCGGCAGCTTTAATCATAAACCTCTTTACTATTTCTCCGTAGGTGAATTGATTTAAATCACAGGCGATAAATTGCGTAACTAGCCAATAATATTCCATCATGTTGTGTACGTTTATTTTCTTGAATATTCTGGCGTTTCTCAAGATTACTTAATAGATTTGCACGTTCTCGACCTAAAATAATTTCAGAAAATCACATTTCGTTTTCTACGCACATTTAATACTTCTTTTTTGTAAATTTCTTTTGGAAATAATACGTACAAACAACATTTAATTCCTCGTACCTTTTAATGCAGCGTGTTTAAGGTATAATGTCGTATTTAGTATACTATGCAAATGTTAAGATCATAAATCTTCTTCGGAATAGTACGAAAAATAACATTTAATTTGTCTTACCTTCTAATTCAGCATGTTCTTTATGGCATAAGGAGTAATGTCGTTGTATATTAAATTTATTAATGCCTAATAGGATTTTCGAGCATAACATACTTCGTACATCGTATGTTCTCCCCTTCTAAACAGCAAAAAAACTCTTCCTCCCATTTCTCATGAAATAATCGTTTTCTAACGCGTACACACTGCTTTGATAATGCCATTATGCCACCGCTGATATTTATTATGAGTCTGATATAGAACCTTTCCACGCCTAGGAGCTGCGTGAGGGAGGGATGGGGACTGTGAAGGTGATGTCACTCAGAGCGATAAGCTCTGTGAAGGTCAATGAGGTATTATTTCTCAAGTGAGGCACGATGCCCATCCATGTTATAGGGGAATGGGACCTCAATACGTCTCAATTCCACACTCACATTGTAAATTATATTACAAATTTGGTTGTATTAAATTGAAACTAAACTTAATTCAATGCACAGTACATTTTCTGTTATAACTAAATTAATCAGTAATAAAATATAAAATACCTGAACAAATTATGAACACACAATACAACTGCAGCCAAGGCCTATTGATCACTCCCAGACTGATCCACAGATGACAGATCATACATAGACTGGTAGACTGTTCTTCTATGGCGACTGTACACTGTAGGACTAACAGTTCATGAAGACGCCACTGGTAACATGAGCTGAAACGGGTAGTAGATATCCTTTCCTTCCTGAAATTTGTAAGAAGTGCAGTCTTATTCTCATTTCTACGGCCATTTCAATCTTAGACCAATCAAAGCATTGGTATAATCGACCATTCACATCACGAGACTCCAGTGCCGCCAATATAGCGAAATCTGGAGAATTTAAATGTTCTTGTGGAGATATTTGCTGTTTTATATTGTTGAACTTTGGCCCAGTAAGCTTATGTAATCTGTTTTATGATGAAATATTAACATATTCATTGCTAGTAAAATACAGCAACTTTAGCTATGCTCTTTTGGAATTTCTTGTAAACCGTCGTTAACGACATTGCATAATGCATAATCCCGTTTGTAAAATTTTGTTAGCTGATTTTGTAAATCTTATCATACTTTAGGGTCCACACCTGTGGAGTAACGGTTAGCGAGTCTAACTGCGAAACCAGGTGACCCGGGTTCGAATCCCGGTCGGGACAAGTTACCTGATTGAGGTTTTTTCCGGGGTTTTCCCTCAACCCAATATGAGCAAATGCTGGGTGACTATCGGTGCTGGACTCCGGACTCATTTCACAGGCATTATCACCATCATCTCATTCAGACGCTAAATAACCTGAGATGTTGATACAGCGTCGTAAAATAACCTACTAAAATAAAAATTTTGAAAAATCGAATTTTAGGAATTAATAAAATTATGTTGTAGGCCCTACAGTACAACACAGTTTACAAGCATTTGTAGTCTTTTTACTGTGACTATTACACTCTTACTACGTCATACTACTTTTGACCAATAAAACGGTACGAAAGGACGTATTTCAACCAATCATGGCTGCTTATCGCACAATTTTATCGCGTCCCTAGCATTTGTTTAATTTTATCGCGTCCCTAGCATTTGTTTCTTTATTTGCCAACATTTGAAACTGCGCTGGTCTGGACGTCAAAAATATATATAAAATTACAAATCACTCCAGTCGATGCACAGCAGTTTCAAATATGACTCGCATTGGCATTCAAGAACAAGAATTAATAAAAATCACTGATCATACCTATGCATCTTCTGAAATCCGATTTACAAATAAATGAAGAGCACCATTCGGAAATCCTGAATAAGTTGAATACACCATGTAGGCCTAAATCAACGAGTTCCACTTTTATTATGCACACGTCCCATATAACATCAATTGAACCACCAACCACATTCAAATTTGAAAATTGTACATTCAATAATTATTCCTTTTAAAATTATTCATTCGGAAATTCTGAATAAGTTGAATACACCACGTAGGCCTAAATCAACGAGTTCCACTTCTATTACGCACACGTCCAATATAACATCAATTGAACCACCAACCACATTCAAATTTGAAAATTGTACATTCAATAATTATTCCTTTTAAAATTATTCATGTTTATTTTTTATGTCATCGTCGTTAATTAAAACTTTTCTAACACTTGTGTATATTAGTTAGGTTATGTTATAGCTTCTGCTCTGAGAGGATAAAAAGAACTTCTGCTATAGGCCTATGATATTATGGATAGTCACGTATCAGAGATTGTTTAATATTAAGATTTATTGAATAGTAATCATTACAGTGTCTGTATAAAGACACTACTGCCATCTAGCATGCATCTAGCGTAATATTTGTAATGTTGAGATGGTACAATAATACATTTGAAGACAGTTGTATTTTCGTAAGTCAATTAATATTTTATTGTATTGGAGTACTTCGTTACTTCTAATCTTTATATACTTTCTTCTAATCGTGTAATAGTCAATTAAATCCCACTCGAGTTTTGATTTTCTCTAGATAAATCAAAACGTCTAGTGAGATTACTGTTGATTAATATACATTTATAATTTGATAATAATTTGAAACGGGCTCCAGGTATGGAATTCAGGTTATTTCACTTTATATATAATATATCATATATTATATATTAAAGAGACGGCACATGGAAATAGTTGCTACTCTTGCAACTTTGGCGTGGTTATAGTCCGTTTTACGAATTCTTCTAACCCACTACATTTCGTTTCCCATCTTACACAAATGTGCAAGCCCTCTTACATATGTGTAGTCTGAAATCCATCTCGATCCATTTGAAGCCACTCTTTGTAGCGACTCGATATATCCCTCTGAAGAAGTTCTTTGCCGGCAAATCTTACAAGAAACGTGAGCTTTCGGCTTTGTAAATAGATGAAGCTGAGTATATATATAGTATTAGAGGAAAAATGAACTATGGAATAACTTGGCCTGTTCGTAGTTGATAATGAACGTTGAATAATCACAACATTTATACATTACTAGTGTAGTACGAGCGTTCAATTAAAGCCTATCCGGTGTCAAAGACGACGCTTTCCTTTGAGGAGATAAAATAAGAGTTTGTTTATTAATTAGGTTCACTCAGATGCCGCTCAAATCACAAGGAACGGTAACAAAGGCCTACGTCAGCCAAAGATGCGTTGACATATGTAATTGTTAGCATTATCTGTAAAAAAAAAAATGGAAAAAATGTCGGGGAAGAGTAAAAACCTAAAAACATGCTAAGGACAAATAATTCTAAATTTGTTTATTTTCGGAATATTATTCCGAAGTGATACAGTGTTAAAAGTTGTGTAATCAAGATGTGTTATTTATTTTATTTTAGTAAGTTATTTTACGACGCTGTATCAACATCTCAGGCTATTCAGAATCTGAATGAAATGGTGATAATGCCGGTGAAATGAGTCCGGGGTTCAGCACCGATAGTTACCCAGTATTTGCTCATTTTGTGTTGAGGGAAAACCCCGGAAAAACCTAAACCAGGTAACTTGCCCCGTCCGGGATTCGAACCTGGGCCACCTGATTTCGCGTCAGACTCGCTAACCGTTAATCCACAGGTGTGAAATGATTCTAAAAGATCTGGTGTAAACATGAGCAAAATGCAGGGCTAAAGTGACTAAAAGAAAAATAGATAGGAAAATCCCACATCCCTAGCTCAGATGTGGGAACACTAAAAGCCGATTTCACTAAACTTATTTAACTTTAATTGTTACTTAAAGTCTTTTTAATTGACACTTAAAGGGACAGTGCTTTTCACCAACACAAATTGGGCTTTAAGCTCTTATTAAACTACATTTAAATTAATTGGTCAATATTTAGTTATTTAAATAATTAATCCTGCATTAACGACAATAATTTTCATTATGACGAGGACAAATATGGACTTCATATTTGAAAATGATTTCTTACAAAGACAGGCGATGATAATGTCCAAAAGAAAGGATTATTTTAATACAATGGACGAAAAAGATTTGCAAATGCGGGTTAGGCTAAGCAAGACATAATCATTGCATATTTTGAGTAGTACAGAAGGTGATTTTGAATTTCCAACTGATAGTTAAGTAGGCTACTTCATAATATTATTTAAATGATACATTCATTGAAGAAATAATCATTCTTCGGTTCCCTAAAATACGGCAACTAAAGTAATATGAATAACATAGGCCTATTTGTCATATACGCCTAATATTACATTTGAAGGCATTGGAATAGCGTAAATCCATGAATTCTTTTCATTTTGCTTGTTATATGATATTTCCTTGCATCTACTTTTATGTTTTGTGTGCAATGTTGATGAAGACATTGGGATGAGATTTTCTTACATTGAAATATCTTTATACTTATTTCCAACCTTTCTTATTTTCTTCTAAATTCTACCCATCCGTCTTTTTGTTTTCGATTATTTTAATATGTTTTAAGGTTACCTCTGTTTATGACGACATTTTATTGTCGTAATACTCATATAAGAAATGAACTCACTGCTAACATTAACAAGGCACATGGCCTTCGAAATTACGATTTTACCACAATCTCGTATATACAGTAACGAAGCTCGAGTTGTGAGGGTGCTAGGAACAATAGACTGTGCCGGTACTATTTTGCATTGTCTGTAATGAGGCGATAGTAGCGATCCTAATGGTTAGCAACTATCTATGGATGCATATTTACTACGTACTGAACTTCGTGACTGCATATACTAGACTGTGATTTTACTCTGGTTCCTGTGGCCATGATGACTTAATTAGGAATTAAATTAATTGACTTCATTTTAAATGCGTATTATTTTGGTCAAATGCAAACGCATTAAATACCATTTAACTTCTGACCTTAAATTTATTTACAGTTAGTTAATTGTGGATTAGTAATATGGTGAAATCGGTCTTAAGAGCTATCTGGTGCTTGACACACAGATGCGGAGGGATGACGACGGCATAAAAGATCAAGCGATGAATAAAGCTAGGAAGTTGGTGCCAAAACTGTTAAGTTGTGTGAGCTTGGACTATATCTCTACCGAATTGAATGCACGAGTATTAACGCAACTCTTAATGTCAGTGAACCGGAACTACAAACATGTACAACCGGGTGGTAACCAAACATGTGCTCCAATTGTCCACAGCCTTCTAGAAAGAAACTATTAAGCGAATAATATAAAAAAACAATAACTTGTAATTATAAACTTCGTAACTCCCAATCCAAAATAATTTACCCATAGCCCTACATATAAAAATAACATATAAACTGTACAATTATGACTCATAATAACAAAGAACAATGAACATTTTCATTTCATCAAAAGAAATACTTCTATTATGTTCAGAAATAAATAAAAAGAATATTATTTTGTACTCTGACAATATTCGTTCTACGTCACAAGGCGTTACTGAAGCAAATTTGAAATATGATACAGTATATCTTACTATCATCAGGAGAACTACTACTTTGTGAATCTAATAGTGTATCTCGTATGCGGCACATAATATTAAACCCATTAATTGTTTTCAAGAATTTTTTTTTCGTTTCTATTGTAATGACAGCTAGGAACATCGTATCGTAATTGAAGGGTACACGGGAAAAACGAACAATGTCACAATGCTGTTAAGGGTGATGTCATTATCTAATCACTGTATTACTACAAACTTTAGTGTTATTTTTACCAAAAGTGGTAAAGGAGAATTAAAACCACGGATACATTCATCATTTCCTTCATTTCAAGCAGAAAAACCAATCAATTTAGCAGTAATATACCGAAATAGATCAATATCTCAACCTTAATGGAAATGTGAATTATTCCGATGTTGAACTTGGACTGTAATGCAACCGAATGCCTAATAGAACGAGACGTCAACATTTAACGAAAAATAATCCGGGAAAAAATAAACGTTTTACACACCCCTGTTTGCAGTTTACTTTTTTGGAATCATGCATAATATTAACATGCGTAAATAATGTTACATCAGCTTCTTGTCTATGCGGATGACGTGAATATGTTAGGAGAAAATCCAAAAACGATTAGGGAAAACAAGGAAATTTTACTTAAAGCAAGTAAATCGATAGGTTTGCAAGTAAACCCCGAAAAGACGAAGTATATGATTATGTCTCGTGACCAGAATATTCTACGAAATGCAAATATAAAAATTGTAGATTTATCTTTCGAAGAGGTGGAAAAATTCAAATATCTTGGAGCAACAGTAACAAATATAAATGACACTCGGGAGGAAATTAAACGCAGAATAAATATGGAAAATGCGTGTTTTATTCGGTTGAGAAGCTTTTGTCATCCAGTCTGCTGTCAAAAAATCTGAAAGTTATAATTTATAAAACGTTATATTACCGGTTATTCTGTGTTGTTGTGAAACTTGGACTCTCACTTTGAGAGAGGAACAGAAATTAAGGTTGTTTAAGAATAATGTTCTTAGGAAAATATTTAGGGCTAAAAGGTATGAAGGTACAGGAGAATGGAGAAAATTACACAACGCAGAACTGCATGTAGTGTATTCTTCACCTGACATAATTAGGAACAGCTCCACAGAATGCCACTATGCGTTGTTTATGTAAACATACTGTGTATCGTCTGTAGCGAGCGGGAGCAAAGCGAGGCTCGGGTGACATCTGTACTCCTCACTGTACTCAACTAAAATCTACTGTTTTGGTACGAACTTTCTACCTATGGTGATGAAGTACGTACTCTCCTACTTGTGTATTGAACGGTCAAGGGTAACACCATCATTCATTACCTTGGTCTCAGTCTAAGGATTGGACTGGTTGCCATGGCATCAGTGCAGTATTGCTAGAACTCCGTGTAGCAGTTGTGCCGTTGGAACTTCATTATCGCTACCTTGCTACACAGAGTGGAAGGTACGCGCACCGGTTAACTAATGCGTTCAGAAAGTTTAATTTTGGAGATTGTCAAGGGACGCAATATTTTGTAATGATGTGCTTTGGTTTGAAGCTTGTACACATCAAAGAACTAATGAGATAAATTACCTACAATCAGTCTTATATGAGGGTGAGCGCACTGCTAACCGTTAGGCTGAGATGAAAACTCGGCCTCCAATTCCGGAGACAGTATTTGAATTTTGTACCAAGCGTAGATGGTGCAATCAGTTTCATAGTCGTTTAATTATTTCCATTGACTTCATTTAACCGTTTCGCCACAAGTCGAAATCTTTTACTTCCTCC